>NC_091980.1:137240958-137560834 GCF_044704955.1 Pristiophorus japonicus | reverse complement strand
CTTCCTTTCTTTTCTTCCTTTCCTTTTCTTTTCTTCCTTTTCTTTCCTTTTCTTTCTTCCTTTCCTTTTCTTCCTTTCCTTTTCTTCCTTTTCCTTTCCTTTTCTTCCTTTCCTTTTCTTTCTTCCTTTCCTTTCCTTTCCTTTTCTTTTCTTCTTCTTTCCTTTTCTTTTCTTCCTTTTCTTTTCTTCCTTTTCTTTTCTTTTCTTCCTTTTCTTTTCTTTCTTCCTTTCTTTTCTTTTCTTCCTTTTCTTTTCTTTTCTTCCTTTTCTTTCTTCCTTTTCTTTTCTTCCTTTTCTTTTCTTCCTTTTCTTCCTTTCTTTTCCTTTCCTTTTCTTTTCTTTTCTTCCTTTTCTTTTCTTCCTTTCCTTTTCTTTTCTTCCTTTTCTTCCTTTTCTTTTCTTCCTTTTCTTTTCTTCCTTTTCTTTTCTTCCTTTTCTTTTCTTCCTTTTCTTTTCTTCCTTTTCCACCACACACACACATCACACACACCCCCCCCCCCCCTTCTTCTTCTTCCCCTCTCTCTCACCACTCTCTCACTACAACCCCAACCACCCCACCCCAACCACCCCACCCCAACCACCCCACCCCAACCACCCCACCCCAACCACCCCTCCCCAACCCACCCCAACCACCCCACCCCTACCCAACCCCCCACCCCAACCACCCCACCCCACCCAACCCAACCCCACCCCAACACCCCCCTCCCACCACCCCACCCCATCCCCCCACCCACCCCAACCTCCCCACCCCACCCCTTCCTCCCCACCCCTCCCCTCCCCTACCTCCCCACCCCCTCCCCTACCTCCCCTCCCCTTCCTCCCCTCCCTTCCTCCCCTCCCCTCCCCACCCCTCCTCCCTACCCTTCCTCCCCTCCCCTTCCCTTCCCCCCCCAACCACCCACCCTCCCTTCCCCCCCTCCCTCCCCCCCCTTCCCTTCCTCCCTCCCCTTCCCTTCCTCCCCTCCCCTTCCCTTCCCATCCTCCCCTCCCCTTCCCTTCCTCCCTCCCCCCCTCCCCTTCCTCCCCTCCCCTTCCTCCCCTCCCCTTCCCCCCTCCCCTTCCTCCCCTCCCTTCCTCCCCTTCCTCCCCTTCCTCCCCTCCCCTTCCCTTCCACCCCTCCCCTCCCATCCCCTTCCTCCCCTCCCATCCCCTTCCTCCCCTCCCCTTCCTTCCTCCCCTCCCCTTCCCTTCCTCCCCTCCCCTCCCCTTCCCTTCCTCCCCTCCCCTTCCCTTCCTCCCCTCCCCTTCCCTTCCTCCCCTCCCCTTCCCTTCCTCCCCTCCCCTCCCCTTCCCTTCCTCCCCTCCCCTTCCTCCCCTCCCCTTCCCTTCCTCCCCTCCCCTCCCCTTCCCTTCCTCCCCTTCCCTTCCTCCCCTCCCCTTCCCTTCCTCCCCTCCCCTTCCCTTCCTCCCCTCCCCTTCCCTTCCTCCCCTCCCCTTCCCTTCTCCCTCCCCTCCCTTCCTCCCCTCCCCTTCCTCCCCTCCCCTTCCTCCCCTCCCCTTCCTCCCCTCCCCTTCCTCCCCTCCCCTTCCTCCCCTCCCCTTCCTCCCCTCCCCTTCCTCCCCTCCCCTCCACTTCCTCCCCTTCCTCCCCTCCCCTTCCTCCCCTCCCCTTCCTCCCCTCCCCTCCCTCCCCTTCCTCCCCTCCCTCCCCTTCCTCCCCTCCCTCCCCTTCCTCCCCTCCCTCCCCTTCCTCCCCTTCCTCCCCTCCCCTTCCTCCCCTCCCCTTCCTTCCCTCCCCTTCCTCCCCTTCCTCCCCTTCCTCCCCTTCCTCCCCTCCCCTTCCTCCCCTCCCCTTCCTCCCCTCCCCTTCCTCCCCTTCCTCCCCTTCCTCCCCTCCCCTTCCCTTCCACCCCTCCCCTCCCATCCCACCCCTCCCCTCCCATCCCCTTCCTCCCCTCCCATCCCCTTCCTCCCCTCCCCTTCCCTTCCTCCCCTCCCCTTCCCTTCCTCCCCTCCCCTTCCCTTCCTCCCCTCCCCTTCCCTTCCTCCCCTCCCCTTCCTCCCCTCCCCTTCCTCCCCTCCCCTTCCTCCCCTCCCCTTCCTCCCCTCCACTTCCTCCCCTCCACTTCCTCCCCTCCACTTCCTCCCTCCACTTCCTCCCCTCCACTTCCTCCCCTCACCTCCCTCCACTTCCTCCCCTCACCTCCCTCCACTTCCTCCCCTCACCTCCCCTCCCCTCCCTCCACTTCCTCCCCTCCCCTCCCTCCACTTCCTCCCCTCCCCTCCCTCCACTTCCTCCCCTCCCCTCCCTCCACTTCCTCCCCTCCCCTCCCCTCCCTCCACTTCCTCCCCTCCCCTCCCTCCACTTCCTCCCCTCCCCTCCCTCCACTTCTTCCCCTCCCCTCCCTTCCACTTCCTCCCTTCCCCTCCCTTCCACTTCCTCCCTTCCCCTCCCTTCCACTTCCTCCCTTCCCCTTCCTCCCTTCCACTTCCTCCCTTCCCCTTCCTCCCTTCCCCTCCCTTCCACTTCCTCCCTTCCCCTCCCTTCCACTTCCTCCCTTCCCCTCCCTTCCACTTCCTCCCTTCCCCTCCCTTCCACTTCCTCCCTTCCCCTCCCTTCCACTTCCTCCCTTCCCCTCCCTTCCACTTCCTCCCTTCCCCTCCCTTCCACTTCCTCCCTTCCCCTCCCTTCCACTTCCTCCCTTCCCCTCCCTTCCACTTCCTCCCTTCCCCTCCCTTCCACTTCCTCCCTTCCCCTCCCTTCCACTTCCTCCCTTCCCCTCCCTTCCACTTCCTCCCTTCCCCTCCCTTCCACCCCCTCCCTTCCACTTCCTTCCTTCCTTACCCTCCCTTTCACTTCCTTCCACTTCCTCCCTTCCACTTCCTCCCCTCCCCTCCCCTCCCTTCCACTTCCTCCCCTCCCCTCCCTTCCACTTCCTCCCCTCCCCTCCCTTCCACTTCCTCCCCTCCCCTCCCTTCCACTTCCTCCCCTCCCTTCCACTTCCTCCCCTCCCTTCCACTTCCTCCCCTCCCCTCCCCTCCCTTCCACTTCCTCCCCTCCCCTCCCTTCCACTTCCTCCCCTCCCCTCCCTTCCACTTCCTCCACTCTCCTCCCTTCCAATTTCTCCCTTCCACTTCCTCCCCTTCCACTTCCTCCCCTCTCTCCCCTCCACTTCCTTCCTCTCTTCTTCTAGTGCCACCCCACACATTAAGAGATTTATTGAAGCCAATTTCACAACCACAATGGGATTAGAATTTATGACCTCAGGAATGCACGTCTAGTTACCAGAACCACTAAGCCACCATATGCGACATAAGTAGAAACTGTAGGAGATAATTATGTAAAATAAAATCTCAAAGGTAGAGAAATGATATGCGAGGAGGTTGAAAAGGGATTAAGTGATTGGAAATGATGGATTTTGGCATTGGCTCATACCCTGTAACACATTACCTGTCAGTGAACAGAAGACGCTATTTTCTTTAGCCACCCCTCCTGTCCCGTTTTCTTGAGCTACCAGCAGTCTTATCCGTCTCTGTGAAAGGACATTTGTTAATGCTATGTAACAAACTGAAAGCAGCAGGTCACATTGTTAAACTTTATCTGGTACTGAGTGATCCTGTTGCATGTTATCGCAACCTCGAGCAGCCAAATATAATTTTGTCACCTTGGTAACTGTACAACAACAGAAAACAGGGCTTCCTCTAAAACTGACACTGGTTATGTTTAATTATATTAATGGTGCCTCTGCAATTTGAGGGGACACTTGTGCTGTTGCCTATCTGATAGTGACAGTGGGGCAACCCATGTGTCACCGCTACTGGTTTATTTACAATAAGACCAGCCCAGCTTCTTGCAGTGAGTTATTAACCCTTCAATGTTTTTGAGCTCTCGCTTCAGCCGGTCAGAAGATGGCGCTGTAAGGTTGGACGATATTCCAACCACATGCCACAGTTTCAATACCTGTGACCATTTTTTACGCAGTGAGTTGTGATGACCTGGAATGCACTGCTGAAAAGATGGTGGAAGCAGATTCAATGACTTACAAAAGGGAATTGAGTAAATATTTGACGGGGAAATATTTGAGGTGCAATGGGGAAAGAGCAGGGGCATAGGACTAATTGGATAGCTCTTTCAAATAGCCGACACAGGCAAGATGGGCCGATTGGCCTCTTTGCTGTATGATTCTATGATACTATTCTAGAACCTATGCGCCCTACTATTAACATAAGAAATAGGAGCAGGAGTAGGCCATTTTGCCCCTCGAGCCTGCTCTGCCATTTAATACGATCATGGCTGATCTGATCATGGACTCAGCTCCACTTCCCTGCCTTCCATAACCCTTTATTCCCTTATCGCTCAAAAATCTGTCTATCTCCGCCTTAAATATATTCAATGACCCAGCCTCCATAGCTCTCTGGGGCAGAGAATTCCATAAATTTACAACCCTCAGAGAGAAGAAATTCCTCCTCATCTGTTTTAAATAGGCGGCCCCTTATTCTGAGACTATGTCTCCAAGTTTTAGTGCCCCCTAGTTTTAGTTTCCCCTATGAGTGGAAACATCCTTTCTGCATCCACCTTGTCGAGCCCCCTCATTATCTTATATGTTTTGATAAGATCACCTCTCATTCTTCTGAACTCCAATGAGTATAGGCCCAACCTACTCAACCTTTCTACATAAGTCAACCCCCTCGTCTCCGGAATCAACCTCGTGAACTTTCTCTGAACAGCCTCCAGTGCAAGTACATCCTTCCTTAAATACGGAGACCAACACTGTACGCAGTACTCCAGGTATGGCCTCATCAATACCCTGTACAGTTGTAGCAGGACTTCTCTGCTTTTATACTCTCTCCCCCTTGCAATAAAGGCCAACATTCCATTTGCCTTCCTGATTACTTGCTGTACCTGCATACTAACTTTTTGTGTTTTATGCACAAGGACCCCCAGGTTCCTCCGTACTGAAGCACTTTGCAATTTTTCTCCATTTAAATTATAATTTGCTTTTTTATTATTTCTGCCAAAGTGGATAACCTCACATTTTCCCACATTATACTCCATCTTCCAAATGTTTGCCCACTCACTTAGCCTGTCTATATCCCTTTGCAGATTGATCAATGAACGTGAAACAAACCAATTTTCCCCCTGATGGCTCAATCTGTAAGTGTACCACCTGATGTAGCAACGAGCCACGCACATTAGGGAGGTTCGGTTTTGTTGCCTGCTCCATACGGAGTGTATTGGCCTAGTCTACTCAATCTCTCCTCATCGGATAATCCTCCATACTGAGTTGGCCGATCTGAGTTGAGGTGGTAATTGGTTGGTTTCAGTGCCCCTGGACTAAGGAGCAGGGCAAAAAAAAATTCAGCCAGGGTTCCTGCTCTTGATCACTATCTGGTGATGCCCTTTGGGAGGTAGTATTTGGGGCTTTGGCATTAGTTACTGCCTGGATTCTGGTGGCTCCGGATTCTAAGAAGCCTCCTTCATTTCACTGAATGTGATGCTGGATTCAAAGGCAAACACATTCTCTGGTTCTAAATACGTCCCCTTGTCTTTCTGTAGGCTCGTGTCTTTGGAATGATTTTTTCTTTCGACACTACAGATGATTTCTGCCTCTTGTATTTTACTAATGGTTTAAAGGTAAACACCTCTTTTTCTTAACGGCAGAGACTCATTTAAATAAAATGATGTAGACTCCCGACCATCAGATGAACAGCCTGGCCGAACGGGTGGGAAACTCTCCCAGCAGCGTGAGGTTTGGGGACGGGGTGGGAGAGAGGGTGGGTGACACCATGGGGCAGTGTCGGCTCCCCTATCGGGCAAAACCTGCCAGGAACCGGATCCTGGGCCAGAAGAAGCCCAGCAGGGAAATATAAAATGAACAAGATCTGGCTCCTGGCATGTTTTGCTCGATAGGGGAGCCGACACTGCCCCATGACCCCGCTCAGGTTTATATTACAGATGGAACCCGCCCTGCCTCCTGCCTGTGGGTGACCTGCTCAAAGAGCAGGTCAATATGGGGACACGCCGGGAAGGAAGTGGGATCAATGAGGGTCACTGACACCCGTTATTTTAACTGCAGACCCCCCCCCCCCCCCACGCCTAGCTTCCGGCAGGTGGGGGCAGTGAAAATCGCGGTCTTTGTCTTTCTTATGCTTTTTCACAGACTGAGACAATTCCTTTAGATTTGACAGGTTTACACAAGTTAGATGCAGGAAGAATGTTCCCAATGTTGGGGAAGTCCAGAACCAGGGGTCACAGTCTAAGGATAAGGGGTAAGCCATTTAGAACCGAGATGAGGAGAAACTTCTTCACCCAGAGAGTGGTGAACCTGTGGAATTCTCTACCACAGTTGTTGAGGCCAATTCATTAAATACATTAAAAAAGGAGTTAGATGTACTCCTTACTACTAGGGGGATCAAGGGGTATGGCGAGAAAGCAGGAATGGGGTACTGAAGTTGCATGTTCAGCCATGAAGTCATTGAATGGCGGTGCAGGCTCGAAGGGCCGAATGGCCGCCTCCTGCCTCTATTTTCTATGTTTCTATGTTTCTATCAAACAACACTTTCACTTCTTTCCAGTTTAAAAGAAAATCCATTCCCAGATCATTAAACCAACTCATCGCTCGTTTGTGCCAGTACTTAAAGATTTGCATTTCGATAGCGCTTTTCACACTCTCGGGATGTCCCAAAGCGGGGTCCCACAAGCAGCAATGAGATAAATGACTAGAGAATCTGTTTTAGTGACACAAAAGCAAAATACTGTGGATGTTGGAAATCCGAACAAAAAACAGATTGGGTCGGGCAGCACATGTGGAGAGAGAAACAGAGTTTACCTTTCAGGTCGATGATCAATCATAGAGGGCAGATGGTGCCTTGGTTCAACATCACATCTTAAAGATGGTACCTTCGACGGTGCAGCACTGGAGTGTCAGCCTAGATTTTGTGCTCCTCCCTAGAGTGGGACTTGAACCCAAGACCTTCTGCCTCAGATGCAAGATTGTTGCCAACTGAGCCATGGCTAACACTGCATCCCTAGGTACTGCAATCCCACATTACGACAGGCATACACTCCAAAAGTACTTCAATGGCTGTTAAGCATTTTGTGACGTCCGGTGGTTGTGAAAGGCGCTATATAAATGCGAGCCCGTCTTCTACATGACTTTGCACGTTGCTACGACAAACTGCATCTCCTTGTCAGCTCACCTCATGACGGTGTAACACCTCCTGTAGCTTTTTCTTTTACTGTGCACACGTGTGGATATCAAGTGCGGGTGGGATTGGGTTCAGCTCTGATGTTCCCCAGGATCGAACTCCATGTTCATTCAATGCCTGTCAAAAGCTCATGCCTGAAAAATGACCACTTGGGTGTGGCACCAGAGGGCTGCCAATGCCTATGGACCTAGATTTCAGCAAGAAGCGCCTTGGGACATTTTACTATGTTAAAGGTGTTATATAAACACAAGTCATTGTCGCTGATGAGTTGGTGTCTTCAGAAGAAGAAGGGAGAAAACTGACTTAAGATTTGTCGGTGAATGAGCCTGCAGTTACAGCCTTGAGTTTGAGCTTTAAGCATGGATATCCGTTGCCTAGCTTTGTGAACTTGATCAGTCTGATGAGCTACCCAGAAATGTCCTAATATTTAAACAGGAAACTAAAAATATCTCATTAAATCTCTTGTGCGGCTGATGAGGTGGAGATATTTGGTGTTTGTGATTTTTCATCAGCGCCAAAGCAGACACCAGAGTTGAATGGCAACCCCATGCTGCCTCACCTGGTCTTTATGCTCCCTCACCTGGCTATGTCTTTGGAAAGTGCAAAATTGGATATGCAGCTGTATTGATGTGGTTAAGCTAGGGGTTAGATGTTTACTACGCAATTCTCAACCACAATTAGGGCGGTATGTTTCTGCCTTGTCTGTGCTGAGTTAACTGATCACCGTCACATGGGGCTGAATTTTAATGGAAAAGGCGGGTTGGGGTCAGGCGGGAGAGGCGCCGAAGTGATCGTCAAAATGAATTTAATGGCAGGGCCTGATTTGCATGGGGAACCCTTGCTCCCCACCCACAGCCAGCCAGATTGAGAGGCTGGCTGGCTCCGGGCATGTAGCACTAGGCCGCACAGAGGAGGGAGGAAGGGAGGAATCGGGTGGGGGGTCGGGTGTGGTGGGTGGAGCGGAGTGGGAGGGGTGATGTCTCAAGAAGGTCGCATGCCGAGGGGATGGTGGGGGAAGGGGAGCCAGTCAGCAAGAAGATCGTGGGGCGACTGGAGGAGGTAATAAATCCAAAATGAAATTCAGGAGAAACCTCTGCACAGAGAGTGTGGTGAGAATATGGAAGTCGTTGCCACAAGGAGTAGTTGAGGCGAATAGCATAGATGCATTTAAGGGAAAGCTCAATAAGTACATGCCTGGGAAAGGTATAGAAGGTCATGTTGATGAACTTAGATGAAGAGGGCTGGAAGAAGGCTTGTGTGGAGCATAAACACTGACATAGACCAGTTGGACCCAATGGCCTGTTTCTGTGGGTAAATTCTATGTATGGACATTGGCGGGGCGGGGCGGGGGGGGGGGAGTGGGGGCACTGTGGTCATTTGTGATGGCTGCCATGCTTGAATGGCCTGCTGTTTATGAAGAATAGCCACTGGACTTTGAGAGGTACAGGTGAAGGACCAAGGCTCGTGGTGCATTACACCCAAAGACTGGAGAGAGAAAAAGAGAAGACAAAATAAATCAGGGGCCAGCTGTGTTTGGGTTTTAAAATACTCTCGATTGTAGGGGAAAGGAAAGAATTGGGAATGGTGAGGAGTTCTACAGCACTGAGATCCTGGGAAAGGAGGAGGTAAGTAGGAACCGTGAGGTAACTCTAGATTTCGATACAGCTGAGATCAAGGGAGGGGAAATGTGAGAAGGTTTGTTGGACTGGGAAGACTTTTTCCCTCCATTTTTTATTTGATATATTTGTCTCCCACTCCCCCAGAAGATGGGATAGAGAGCTGTGCCAAAGCTTTGCTATTGCTGCCCTGCTGCTATTTGTCAGTTGTTGAGTGTATTCAAGGCAGAGATCAATAGATTTTTGGATATGAAGGGAATCAAGGGGTGTGGGGATAGTGCAGGAAA
The DNA here is from genome assembly GCF_044704955.1 of Pristiophorus japonicus. Lineage (NCBI taxonomy): Eukaryota > Metazoa > Chordata > Chondrichthyes > Pristiophoridae > Pristiophorus > Pristiophorus japonicus. The sequence goes on along the minus strand of NC_091980.1, from coordinate 137,551,782 downwards.
GTGGAGTTGAGGTCGAAGATCAGCCATGATCTTGAATGGCGGAGCAGGCTCGAGGGCCGAATGGCCTACTCCTGCTCCTAATTCTTATGTTGTGTTCTTGTGTTTGGTGGAATATGACCGGTCTCTCTCTCTACTGTGACCTCCTTCGAAGCAACAACTTACATTTATATCGCGCCTTTAACGTAGGAAGACATCCCAAGGACCTTCACAGGTGCGTAATCAGACAAAAAAAATTGACACGAGGCAAGGAAGGAGCCATTGGGACAGGTGACTGAAAGTTTGGTCAAAGCTGTAGGTTTTAAGGAGTATCACAAGGAGGAGAGAGAGGTGGAGAGGTATAGGGAGTGGTTTGCGGAGTTTAGTGCCCAGGCAGCTGGAGGCACGGCCACCAGTGGTGAGACGAAGGAAGTGGGGGATGCCCAAGAGGCCAGAATTGGAGGATCACAATGAAAGCTCTGCATCTTCAGAGATAGCAATTGATGCCATGAAAGAAACACGCAATCTTTTTACCAGCAACTTGACTAAAGGTGTCAAAATATTGTGGCTCATGCCCGGAAGGTTTTAACATAAAACCAAGACCTTGTTTTGGTTGTCTGCACTGACTAAAGTTCTAAATGTTCCATGAAAGTAACGAGCACAAGTATGCCACAGAGGATTGTTGTTTAATTGAGAATCTTGTATATATGTGCCTTTTTGTTTTTCATCAGTAGCGAAGCAGCCCCTTGTGAACCTTTTGCTTTGAGTGCAATATTTTTCTGCCTTATAGAGCCAGAAAAGGTTGATGGTAAGCAGATGCTGGGTCAGCGTTCTGTAGACCATCGAGTAGCTTTGCTTCTGTTCAGTTTTTTCGTGTTAAGCATTATTGTCTGGACTCCGCATTCATCGGGGTCGATTTTCAACTAACCGCATGGGCGTACACCTGGTGTTGCTGATCGAACCCCCCGTTCTAGAACCGAAGCCCTGTTTTAGAAACCACTCCATTTTTATTTTTGTTGAAACGAAGCATGACTTGGTGAGGAACTTGGAGGTAATGTTGATTCCGTGACATTGTTGCTCTTCTCGGTGGAAGAGGTCATGGGGAATGTGGTTCTGTCGTAGTACGCTTGGTGAGTTGATGCAGTGTGTCCTGCAGGTTGCAGCTGCAACATGTACAGTGTGCTGATAATGGAGGGAACGGACAGTGAGTACAGTGCAAGTACTGAGCAAGCAAACTACTCTCCTGGATGGCATCAAGCTTCTTGTGTTGTGGCTGCACCCAGCCAGCGAGTGATGAGTATTCCATGACACTTGTCTTATCGCAGAAGAAGGGCATTCGGCCTATCGTGCCTGTGCCAGCTCTGTGAAAGAGCTACCCAATTAGTCCCACTCCCCTGCTCTTTTCCCCAGGGTCCTGCAATATTTTTCCTTTTCAAGTATTTACCCAGTTTCCTTTTAAAAGTGACTATTGAAGCTGCTTCCAGCACCATTTCAGGCAGTGCATTCCAGATCATCACAACTCACTGTGTAACACATATCACTCCCCTCAACTCCCCTTTGGTTCTGACAATGACCTTAAATCTGTCTCCTCTGGTTACCAACCCTCCAGCCAGCGAAAACGGTTTCTCCCTAATTCCTCTATTAAAATCCCTCATGATTTTGGACACCTCTACTAAATCACCCCTTTGCCTTCTCTGCTCCAAGGAGAACAATACCAGCTTCTCTAGTACCTGTATCTCCACATAGCTGAAATCCCTCATCCTTGTCTTGAGTTTGGTCGATGGTAGAAAAGTTTGAGGGGTCAGGAGATGAGCTACTCATCATAAAGTACCCAATCTCTATCCTGTTCTTGTAACCACAGTGTTGAAATGGCTGATCCAGTTATCCTTCTAGTCAATGGTGACCTATTAGGATGTTAAGATGTTGATTGTGAGGGCAATTATTCAGCGATAGTGGTGTTGTTGAAGTTCAGGAGGAGATGGCTGGGATTTCTCTTGTTAGAGGTGGTCATGCACCAACACTTGTGTGGCACCAGTTACCTGCCACTTACCAGCCCAAGCCGCCTGTGATACTGTCCTGGTCCTGCTGTACAGAGGAACTTGAGTAGGCCACTCAGCCTCTCGAGCCTGTTCTGCCGTTCAACTAGATCATGGCTGATCTCTGCTTCAACTCCTTGTACTTGCCTTTGATCCTGTCGGCTGGGGTGGACTGCTTCATTACCAGAGGAGACCATGATAGGCACTGAGTGCTGAGGAATTGTCGGGTCTCCTGACAGCATGACTCCTGACCTTATGGTGAGGTCATTGATGAAGTGGAGGAAAATGTGTGGGCCAAGGACACTGCCCTGAGGAACTCCTGAGTGATGCCTTGGGGCTGCGATGAATGGCCTCCAGCAACACGAGCATTTTCCTGTGTGTTGGGTATGACTTTAGTTATTGGAGGGTTTTCCTTTTGACCCTCACTGGCCTGGGTTTCGCTCGGACTCCTTAGTGCCGCACTCTGTCGAATACAGCCGTGATCTGTGGACCGGCTACTTTCATCTCGTGTCTGCCATTTACTCTTGTGCCCATGTCTGGCTCAAAGGTGTGCTGAGGTCTGGAGCAGAGTGATTCTGGCAGAACCCGAACTGAGTGTTGGTGAGCAAGGTATTGGCGAGTAACTGTCACCTAATGCCAATATCGATGCCTCCTTTCAGCACTTTACCGATTGGAAGGCAGCTGATAATGTGGTCATTGGTCAGGCTAGATTTATCCTGTGTTTTTGTGGATAGGTCATACCTGGACGGTCCTCCATATTGGGTCGATGCTAGTGTCCTAGATATCGAGGGAACAGCTTGGCTAGAGGAACGATTAGTTCCACCATGCATGGCCTTCCGTGCTGCAATGAGCCAGTCAGACTAGGAAGGCCCCAGGTACAATTATCCCCCGATGCCGAGCTAGTTGATGTTGGCTGGGGTGATGGTGTGAGCATGACCATTGGCCTTGCTGCCCCGGGCTAGGTAAATGGGAAAATTAAACCCGGCTCCCACTTAGGATTGCTTTTGGGAACTGATCACTCCTGGAAAAAGCACATTGGTGCACATCACATGTGCACAAGACTGGGTTGAATAGACCGCAGACATAAAAAATTGCCACTTGGCCAAGGCACTGAAAGAACATAAGAACATAAGAATTAGGAACAGGAGTAGGCCATCTAGCCCCTCAAGCCTGCTCCGCCATTCAACAAGATCATGGCTGATCTGACTGTGGACTCAGCTCCACTTACCTGCTGCTCCGCATAACCCTTAATTCCCTTATTGGTTAAAAATCTGTTGATCTGTGATTTGAATACATTCAATGAGCTAGCCTCAACTGCTTCCCTGGGCAGAGAATTCCACAGATTCACAACCCTCTGGGAGAAGAAATTCCTTCTCAACTCTGTTTTAAATTGGCTCCCCTGTATTTTGAAGCTGTGCCCCCTAGTTCTAGTCTCCCCGACCAGTGGAAACAACTTCTCTGCCTCTATCTTGTCTATCCCTTTCATTATTTTAAATGTTTCTATAAGATCACCCCTCATCCTTCTGAACTCCAACGAGTAAAGACCCAGTCTACTCAATCTATCATCATAAGGTAACCCCCTCATCGCCTAGTGAATCATCTCTGTACCCCTCCAAAGCTAGTATATCCTTCCTTAAGTAAGGTGACCAAAACTGCACACAGTACTCCAGGTGCAGCCTCACCAATACCCTGTACAGGTACAGCAGGACCTCCCTGCTTTTGTACTCCATCCCTCTCGCAATGAAGGCCAACATTCCATTCGCCTTCCTGATTACCTGCTGCACCTGCAAACTTTTTGGGATTCATGCACAAGGACCCCCAGGTCCCTCTGCACCGCAGCATGTTGTAATTTCTCCCCATTCAAATAATAATCCCTTTTACTGTTTTTTTTTTCCCAAGGTGGATGACTTCACATTTTCCGACATTGTATTCCATCTGCCAAACCTTAGCCCATTCGCTTAACCTATCTAAATCTCTTTGCAGCCTCTGTGTCCTCTACACAACCCGCTTTCCCACGAATCTTTGTGTCATCTGCAAATTTTGTTACACTACACTCCGTCCCCTCTTCCAGGTCATTTATGTATATTGTAAACAGTTGTGGTCCCAGCACCGATCCCTGTGGCACACCACTAACCACCGATTTCCAACCCGAAAAGGACCCATTTATCTCGACTCTCTGCTTTCTGTTAGCCAGCCAATTCTGGATCCATGCTAATATATTTCCTCTGACTCCGCGTACCTTTATCTTCTGCAGTAACCTTTTGTGTGGCACCTTATCGAATGCCTTTTGGAAATCTAAATACACCACATCCATCGGTACACCTCTGTCCACCATGCTCGTTATATCCTCAAAGGATTCCAGTAAATTAGTTAAACATGATTTCCCCTTCATGAATCCATGTTGCGTCTGCTTGATTGCACTATTCCTATCCAGATGTCCCGTTATTTCTTCCTTAATGATAGCTTCAAGCATTTTCCCCACTACAGATGTTAAACTAACTGGCCTATAGTTACCTGCCTTTTGTCTGCCCCATTTTTTAAACAGAGGCGTTACATTAGCTGCTTTCCAATCCGCTGGTACCTCCCCAGAGTCCAGAGAATTTGGTAGATTATAACGAATGCATCTGCTATAACTTCTGCCATCTCTTTTAATACCCTGGGATGCATTTCATCAGGACCAGGGGACTTGTCTACCTTGAGTCCCATTAGCCTGTCCAGCACTACCCCCATAGTGATAGTGATTGTCTCAAGGTCCTCCCTGCCCATATTTCCGTGACCAGCAATTTTTGGCATGGTTTTTGTGTCTTCCACTGTGAAGACCGAAGCAAAATAATTGTTTAAGGTCTCAGCCATTTCCACATTTCCCATTATTAAATCCCCCTTCTCATCTTCTAAGGGGCCAACATTTACTTTAGTCACTCTTTTCCGTTTTATATATCGGTAAAAGCTTTTACTATCTGTTTTTATGTTTTGCGCAAATTTACTTTCGTAATCTATCTTTCCTTTCTTTATTGCTTTTTTAGTCATTCTTTGCTGTCATTTAAAATTTTCCCAATCTTCTAGTTTTCCACTAACCTTGGCCACCTTATACGCATTGGTTTTTAATTTGATACTCTCCTTTATTTCCTTGGTTATCCATGGCTGGTTATCCCTTCTCTTACCGCCGTTCTTTTTCACTGGAATATATTTTTGTTGAGCATTATGAAAGAGCTCCTTAAAAGTCCCCCACTGTTCCTCAATTGTGCCACCGTTTAGTCTGTGTTCCCAGTCTACTTTAGCTAACTCTGTCCTCATCCCACTGTAGTCCCCTTTTGTTTAAGCATAGTATGCTCGTTTGAGACACTACTTCCTCACCCTCAATCTGTATTACAAATTCAACCATACTGTGATAACTCATTCCAAGAGGATCTTTTACTAGGAGATCGTTTATTATTCCTGTCTCATTACACAGGACCAGATCTAAGATAACTTGCTCCCTTGTAGGTTCTGTAACATACTGTTCTAAGAAACAATCCCGTATGCATTCTATGAATTCCTCCTCAAGGCTACCCCGTGCGATTTGATTTGACCAATCGATATGTAGGTTAAAATCCCCCATGATTACTGCCGTTCCTTTTTCACATGCCTCCATTATTCCCTTGATTATTGTCCGCCCCAGCGTGAAGTTATTATTTGGGGGCCTATAAACTACGCCCACCAGTGATTTTTTCCCTTTACTATCTCTAATCTCCACCCACAATGATTCAACATTTTGTTCATTAGAGCCAATATCATCTCTCACAACTGCCCTGATATCATCCTTTATTAACAGAACTACCCCACCTCCTTTCCCTTCTTGTCTATCTTTCCGAATTGTCAGATATCCTTGTATGTTTAATTCCCAGTCTTGGCCACCCTGCAACCACGTTTCTGTAATGGCCACCAAATCATACCCATTTGTAAGGATTTGTGCCGTCAACTCATTTACTTTATTTCGAATGCTGCGTGCGTTTAGGTGGAGTGTTTTAATACAAGTTTTTAAACCATGATTTTTAGTTTTGACCCCTCCTGCAGCCCCTTTATATTCATACATATTGTCCCTTCCTATCACCTTGTGGTTTACACTTACCCCAGTGCTACTCTGCTCTGTTGCCTCCTGCCTTTTTCATTCTTTCTTGGGGTCCTGTTCATCTGAGCTCTCACCCACTCTAGCTAGCTCAGAGTACTCTCCTGGGTTCCGAATACTCCTCGCATTGAGGCACCGAGCTTTCAGGCTTGCCTTTTTATTACACTTTGACCCTTTTGAATTTTGCTGTACTGTGGCCCTTTTTGTTTTTTGCCTTGAGTTTCTCTGCCCTCCACTTTTACTCATCTCCTTTCTGTCTTTTGCTTCTGTCTCCATTTTGTTTCCCTCTGTCTCCCTGCATTGGTTCCCATCCCCCTGCCATATTAGTTTAACTCCTCCCCAACAGCACTAGCAAACACTCCCCCTCAGACATTGGTTCCGGTCCTGCCCAGGTGCAGACCGTCCGGTTTGTACTGATCCCACCTCCCCCAGAACCGGTTCCAATGCCCCAAGAATTTGAATCCCTCCCTGCTGCACCACTGCTCAAGCCACATATTCATCTGAGCTATCCTGCGATTCCTACTCTGACTAGCACGTGGCACTGGTAGCAATCCCGAGATTACTACTTTTGAGGTCCTACTTTTTAATTTAGCTCCTAGCTCCTTAAATTCGTCTCGTAGGACCTCATCCCTTTTTTTACCTATATCGTTGGTACTAATGTGCACCACGACAACTGGCTGTTCACCCTCCCTTTTCAGAATGTCCTGCACCTGCTCCGAGACATCCTTGACCCTTGCACCAGGGAGGCAACATACCATCCTGGAGTCTCGGTTGCGGCCGCAGAAACGCCTATCTATTCCCTTTACAATTGAATCCCCTATCACTATCACTGTCCCACTCTTTTTCCTGCCCTCCTGTGCAGCAGAGCCAGCCACGGTGCCATGAATTTGGCTGCTGCTGCCCTCTCCTGATGAGTCATCCCCCTCAACAGTACTCAAAGCGGTGTATCTGTTTTGCAGGGGGATGACCGCAGGGGACCCCTGCACTACCTTCCTTGCACTGCTCTTCCTGCTGGTCTTCCATTCCCTATCTGGCTGTGGACCTTTCACCTGCGGTAAGACCAACTCGCTACACGTGCTACTCACCTCATTCTCAGTATCAGCACCAGCACCAGTAGAATTGTAGCCCAGCGGGGGAGAAAGAAGAAAGGAAGACTTGCATTTATATAGCCAGCCAGTGGCTCAGTGGGTAGCACTTCTGTCTGTGTCAGAAAGTTGAGGGTTCAAGTTTCACTCCAGGGACCTGAGCACAAAATCTAGGCTGACTCTCCAGTGCAGTGCTGAGGGACTGCTGCACTGTCGGAGGTGCCGTCTTTTGGATGAGACGTTAAAGCTGAGGCCCCGTCTGCCCCCTCGGGCGCTATATAAATCTAAGTCTTTATTTCTTAAAGTGCCTTTCACAACCTCAGGACAAAGCAGCTCACAGCCAACCAAGTACTTTTTGAAGTGTCGTCACTAATTTGTGCACCGCGAGGTCCCACAAACAGCAAGGTGATAATGACCAGATAATCTCTCTTAGCGATGTCGGTTGAGGGATAAACGTTGGCCAGGACACCAGGGAGAACTCTTTCTTTTTTTCCCCCCACCTCTGCTCTTTCTGAAAATAGTGCTGAGGGATCTTTTACAACCGCCCGAGAGGGCAGACGGGGCCTCGGTTTAACGTCTCATCCAAAAGAGGAGAGTTGGTAGGAAGAGGAGAGAGGGAGTTGGCTGAGAATCGCAAGGAAAGAAGATGTTAAACAAAAGACTCTCAGTGCTGTTGTCGACTGTAGAAATTACTCGGCACTGAGCATAGCGGAGCCTGATTGCAGTTCCAGTCACTTGTATGTCGCTTGATGAGCTGTCATCGTTGCCCATTCATGGAGCTCCCGATGATGCACATTTGTTCATGGCTCTATAATGGCAACAATGCACAATTGCCATTTGTAATGATCAATGTATGCCATTCGACTGATGGTATTTTTATCGCAGTCCCTTGCCCAGAGATGTTGAGCCCCATTATAGCACCTCGCAGCACCAGCCCAAAAACTCAACAGAAAGCTGCAGTTGAGTTCGGTCTATTGTGATCTATCTGCAATGGAACATGATTCACAGGAAGCAAAATATTAGGTTATGGAGATCACAGTGTACATAAATTGTCTTTTATTTTATGAAGAGAAGCCGTGTTCAGGGCCACCTGCCTGTGGTGGACTTATTCATTACCTGTTTTTATTAATGGTTCGAGATCCAACCAAACCCTTGCTCAAAAGCGGTAGAGTGATGGGATTTGAATCAAGCCACTGTGGGCAGTCACTAAGTGGGGACCAGGTACTTCCCATGGGCAGGGAAAGAAAGCTATCATCCTATCTCAATAGATCCCACTCACTGGCTGCAAGGAAGCTGGGATAACACTGCCTTCTAACACTATTCCCAGCATTTGCAGAGAAGCAAGGAAACTGAGAAGAGCGAGCCAGATTCTCGCTAAGCCTATATTGCTCAGCCGGGCAGACTGTGGACGGAGGTCTGGAGGCTTGCGGGTCAGCTAGCTTGTGGTGACCCAGTGATCGAGGTGGGGGGGCGAAGGGCTGCTAGTCGTGAGTAATAGATGCCCGAGAGCTGATTGCCTCGAGAGATCCCCGGTGTCTCTGCAGCTTTATTTGGTGAGGCAACAGGACAGGACCCCTCTGTCCATGTTGGGATACGACAATCTGCTTTGTTGGGGGTCTTTTTAACCTAAACTCAACAGGCGGGGAACCCACACGATCAGGTGGAACGTCGGTTTTACACCCATCTCCCAGGATTACTCTCCATTGAATCATATGGCAGAGGAAGAAGCCATTCAGGCCCTCATGCCTGTGCTGGCTCTTTCAAAGAGCTATCATGAGAACCTAAGAACATAAGAAATAGGAACAGGAGTTGGCCATACGGCCCCTTGAGTCTGCTCCGTCATTTAATACGATCATGGCTGATCCGATCATGGACTCAGGTCCACTTCCCCGCCCGCTCCTCATAACCCTTTATTCCCTTAATTAAGAAACTGTCTATCTCTGTCTTAAATTTATTCAGTGTCCCAGCTTCCATTAGCTCTCTTACGTAGCGAATTCCACAGATTTCCAACCCTCCGAGAGAAGAAATTCCTCCTCATAGTTTTAAATGGGCGGCCCTTTATTCTAAGATTATGCCCCCTAGTTCCCATCAGTGGAAACATCCTCTCTGCATCCATCTTGTCAAACACCCTCCATAATCTTTTACATTTTGATAAGATCACCTCTCATTCTTCTGAATTCCAATGAATAGAGGCCCAACCTACTTAACCTTTCCTCATAAGTCAACCCCCTCATCCCCGGAATCAACCTAGTGAACCTTCTCTGAACTGCGTCCAAAGCAAGTATATCCTTTCGTAAATATGGAAACCAAAACTGCACGCAGTATTCCAGGTGTGGCCTCACCAATATCCAAATATACCCGCTCCCCTGCTCTTTCTCCATAACCCTGCAGAATTTTCCTCTTCATGTATTTATCCAAATAAAGCCATTTCGCTTTTGAAAGTTCCTGTTGAATCTGCTTTCCTCTCGGTTTCAGGCAGTGAGTTCCAGATCGTAACATTGAGAGTGAAATCAGGTGGGGTGTAAAACCAACGTTGCACCAGATCCCGTCAGTTTCCCGATCCCGTCAGATTCCCAACAGTTGGTGTAGGTTACAATTGCCCCCAGTTGTCTCTGGATTAGTCACAGGTATATCGTCCGGGTCCCCAGTCTCAAACACTCTCCCAGTGACTGCCTTCTGGAAGTGAAAGTGTGCAGAGGACATCATTGGGCTTGGCTGTGATGCCCCTTACAGTCAAACAGCTTGTGAGTGTCACACTGATGAAAGAGGACCTCTTGGTTGCTGTATCAAAGTGCAACCAGTGTCGGTGGATGAGGTACCAGAGGGGAAGCCAGCAAGAAGCAGTCAGGACAGGGAGAGAATTGATGCTCGGGATCACAAACTCGATCCCTTCTTTAAGATATTGACGCCCTCAACAGGCAGTCCAAGGGTGTTTTTTTTGTGATTCTGTGTAACTGTTAATGTTTTAAAATGTGTGTTTTTTTTCTTTTTTTTCTCTCTCCCTCTCTTTCTCTCACAGGTAAGTGATGTTTCTATTCTGGATGCTCAGCAGCAGCTAATAGAGGGGTAGCCCAGACTGAAGATGTGAACAGCAGTGGCCCCTGCTGGTGAGAATGGGAATCATCAGGTGCTAGTCTCCAGCAAAACAAATGGTACACCTGGTAATGTATGTCTCTTTGAACGAGCTGACAAATGCCATAAAAGTGACTTGTAGCAAATACAGTGACTCACGCCCTACATGAAAACCATAGAGGGGAGAAGGGGCGGAGAGTAGATAAAACATTTCCAATTTGTTGTAACTCAACAGTGAAGATGGCCACTAAAGAGTAAACTTTATGTAACTAGATTTGGTGGGTACAAAGTGCCAGTGCAGCAGGAGTTCATTGTACAAATATTTGAGCTGCAAGGGAGTATTGCAAAGATAAGTCAATAAAATTGGATGTCACTGAAGTTTCTTGGGGAAGGAGAATGTAACCAGTGCTGCAAAGATTTGACATTGCTGCAACAGTGAAACTTTAATGATGTGATGATGAGTCTAATTCCATTAAATTAGTACTAAATGATAACTGCAAACACATTAAGTGTCGATATTATTGGCAACAGTAAGCAATAAGTATTCCTGCTACCTTGACGTATTAATCATCCGCTCTGCCCCTTTAAGTGGCGGCTCAGTCATTAAACGCACCGCTTAACGGTGAGCCACTCAGACCAGGAGGATCACTGGCTCCATTGCTGGCCCATGCTGTGACCTACAGTTGGCGTTGCGCGGGCCACATCGTCCGCATGCCCAACACGAGACTCCCAAAGTAAGTGCTCTATGCGGAGTTTCAACACGGCAAGCGAGCCCCAGGTGGGCAGAGGAAATGCTTCAAGGACACCCTCAAAGCCTCCTTGATAAAGTGCAACATCCCCACCGACACCTGGGAATCCTTGGCCCAAGACCGCCCATAGTGGAGGAAAAGCATCCGGGAGGGCGCTGAGCACCTAGAGTCCCATCACCGAGAACAAGCAGAACCAAGCCCAGACAGCGGAATGAGCCATGTGTCAACCCGCCCACCCTTTCCTTCAACCTGTGACCGAGACTGTAATTCCCGCATTGGACTCCTCAGTCTCCTGAGAACTCAACTGAGTGGAAACAAATCTCCCTCGACTTTGAGGGACTTCCTATGATGATGATGATAACTGGGCGAGAGAGAGAGAGGGTAGCAAATGATCAGTGGGGCTTTCCGCCCCCTGATCGCTATCCAGCAACTGCTGCCGAGAGAGCGCCAGGGCATCCAGTGGGAAGCTGATTGGCCTCGATTGCGATGGCTCTGCCTCGCCTCCTCTGGTGGAATGGCAAGATGTGCACGCACACAAAATGGCCACTCGACTTGGTGTCTGGGGGGAGGGGTGGCGAGGGGTTTCTGTTGTCTGGGGGCTGCACGCCGGCAACTGTTGGGACGTGCGGCAAGATGAGTTTACACAGTTGATTTTACTGTTAATGTGCAGCACCTGACAGTCAGATAGTCTGAACCTTTCACTTTAATATAATTTTCAGGTGACATTTAACTGTGCTCTCGGTAGAAGTAGTTTCCTTTGATATTCAAATATGTGTGGGGGTGGGGGGGGGTGTCTAGTATTTATTAATCCCTCCTGATGAAAGTTAAATTTTTTTCCACAAATTACAAACGCTGGCATAATGCAAATGTGTTTCTTATAAGGCTGACAACATCAGCACTACTCAGTAACCAGTGCTGAATAGATACACGCAGGGACGTGAAGGACAAGTGGCACTTTTAGCCCTGCCTGGGATCGGAAAACCTCTCCTCATTTCTGCTGAATATGATAATTCATCTCATGTTTTCCACATCAAAGGACAAAAATCATAAAGAAATGTTGAGCTCCTGAAGAGATGAGAGATGATGGCAAGTAATCATGACTAAATGAGCATCTAATGAAAAGTGAAGCCTGTCACGCAGAGAAGGAGGGTCCCGGGTTTGATTGGCAGTCAGTGCTGAGCTAGCTGCTGTCTGTCAGGGAGGGTGCTTCAGGTGCTTGAGTTGACCTCATTGCCCTGGATTGATGAAACCAGTGGCTCCTCAGCTCTCGATGGCTGGGCTCACAATTGACAAATGGGCACTTGGACAAATCACCAGCAAGATTCGGCGTGTTTGGACACAGTGTGGGTGTGAGGGGAGAGAAATTGGAGGAAAATATAAATGATGGGTTGTTTTGGGATGAGAAACTAGTTTAAAAATATGTGGAAAATTCAGCGTTTGTACATTTTTAAATTTCAAGAATCCATACAGCAATTAAAAAAAAAAAAAATCTATTTTGTTCACTTGCCAAGATCTAAAGCTCTTTAAATTGATTTGTCCAGTAATAGTGCACTGCTGCTGTAAATCTTCACAGTGCCACTTCTATCTCAAGAGGCCTGGAATACAAATGGGGGGGCAGTTATATTAGTTATAGCAAGTTCTGGTCAAACCCATTTGGGGTAATTGCATCCAGTTCTGGGCCCCACCCCTCAGGAAGGATATATTGGATTGGAGGGGATGCAGTGCAGATTCACCAGAATGATACCGGGCCCAGAAGAGTTAAATTATGAGGCCCGGTTGCATAGACGAGGCTTGTATTTGCTTGAGTATAGAACATTAAGGGGTGATCTAATCGACCTGTTTAAGATAATTAAAGGAGTTGGTAGGGTAGATGGAGAGAAACTATTTCCTCTGGTCAGGGAGTCCAGAACAAGGAGGCATAACCTTCAAATTAGAGCCAGCCGTTCAGGGGCGATGTCAGGAAGCACTTCTTCACAGAAAGGGTAGTGGAAATCTAGAACACTCTCCCACCCAAAATTGCGGGTTCAAGCCCCGCTCCAGGACCTTAGCACAGAGTTTAGGCTGACGCCTGAGTGCAGCACTGTCGGAGGTGCTGACTTTCGTCTGAAATGTTCAACCGAGGTGCCATCCAGTGGCTCACGCGAATGTATTTGAAATCCTGTAGCACTATTCGAAGAGTGTCTCCCCAGTGTTCTAACCAATACACATCCCTTAACCAGCATCAGGACAGCAGTTTAATTGGCCATCCGTCTCTTTGCAGTTTGTGAACACTGGCTGCCGTGTTTGCCTACATAGTGAATAAACTTGGGAGGTATTTGCTTGGCTATGAAGTGGTTTGGGGCATCCTGTGGATGTGAAGAGTGCTATATAAATGCAAGTCCTTTCTTTTATTGTGAGCCCAGATGTCATCTGCCATTAGCAATCTGTAAACTCTGTGCAAACCGGAAGAGCTTCTGATCTATATGTGGCTGTATCACATCGAGTGCTAGCTTTACCAACTAAGCCAGGGGTGCTGCAAATTATATATTATTTTTTCTGGAAAATGCCAAGAAAGAATTAAACCCTCTAAGTGCTACCTTTTTGATATCAAAAGAATCCTGTTCTGAAACGGAAGTTGACAATTACTTTGTTCCATTGATTTTTTTGTTGGTCAAGGATGTGTACACATTCTCAAGTAGTCTCTTTTGTTCAATAACAGAAAATGTAAATTTACGGCTGGGCTAATATTTGCTGAGCTCAGAGTGTGGGCGATGATCGTCATGTTACTTATGAATATTTAGTTAATGGAGCTGTTCCTGGTGCTGAAAATAGAGTCCACCTGATCATTCGGCAAGTGATTTTTGCATGCATGAATTTCAACAGTCAACGTAGTGAGCTTTTGGCAACGAGACTATGCCAATTTTTGAATTTAAAAAGTCTTGAAGGCAATAAAATTGCGGTTTCTGAATGATGAATCACCTGCTGAAGGGCTAGGGGAGAACCTGATTGATTTCTACTTATGAAATCAAAGCAGAGAATGCTCGAGATGCACAGCCAGCATCTGAAAGTGAGGTTCGTGGTTTTGGTGTGAGGTTTAATCTCACCAGAATCATTAACCTTGTTCTGTTTGTAAAACAGAAGTGCGTGTCCAGTACTCTCTGTTTACAGTGCCAGCATTTCCCCTTTTTCATCACTGATTCCTGATTCTTGCTCTCTCCTCTTCTTCCACCTTTTACAATTGGTGGTAAAATGGCCTAAAATTTGTGCTTGAAATTCCACGATCTTTGCACTAGTTTGGCCAGTTTTGGGCGAGTTGCTCTGGAAATACCAGAACGACCTACCCTAACGTGTGCAATCGCAACCATCATCTTCATAATCACTTCTGGGCGTCTTCATGTGCTGCAAACCAGCTTCCTAATTTATAACCTATTTATAGTGAGGGAGTAGAGGGTTGTTGGTGAGAGAGTAGAGGGTTGTTGGTGAGGGAGTAGAGGGTCGTTGGTGAGGGTATCTCCAGGGTAGTGAATTTTGTGGAACACCAATCCCTCAAGCTTTCACGCTCTTTGAGAAAGTCCCTATGGTCAAACAGTTCTTGCTGCACTAACTGCACCCCTCAGGAACAAATTGTGAATTTCGTAACATCCCTGTGTAGACATTCGATCTACTGAAAGCACAGCTCAGTAATTTATTGAAAAGAATTGGGGAGGGGAATCGTTCAGACACTGGGGAGAAGCCCTCGTCTTAATGGATATGGGTTTCTGCAAGCTGTCCCCTTAGAATCAGGTTATTTACGATCACGTAGCTTTAATGTTCAACTTGGGGGGAAAAAAAGTAATGGGCAAAAAAGCAAAACTAGCGCAGCACTAACATTCCCTCCTTTTCCTCTAACCCCACCCAACCACACTAGTGTGATCGGGTGGTGTATACATAACTTTGTACTAGAATAACTTGCCAGGGTGTCGTATAGTGATTTCAAGTGGCCTTTTATTAAAGGCTTTATCACCATTTACATTGATCCATTGCTCGCCAGTTATTAAATTAAAAGCTGTCTCTAAGCAACAAATCTCAGATTGGTCACTTGACAGTTGTTAGGGAGTGTGAAATATTCTCTCGGCTTCCAGTAGTCCAACTCTCACACTTAAACTAGCGGAGAAAAGGTCATCTGTCTCAACTGTATGGGACCGAGTCAGGAAGTCAAGTTATTGGACTTGAAATGTAATTTATTTACTTTGCTTTTTTTCCCTCCCTTTTCCCAACACCTTTTTCGTCTCCTCCCTTCCCCCCACTGAAGTCACTGATGGGATATGATCCAGTACCTTTGTTGTTTTTGTGAGAGTCCAGAAAGTGAGCGTTGGAAGGCTATTTTTTTGAGGTGGGAGAGAGTGCGTGGATGGTGGGAGTCCAGTCCTGTTTTCATCACAGAGAGATTATCTCTTAACCCCTTTCCTTCCGCTATGAGTTATTAGATAACTAACTCAGCTGGGAATTTTATTTTTACTTTCCTGTGTTCCTGGGACTTTCTGCTATTTTGAGTCTTACTGAGGGATTTCTGTTGTTTGGTGTAAACACTTCCCCAGTGAGTGGGCTCTCGCTCACTCTGAACTAGAGTGCATCTTTATAGGCCCAATGTAAAGAAAGAAGGACCTGCATTTGTAGAGTGCCTTTCATGGCTTCACAACATCGCAAAGTGCTTTACAGCCAATGAGGTACTTTTGAAGTGCGGTCACTATTGTAATGTAATTTAGTATGCCCAGAGATCACACACAAACCCCAGTCATTTATCTTACTGAACACGTCACAAGCTTTCTCCTGGTCTCCTAAACTTTGGAACACTTTAAACGTGGCTTAGGCTATACAAAAAACACCATGCTCCTATCATCCAGAATATTATGCCTAGTTCCTGCTATTTTTCTGCTGTCTTCTCTGCTTTCTAGACCCTTTACTTCATCCCTACTCTAACCCTTTCTACCTCCATCTTGGTGTCTGTCCACTGTTTTGTCTCCAAAGTACTTTGAAATGTCTTACTATATACAAAGCTATAGAAGTACAGGGTGTTAATTGCAGTCTGGAGCACAGTTGTGATGTTGAACTGATGTCGTGGCCTGCCCCTTTAAGGCCGCTGGTGTTAGTAGGTAAATTCAGGTAATTGCAGTTGCACATAAACTGCTCTAATTGGCAGGAGAATAATAATACGCAGTGTATCATTACGCTAAAGGTAGGCATGTAGCCATTTTAAGGGCTACAAAATCGAATGGTTGATAAGTAAACACTGTGGGATAGATTTTCAACTTGCCGCCAGGTGTGAAATTGGTGTTGTGGATCCGCCGTCTGACTTTTCAGCTCCATTGTTGGAAATGAGGATCAGACAGTTTCTATAACATTCGGCCAATCCACACGCCGGGCCGGAAATCGGTCCCGGTGAGTTCACATAGAGGTCACTTAAGAGATTGCAGATATCTCTATCCCCTTTCTCCTATTTCTCCTCCTCTTTCGCACTTTCCATTCTTTCTCCTCCTCTTTCTCGTTCTCCTTTTCCTTCTCTTCTTTCTCTTTCTTTCTCGCTTGCTCTCTCTTTCCATCTGCTTCCTTCTCCCTTCACATGCTAAATAAACTTTTAGTGGGAGAGGATGAGGTGAGTCAGTGTAGAGGTTTTCATTTGCGAGTACCACCTATCCATCACATTTCAAATGATGCAAATTTCTGTGTCGCACTTGAGAAAAGATGTAAAGAAACAAAGGCAAGTCATTTAGCATGTTACAAACGTCAATCAATACACACCCCGGATCATCATCATAGGCAGTCCCTCGGAATCGAGGAAGACTTGCTTCCACTCTTAAAATTAGTTCTTGGGTGACTGAACAGTCCAATACGAGAACCACGGTCCTTGTCACAGGTGGGACAGATAGTCGTTGAGGGTAAGGAAGGGTGGAGCAGGTTTGCCGCACGCTCTTTCTGCTGCCTGCGCTTGATTTCTGCATGCTCTTGGCGATGAGACTCAAGGTGCTCAGCGCCCTCCTGGATGCTCTTCCTCCACTTAGGGCGGTCTTTGGTCAGGGACTCCCAGGTGTCAGTGGGGGTGTTGCACTTTATCAAGGAGGCTTTGAGGGTGTCCTTGTGTCTGGAGCCACAGTGTCTGCACCCTCTTAATTGACGTGTGTGTGAACTCACTCAGTGTTTACTGAACAGCAATTATAATCTTACAGGGATACACACATTCCTTTAGTAGAGGAGTTTTGCATGATATAATGGGCCTGATTTTAACTTCCCCAACCTGGTTTGGGTGGGGGGGGACCCAGTTACATTAATGGAAGTCACTTACCCCCACCAATCCCGCTTCCTTCACGCCATGGACCCATATTAACCTGATCTTTTAAGGAGGTGAGCAGGATACCCACAGGAAGGAAGCAGGTCCTGTTTTTAAATATGCAGATCGGATCAGATGATGCCTCCCCCCGCTGCCTCCAATGTTCCTGCTGACCTAAAAACTGTGCATTCCCCTGCCTGACTGAGCAGCAACCTGAGGTTGGTGCGTAAGCATATGCTACAAAACGAATGCAATCTCTGCGCTCTGATGGCATAGTCCACTTCACCTATATTTTGTCAGAATAAGGCCAGCGCAGCTCCTGCCATCTCTTTATTCCCCATTTAAAATGTTTCTCCAGTGTGTGTGTGTGTGTGCGCGCAGTAGAGTTGGCAACTCCCCAGGGTTGTCCTGGAATTAAAGATTAATCTGCTGTGAGCAACCGGGGAGAAAAATCATAGGGGCTTTCAAACAAATTGTCTTTTTTCATTTTCTTTGAACACTTTTGTTTATTAGTTGTAAAAGTATTGCAGGAGGGCAAAGAAGATCGCTTAACTGGGCGGAACGGTTGGAAGCAGGGGGTCATGCGATGAAACCTCCAGGAATACATCTAACCAGAGTTGGCAACGCTGTTGTACAGTTGTAAAGCAAACGCTAGCTGCAGACTTGAAAATCGACTGACGTGTCCCGGATGTGCTAAATTTAAAAAGCAGCACAATTATCTGACCCAGTAGCCCAGAAACCACATTTTCTCCACGGTGTATTTAAATAGCCCGCTTGTCACATATTGACAATCATTGGCCTGCTTGAGTGATCTGCCTTCAGGCTGTGTGCTACCTGCTGCTTCTACACACACTCCAGTAAGTACTTGGGGAGGACTCGGTCTGTTTCTTCCGGCAGACATAGATTTGGTTCTTTCACAATTAGAGAAAGATCCTGTCTCTGCTGCTCGTGAGATTTACTTGCAAAATTGAAGAAGGCTTAAGAAAAATTAATCAACATGTCCATTCAGTGAATGTCTCCTTTCACATTTGTAGATGATTCTTGCTATTTATAGGAAAGATTTTACCTGACTTAAACCTACACTTTTTTTCCCCATTGCTCCATCTCTTCTCTTCCCTAAAAGCACTGCTTTACGATGAGGTTCGGTTCCACAGATGTCTTTCAATACCTCGCCCAACTGTCCTATCCTTTATAAGTGAGCCCGAGCAAAATGTGTCGGCATAACTCAAGTCTGCTGTGGCTCAATTGGTAGCACTCTGGCCTCGGAGTCAGAGCTCCAGTCCCACTCCCGAGCCTTGAGCACAAAATCCAGGCTGACACTCTCAGTGCCAGTACTGAGGGAGTGCTGCACTGTCGTGGGTGCCGTCTTTCGGATGAGACATCAAAGGCTGTGTCTGCCTTCTCAGGTGGACATAAAAGATCCTATGGCACTATTCGACGAAGAGCAGGGGAGTTCTCCCCGGTGCCCTGGCGCAATATTCATCCCTCAGATCACTAAAAACATCTGATCACCAGCACATTGCTGTTTGTGGGAGCTTGCTATGTGCAGTTTGTCTGTTGTTTCCTACATTAACAGTGACAGCATTTCAAAAGTACTTCATTGACTGTAAAGCGCTTTGGGACATCCTGAGGTTGTGAGAGGCTCTATAGAAACGCAAGTTCTTTCTTTCATTCAATATAACCCTTTTTATATTCCCAGCGAGTGAGTCTAAACCTTTCCTAACTCAATGCCCACATCCAGTGCAATCATTTAAAATGCAGCAGTGGTAGGAATCCCGGATGATTTCCCCCACTTCCTCTCTTTCCCCACCCCCTCTGGGTCGCTGAGGACAATTGAGATTCCCCTTGCTGCTGCCCCAGCTGCTATCTGCCAACTCGGTGCAGACTGGAGACCGGGGCTCGAGGCTGGGGCATCGGGAAAAACAAATCATGCCTTTTTTCTTAAAGGTGAGCGCCGTTGTTAAATCATCAGTCAGCTAGCAGGTGGAGAGATCAGTAGCAGCAGTATCCTTGTGGCCCTGTAATTTTGAAGTGCGGAGAGAGATACTAACATTAATTGATAGGATGATAACGCAGAAACATTTCACGTTCCAATTAACTCGACTGTCAAAGGATAGAGGCCAATAGTTTTGAATTGATTTTGCCATTTGCTTCAGTAGCAGCCCCGCTGGCGATTACAATTCCAGCAATCAAAATCTTCCTCGGGGGGTCGAAATAAAGTGTTCATACTGAGATAGCTCCTGTGATAAATCAATTTAGGCAAGATCGAGAGAGGAAGGGTTTAAAAAAAACCATTGCATCAGTAACCATGTCCAGGAAGGTCATATTAATGGTTTGCTGATCTAGAGAGGGGGAGGAGAAGTTACACTAAAAATGCAAAAAGAATCTGCTACCAAAGCAGGTGATCGATGGTACCCTGACTTGTGTATTGATTAGTAGAGATGCTGCTTTCATGAGAGAGGAACGGGACTGCTAGAAATACAAAGCAGGTCAGTCAGCATCAGCATGTTGGGTCGTGTTCTGTCGAAGGGATGTTGCACGAGATGTTCACCTGTCTCTCTCTCTGCAGATGCTGAGGGACCTGCCGTGTATTTCAAAATGTTTTCTGTCGCTTTGTAAGATTAGGATCACAGATCACACACTTATTATCCAAAGGGTCTTGGGAGTTGTAAGGCATTTTATTAAGGAGCAGTAGTTCAAATATAGTTAAACACAACACACAATCAGGAAAGACCAAGTAGACATACGACCGTGACAAGTAGGTGGTATTAGTCCCGATCAGACAGAGGGTTGGTGGCATGAACAGCTCTTCTCTGCACCGTCTGCCCTGAAAAGCTCTTTAGATATCTTGTTTTTATTCTCGTTTTAGGGGTGGGCCTGGCGTAAAATAATGGACAGGACCATTTAACCTTTGATATGTCGAGTTATGTGTCTCAACTCTTGGGTGAAACCCTACTCTCCACATGTCTTCCCTGTTTATACTTTCTGAAGGGCCATCTCTCCTGCCCTTATCCTCCCAAGGTTGGAGTCAAACATGCCATTTAAATGCTTGTTATCAGTTACTTATGTTCACACTATTCAAGTAGCTTTAGCTATTGGACCATGGAATGTATCCGTCAATTCTAACATCAGTCTGAAGAGTATTTTTTATCGTTTATTTCTTCCAATCCACGATTTCTTACAGCTTTTTTCACATGCGTTGGCTTGCAAAGTTCAAAGAAAGAGATAAAGGATTACACAGAACAGAAGCAGACCATTCACCCCAACAGGTCTGTGCCAGTGTTTATGCTCCACACGAGCCTCCTCCCATCCCATTTTACCTAACTCTATCAGCATATCCTTCTTTCCTTTCTCCCTCATAGATTTATCTAGCTTCCCCTTAAATGTATCTATGCCAATATGCCAATCAACTACTCCTTGTGGTAGCGAATTTCACATTCTAACCACTCTTTAGATGAAGAAGTTTCTCTTGAAATCCCTATTGGATTTATCAGTGACTATCTTATATTTATAGCCCCTAGTTTTGCTCTCCCCATGATTGGAAACCTCTGCGTCTACAGTATCAGACCCTTTCACAATCTTAAAGACCTCCTATCAGGTCACCCCTCAGCCTTCTCTTTCCTAGAGAAAAGAGCCCCATCCTATTCGATCTTTCCTGCTCGGTATAACCTCTCCGTAACTGCATATTGGTATTTCAGTGTGGGTTTTGGGTCACGTGGGGGTGGCTTGTGAGTGTGGAACATCAAGGTCACTGTTTTACCACTGAGGAGAATGAGTGGTTGACAGGTTGCCCTGCGATGTCCTTGCGCCTTGTGTAGCGGTCGGCTACCATTGGTTGAGGCCTGGGAATAGGGTACTTGGCAGCCATTGAAATTGTGGTTTCGGAGATTGAAATTGAACTGCATGACATTAGCAGTGAACATATTAACCACCAATATAGTTGTATGAAATGCCTCTGGCTGTTGTTTTAACAAAGGCAATCCAGGCAAAGAGTTCCAATCTTGGGCCGGGCCTGACAAATTAACGATTAGGAAGTTGGGAGTAAGGAAGAAACCAGGTGGAAACTTTCCACTCAGAGTAATCGAGTTGTGGAATATATTACCAGAGAGGTCATGACAGTATAAATGATTTCGAAAGGCAATTAGATTTAAATAGTGGTTAGGATTTGGACTACATTGCCTGATGAGGTTGTTACAGATTCAATAGTAGCTTCAAAAGAGAATATTGAAAGAGAAAATTTGCAAGGATATGGGGAAAGAGCGGGGGTGTGGGACTAACTGGATTGCTCTTCGAAAGAGCTGGCACCAACTCAATGGGCCGAATGGCCATCTTCTGTTCTGTACAGTTCTATGATTATATGATTCTATATGTGTTTCGGGGAGAGAAACCATTGAGGGATATGATGAGAAGGCAGATTGGTGGTGGGGAGGGGAAATCTGCCAGAAAGGGACACATTAGATGGGCCTAATCATTTTCTTTCTTTGGTTAAAGTTCTGGTGTGCTCACTCATTTGTAATGAATTTGGTAAATCACTGGACCTTCTGGAAAACTGGATTTTTAAAAAGGGAAACTTTATTGAGAGCTCAATTAATCTGCAATCTTTATCTTACAAATTGCCCGAGCATTTTAACCAACGCACTAGATGCGAAAAAGTACCTCGGTTGTGTGGAATCAGCCCTGTATACATCAGAGATCGGACCCAAGAAAATAGCAAGCCATTTGAAGAGAGAGGAGAGTGGGCAGCGTTATTGATGTACAATCTATACAATGCTTGGAAGGCGTTGAAAGCTGCTCGCTACACGATTTTAATGCAGCACACATGGGACTGGCAGGATGCAGGTCCATTATGTGACAGGCCTATCGTGTTCTGCTCCAAGCTGTACGAGTGGTGGTTCTGACCGTCCAACGCC
The DNA here is from genome assembly GCF_044704955.1 of Pristiophorus japonicus. Taxonomy (NCBI): domain Eukaryota; kingdom Metazoa; phylum Chordata; class Chondrichthyes; family Pristiophoridae; genus Pristiophorus; species Pristiophorus japonicus. The sequence continues at coordinate 137,529,566 of NC_091980.1, read as the reverse complement.
TATATTATAAACTGCCTCAAACTTTGCAGATCATACTGTCTGTACTTAATTTTTTTTTGTTATCTTAAGCTTCCAGTTGTGACCTGGAGCTGTTGGTTTGCACATTTAAATTATACAATAATAAATAAATGGCAGGCTGCATAAATCAAGGATCCAGTACCAATCATGGGTTGAAGTGATAGCGGGGAGGGGAGTGCTTAGGGGGGGTTACACAATCTGACATCACTTGTTAACGTATAGTTCCCCACCACTGCTCATTGGTTGCCCTCCATTTAAATTTACTTTTCACTTTTAATTGTGAAAAGCTATTTTTCTCTGCCAGCTCTATCCCCTTCACGAAGGTATTGAATACTTGCAGGGATTTGGTTTCATGGATACACTCTAGTATCTCATCAACATTCACCATATGTGAACCTAAACAATGAGTGTCCGCAAGCTATTTGACTGGAGGGGCAACACAGCCTGATCCTATCCTTGCCCAAAGTGCCCACAGAGGTCCTTTATTTGCAGCCCAGGTGAGTTGGTAGTGAGCAGGATTGGAACCTCCAAATATCTTCCACCCAACCCCTGCCTACAAAGGGGATGGGCTGCATTGTCCAATTTTAATCTACATTTCCACACTGACTGAGATCAGCACAGACCTTGGTCAAACCTGGGCCCTTCCTTGTCTGCATAGCTTGGTATCACACTGTATGAAACAGTTATCTAGTGAGCAATTGGGGAGATAGGGTTAACTTGATTTATAAAACATTTCACCATTTCTAATTGTAACCAAAAGCAAATTTGCGTCATTAGTAATTTCATATTTACATCAGAGCTGTGATCCATTCAGCCTCTGGAGGAAGTGGCCAAACTAGCGCCTTTTGTGATCTCGGGAACTCCCACAGTACTTTACAGCCAGTATAGTCACTGTTGTAATGTAGGAAAAGTGGCAGCCAATTTGTGCACAGCAAGCTCCCACAAACAGCAGCCCAGTAATGACCAGAAAAATCAGTTTCAGTGATGTTGGTTGAGGGATAAATATTGACCAAGACATCAGGGAGAATTCTCCTGCTCTTCTTCGAAATAGTTCCATGGGACTTTTTACGTCCAGCTGAGGGGGCAGATGGGGCCTCAGTTTTAACATCTGACACTGAAGAATAAATCATTAAATGAGGAGTGACGGTGCCAGTAATGGAATCAGGAGCTAATATCACAACCACAGACAGAGTGATTAATATTTAGTGACCTGTTTGACCTGTGATGATATGAATATATTCACTCACTTTTGGACTTCTGCATCACTCAAATGAGATGACCATAGTGTTATAATGCCATTAATTAAATACAAATCTCAGCACAACCTAATAGTTGGGCTGGGGAAGATTATAAACTGCTCCACTGATGTCCTGAACCATGAGAATGTAGTACAGGTATTTAATATGTAGTCCCAAAATTGCGTTACCATCCATTATACATGCAGCTCAACGATTTTATTTTATGTACAGATCTAGTGGATCTGTCGTGGTGTTGCTCATAATTCGATGTATTTAGGGGGAAGCTAGATAAACACATGAGGGAGAAAGGAATAGAAGGGTATGCAGATAGGTCAAGATGAGGTAGAGTGGGAGGAGGTTAGTGTCCAGTGTACTCAGCCACTTTTCAATGCCACATGGTGTTAACCGAATTGTCTGAACACTGGCATCTATCATGGCAGAGGCTCGGGAGGAGGCCGAGTAGGATTAAGTGCCATGTATTATAAAATCTAAGACTTATATCACAGCTTTTGTTGTAAATGGGATGATTTATTTTTTGCAATTCCTCCAGCCTTTTTCTATAGGTACTGAGTTTTCAGAGGTATTGTTTGACAAGTGCTAACTGCCCTCTAGTACTCTGCCAATTTTCAAATCTTAAGTGACCAGTATTGCCCAGTTAACTGACTGTGGAAGAATTGCTACTGAAGCTGATCCTGTCCGCTCCCAATGTTCCTGCATGTGCACTTTCCACTTGGGTCGCTAGGTAGCGAGCAGGAGCAGGAACCCTCCGAGCTTATTTATTTTTGATCCCCTACCCTCCCTACTCTCACCCCAGGGCCAGTTGAACAATCATACTGCCACTCTAGCTGACCTTGGGTAACTCGGCATAGATCAGAGTTTGAACCTGCGATCCTCCTGGTTCAGTATCACACTGGACGGTTGTGTTTTAACATATAATAATTCCAATCTTTATATATTCTGTCCACAGTAACGCCGGAAAGTTGGTGCTAAATAAATCTCATGCTGCCTCATTAAAACACCGTCGACAAGTGGCCGCCTAACACTTTGGCCCCAAGTTTCGTCCCGCGGCGAAAACGGCGCACCTCCGAGCTGGGCCCCTGTTTTTCGCGCCGAAAACTGCGCCTAAAAAAAAGTCCGATATTCTCGAGCTCCTTGGAGCGGCGCGCTCTTTGCAGCAGGGGGCGGAGCCTAACACTCGCGCCGATTTTCTAAGTAGCAGGGGGCGGATACAATTTAAATTAGCCTTCGTGGTGCCGGCAACCCTGCGCGTTGGAGCGTGCGCGCACGCGCAGTCTCACACAAACATTGGCACTCAGCCACTTTTAAAAATACTGCAGAAAAAGTGAAGATTTGTTTCTTGGACCCCTGCAAAGCCTTGTAATTTAATTTTTTTTGATATTTCTGTGTGTGAGGGAGTGCTTTTAGCAGCACTGCTGAATAAATCACCTGCTGAAATCAGTGAGTTCAGCTTTTCACTGCTAAACTTGCAGAACCGGTGCTGCATTGGTGCATGCAAATTAAGGACTGTGTGTTTGGAGAAATAAGAGTGCCAATTCAACTTTGCAATGGATCAACGTCCACCAAGAACAAAGATGGCAAACCATTGCATAATACGTGGTGTTGACAATGCAGCATCCATTCTGCAAATTTAAATATAAAACTGTCGATGTGGCTGCCTCTCCCTGTCCAAATGGCCTCAGTCCCCCTCACAGCTCGAAGGCTGCTGCTGTATCTTCGGCTGCCGTCGAGCCACTGACGCCGTCCCTAAAGCGTGGCCGAATGGCCTCAAGCACCATAAAGAGCTGCGTGTGTCAGGTGTTGATTCTTTGGCTGCCTACCGGCCAGCCACTGACGCCACTGCTATCTCATGGCCGAATGGCCTCACATCGGTCCGCTGATTCTTCGGCTGCCGGCCAGCCACTGACGCCGCTGATATCTCATGGCAGAATGGCCTCGGGTCCGTCTGGTGCTGCTTCTTCGCGGCCAGCCACGAAGAGAATGAAGGCCTGCCTCAAGCACTGCAGCTCAGCTCGAAGCTTGCTGCCGCTGCCGTCGAGACACTGACGCCACACCTCTGCCTGTCTCCAACATGAAAGGCCTGCCTGAAGCACAGCAGCTCGAAGGCTGATGCTATTTCACACAGGTAGGAACATGGTTTATTTCTTTGCTTATAAATTTTTATTCAGGTTGGATTTATTTGTATAATATTTGTATAAGTATAACTAAGGATTGATTGTAGAATTTAATGACTTCCCTTCTCCCCCCCCCCCCCCTCCCCTCCCCCCCCCACTCGTTCCCTATGCCTAATTTGTAACCTACGCCTGATTTTCTAAAGTGTAGACAAGGTTTTTTCGAGCGTACAAAAATCTTCACTTACTCCATTCTAAGTTAGTTTGGAGTAAGTTTTCACTCACGAAACTTTGAAATCAGGCGTAAGTGGCCGGATACACTCCCTTTTGAAAAAAAAATTCTGTTCCAAAGTGAAACTGTTCTAACTGACTAGAACTGGAGCAAATTAAATGACAAGAATTCCGATTTCTAAGATACTCCGTTCTACACCAGTTGCTCCTAAAAATCAGGAGCAAATCATGTGGAAACTTGAGGCCTTTAATTGGATTCCCAAATGGAAGTTCTTGCGGAATCCTTTTAAAGGCTTATTACGAGCAGGCGCTAAATTTAACTCAAAAGAGGGATTATGTGGTGTGTTTATTTTCAAGCCGTTTTTGCTTGTAAGAGGTTGATGTGTTCTTTTTCTGTCTTCACAACACAAGTGAGTCGCTGGTAAATTCATTCCCAAAAATCCTATATTTCGCAGCCTTTTGCAAGAAATTAAAAAAAATGAGCTGTAATGACTTTCCTAATTTCAATTTTGTAACATTGATGATGTTGTCGATTTTTTTTTTTTTCCTGTCCACCCAACCCATGACCCAGGTGAAAGCACCACCCTTCGCTAGGTAATCATGGTCACGAGATGACAGGTTCAGAAGAAAAAAGAAAGACTTGTATTTCTATAGCTCTTTTCACAATCTTAGGACATTCCAAAGCATTTTGCAGCCAATGAAGTACTTTTGATGTGTAGTCACTGTTGTAATGTCAGAAATATGGCAGCCAATTTGTGCACAGCAAGCTCCCACAAACAGCACTGTGATAAGATAATCTGTTTTAGTGATTTTGGTTGAGGGATAAATATTGCCCAGGACACTGAAGAGAACTCCCTTCTCTTAGAAATAGTGTCATGGCATCTTTTACATCACCCGAGAAACTGTTTTGTTATGTTGGTTGAGGGGTAAATATTGGCCATGCTACCAGGAGAATTCCCATGCTTCTCTTCGAAATAGTGCTAAAGGCTCCTTTACGCACACCTGGGAGGGCAGACGGGGCCTCGATTTAATGTCATATCTGAAAGACGGCATTTCCAACAGTGCAAAACTCCCTCAGTACTGCACTGGAGTATCAAGGTAGATTTTGTGCTCGTCTCTAGAATGGGACTTAAACCCATGAACTTTTAACCTCAGAGATGAGAATGCTACCAACTGAGCCATAGCTGACAAATATCACTGGAATTTAGAAGAATGAGAGGGGATCTCATAGAAACATAGAAAATTTTGATGGGATTGGACAGGTTAGATGCAGGAAGAATGTTCCCGATGTTGGGGAAGTCCAGAACCAGGGGTCACAGTCTAAGGATAAGGGTAAGCCATTTAGGACTGAGATTAGGAGAAACTTCTTTACTCGGAGAATTGTTAACCTGTGGAATTCTCTACCACAGAAAGTTGTTGAGGCCAGTTCGTTAGATATATGTGGCCCTTACGGCTAAAGGGATCAAGGGGTATGGAGGGAAAGTGTGCTAAAGTTCCATGATCAGCCATTATCGTATTGAATGGCAGTGCAGGCTCGAAGGGCCGAATGGCCTACTCCTGCACCTATTTTCTATGTTTCCCATTCCTCATTACTGTCTGATGCCTGTTGGAATGTGTGTGACTATCAAGTGATGACAGGGTGAGGTTCAGCTGTGATGGCCCTCATGGTAATATATCTGCAAACTGTCACTGTAAAGATTCACACATGAAGAATAGCGACAAGGGAAGGCCATTGTATTTCCCTGGCACCCGTGAACCATATTCCAGCATGAGTCAGCAACTTCAGGAGAAGGGGGAGAAAATTGGAGCAGTGTAGTAAAATCAGAGCAAGGTCAAAGCATGGATAATTGAAGTGTGGCAGCCAGTGCTGGTACAATAGCACAATGTCTGACCTCTAAACTGTACAATCTCGAGCTGTCACGGGCTTACAGATTGCGAGCACTTGAGATGAACAATAGAAGAACGGGCAATTCTGTCGGTGGCCAGATGAATGAGAAAGGTTGTGAGTGTGTGAAAAGGGCAAAAGATCAGGGTCCCTTGAAACTTTTGAAAAATGGTAGAAAATAATCTGGTTTTAAAAACAGGTGTCTGGTGCCTGTGGATACATCAGCATTTCCCTAGATCAGTCATACCTGGCACTTGAAAATAAATGAGACAGGCTTTCCAAGAACTGTAGCTAGAACTAGTCGTCTTGGTTGTCTTGCTAGCCTGTTTAGTAAAATGTAGTTTAGCATGATTTGTGTCTGCCTTTCTTTCATTCTTTCTTGACTTTCTTGTATTTGTGTGTGCGCTCGCTCTCTCTCTCTCTCTCCACATGCCCCATGTCTCTCTCTCCACATGCCCCATTTCTCTCTCTCCACATGCCCCATTTCTCTCTCTCCACATGCCCCATTTCTCTCTCTCCACATGCCCCATTTCTCTCTCTCTACATGCCCCATTTCTCTCTCTCTACATGCCCCATTTCTCTCTCTCTCCACATGCCCCATTTCTCTCTCTCTACATGCCCCATTTCTCTCTCTCTCCACATGCCCCATTTCTCTCTCTCTCCACATGCCCCATTTCTCTCTCTCTCCACATGCCCCATTTCTCTCTCTCCACATGCCTCATTTCTCTCTCTCCACATGCCCCATTTCTCTCTCTCTCCACATGCCCCATTTCTCTCTCTCCACATGCCCCATTTCTCTCTCTCCACATGCCCCATTTCTCTCTCTCCACATGCCCCATTTCTCTCTCTCCACATGCCCCATTTCTCTCTCTCCACATGCCCCATTTCTCTCTCTCCACATGCCCCATTTCTCTCTCTCCACATGCCCCATTTCTCTCTCTCCACATGCCCCATTTCTCTCTCTCCACATGCCCCATTTCTCTCTCTCCACATGCCCCATTTCTCTCTCTCTCCACATGCCCCATTTCTCTCTCTCTCCCTTGATTTCTGTCTCTCTTGCTTTCTTGTACTTTCTATCTCTGCCCTGTGCTTTCAATCTTTTTATAAGTTCTCTTTTCTCTTTGTCCCTCTTTCGCTTTCTCTTTCTACCTCTCTCTCTTCACCACCTTACTTTCTGTCTCCCTCTGTTCTTTGTGATTTTACTACTTGAATTTACAAGCCATATTAGAAGCTGTCCGATGTATAATTTGCCTGATATCTGTCGTCATTACCGTTGGCTTCAGATGTTAAACCATTGAATGTTCAAAATAAATCAAGACAGAATAGATTCTCTGCAAATAAATGCTTCATGCAGCTATGGGTTTCCAGTCTCTCATTCCTATTCAGTCAATAACAACAACTTGTATTTATATAGTGTTTTTAACGTAGTGCAACATCCCAAGGTGCTTCACAGGAGTGTTATGAGACAAAACACTTGACAGAAGGAGAAATTAGGGCAGGTGACCAAAAGCTTGGTCAAAGAGATAGGTTTTAAGGAGTGTCTTGAAGCAGGAAAGAGAGGCGGAGAGGTTTAGGCAGGGAATTCCAGAGCTTAGGACCTAGGCAACAGAAGGCATAGCCACCAATGGTGGAGCGATTTAAAATCGGCCAGAATTGTCAGACCGCAGAGATGGAAGGTTGTAGAGCTGGAGGAAGTTATAGTGATAGTGAGAGGCGAGGCCATGAAGGGATTTGAACACAAAGATGACCTACTTTCATCATGTCCCTCTCCCCGACTGGCTTTATTACTTTGTTGGTGCAGAGTCTGGGTGTCCTTGCTGTAAAATGGTCAGATCTCAGAATGTGGCTTATTTGAATTGGCATTAAAAAACAAAATGCATCCCCTCACACACACAAACACAGACACGGGGGTTTGGAAAGTAATGTTAGATCAAAAAATCAAAGTCCTTAGTTTTATGGCTATTGTTTCTACATTACAAAATAGTGTTAACCCTTTGTTACCACCATTGTGAACACTATGGTACAAAGGCTGCAGAAATAATGAGAAGCAATTAGTACAGCCAGTTTTACACTGATGAGTGTGAATTGCCAGGAATGTTACTTGGTACCGAATCACTTCTGCAATAAGTTGTATTCATGCACGAACCAGCGGTCAAAGATCAATTAAAAAAATTATTTTCTTGCATGTACAAGACCCACTGGATTGTAAAATGGATAGAATTTCGATGCATGAAAACGCAATTGCTGCAATGAACTTGTATTACTGTGTCCAAATGAAGTTGGAGGACTTGCTGACCTTACTGTTTGAAAGTACAGTCACATGAACATTCATTGGATTTTACACACAACCCATCGCGCCCATCGATCGTCCATTGCGGGAGACTCCTGAGCAATCCGAGATTGTTGGCAACTCTACACATTTACCACCATAATTCAGTGAATGTGGTGAAATGCTTTGGGATATTTGAATGACATGATTAAGTACCCCATGAATGCAAGATTTTTATTTTACCCATTTTAACCTTATACTATACTTGACCTGGGACCGCTTCACACTAACGGAATGGCAGCATCAAGAGTGGATCCTCTTGGTCCGGATTTTGCAGTAGTAATGATGGCAAAACTCTTACTCCTCTGAAACCTCTGCAGTCCGCACATGTGCAAATAAAAGCGGAAATCCAGAAGTTGCTGCCAGTGAGTCTACCCACAATCAATTCAAATCACTGAACTGACAGAAACTTCCCCTTTTAATGGGAAATATAAGAACATAAGAAATATGAACAGGAGTAGGCCATACGGCCCCGCGAGCCTGCTCCACTATTCAATAAGATCATGGCTGATCTGATCATAGACTCAGCTCCACTTCCCTGCCTGCTCCCCATAACCCCTTAACCTCTTATCGCTGAAGAAACTGTCTATTTCTGTCTTAAATTTATTCAATGTCCCAGCTTCCACAGCTCTCAGAGACAGCAAATTCCACAGATTTACAACCCTCAGAGAAGAAATTCCTCTTCATCTCTGTTTTAGATGGGCGGCCCCTTATTCTAAGATCATGCCCTCTAGTTCTAGTCTCCCCCATCAGTGGAAACATCCTCTCTGCATCCATCTTGTCAAGCCCCCTCATAATCTTATAGGTTTCGATAAGATCACCTCTCATTCTTCTGAACTCCAATGAGTAGAGGCCCAACCTACTCAACCTTTCCTCATAAGTCAACTCCCTGATCCCCAGAATCAATCTAGTGAACCTTCTCTGAACTGCCTCCTTTTGTAAATATGGAAACCAAAACCACGCAGAATTCCAGGTGTGGCCTCACCAATACCTTGTATAGCTGTAGCAAGACTTCCCTGCTTTTATACTCCATCCCCTTTGCAATAAAGGCCAAGATACCATTGGTCTTCCTGATCACTTGCTGTACCTGCATACTATCCTTTTGTGTTTCATGCACAAGTACCCCCAGGTCCCGCTGTATTGCTGCACTTTGCAATCTTTCTCCATTTAAATAATAACTTGCTCTTTGATTTTTTTTTCTGCCAAAGTGCATGACCTCACACTTTCCAACATTATACTCCATCTGCCAAATTTTTTCCCACTCACTTAGCCTGTCTTTTGCAGATTTTTTGTGTCCTCCTCACACATTGCTTTTCGTCCCATCTTTGTGTCGTCAGCAAACTTGGCTACGTTACACTCAGTCCCTTCTTTCAAGTCATTAATATAGATTGTAAGTAGTTGGGGTCCCAGCACTGATCCCTGTGGCACCCTACTAGTTACTGGTTGCCAACCAGAGAATGAACCATTTATCCTGACTCTCTGTTTTCTGTTATCATGGAGAGAATTGGCTAACTCATATATGACCCTCAACCCCGTGAACTTTTATCTTGTGCAGTAACCTTTTATGTGGCACCTTGTCAAATGCCTTCTGGAAGTCCAAATACACCACATCCACTGGTTCCCCTTTATCCACCCTATTCGCTACATCCTCAAAGAAATCTAGCAAATTTCTCAAACATGACTTTCTCTTCATAAATCCATGCTGACTCTGCCTGACCGAATTTTGCTTATCCAAATGTCCTGCTACTGCTTCTTTAATAATGGACTCCAACATTTTCCCAACCACAGATATTAGGCTAACTGGTCTATAGTTTCCTGCTTTTTGTCTGCCTCCTTTTTTAAATCGGGGCGTTACATTTACAGTTTTCCAATATTGCTGATAAAACCCCTCAAAAGTTAAGTCTTATTGAAAGAGGTGTAACTGAGTTTTTAACTGTAAACTGACTGCTGAACAACCATTCTGGTCTTGAAAAACTAATTTTAGATTTGTGGTATGCCAAATTATTCCATTATGATAAAAATTACATTGTTTTTAATATATTTTTTTTAAGTTTGTTTATGATGTTTCAGCTACTACCTTAATTGCATGTGTGGGCCCAAATTTCGGGCCGCGCCTAGAACGCCGCAGCCCCGAACTGGACACCCATTTTTCGCGCCACAAAGTGCGCCTAAAAAAAACTTCCAGATTCTACGGCTCCCTGCAGGTCCTCTGGCCCTTGGCGCGGCGCAGCACGAGCTGTAGGGGGCGGAGCTAGGTCCCTGCGCTGAAAACAGTGCCGGGACCTCTGCACATGCGTGCTACAGTGGGCGCGCATGTGCAGTAGCTCCAGGCGCCCAAAACTGTGTGGGAGGGGCCCGAAGCACGCAGCCCCTAGCCCTGGCCGAATGGCCTCACTGGGGCTGCGTGAATAAGGCTCCTCCCACGGCCAGCTCCTGCTTCCTCCCGACCCGACTCGACTCCCGCTTTCCCCTCCCCCGCCCCCATACCGGACCCCGACCCAACTCCCCCCCCCCGCCCCCGGACCGGACCCGAACCCCCGGACTCGACCCGACCCGCGCTCCCCCCCCCCCCCCACCCCGCCTCCCGACCTGACCTCCTTCTCCCTCCCCCCCCGACCCGATCCAACCTGACCTCCCTCCCCCCGCCCCCGACACGAACTGACCCGCGCTCCCTCCCCCCCCCCCCCCCACCTACCCGAACCAACCCGACCTCCATTCTCTTTCTCCCCCCCCCCCCCCCCCGACCCAACCCATGCTCCCGATCCCCTCCCCCCCCCCCCCCCCCCCCCCACCAACGGACCCGACCTGCGCTCCCGACCCCAACCCGCGCTCCCCCGGACCCGACCCAACGCCATCGACCTGTAAATCTGGTGCTGGGGACGGGCCCTGCCCGAAGACTTGGGCCCGGCCCGTTCAGGCTCTCCCCCCCCCCCCCTCTCCTCCCCCACCCCTTCTCCTCCCCCCCACTCCTTCTCCTCCCCCCCCACCCACCCCTTCTCCTTTCCTTCTCCTCCCCCCCACCCACCCCTTCTCCTTTCCCCCCTCCCACCCCTTCTCCTTTCCCCCCCTTCTCCTTTTCCCCCCTTCTCCTTTTCCCCCCTTCTCCTTTTCCCCTTCTCCTTTCCCCCTTCTCCTTTCTCCCCCCCTTCTCCTTTCTCCCCCCCTTCTCCTTTCTCCCCCCTTCCCCTTCTCCTTTCCCCCCCTTCCCCTTCTCCTTTCCCCCCCTTCTCCTTTCCCCCCTTCTGGTTTTTCCCCCTTCTGCTTTTCCCCCCTTCTGCTTTCCCCCCTTCTGCTTTCCCCCCCTTCTCCTTTCCCCCCTTCTCCTTTCCCCCCCTTCTCCTTTCTCCCCCATCTCCTTTCCCCCCTTCTCCTTTCCCCCCTTCTCCTTTCCCCCCTTCTCCTTTCCCCCCCTTCTCCTTTCCCCCCCTTCTCCTTTCCCCCCCTTCTCCTTTCCCTTCTCCTTCCCCCCCTTCTCCTTCCCCCCCTTCTCCTTCCCCCCCTTCTCCTTCCCCCCCTTCTCCTTCCCCCCCTTCTCCTTCCCCCCTTCTCCTTCCCCCCCTTCTCCTTCCCCCTTCTCCTTCTCCTCCTTTCCCCCTTCCCCCCTTCTCCTTTCTCCCCCCCTTCTCCTTTCTCCCCCCCTTCTCCTTTCTCCCCCCCTTCTCCTTTCTCCCCCCCTTCTCCTTTCTCCCCCCCTTCTCCTTTCTCCCCCCCTTCTCCTTTCTCCCCCCCTTCTCCTTTCTCCCCCCCTTCTCCTTTCTCCCCCCCTTCTCCTTTCTCCCCCCCTTCTCCTTTCTCCCCCCCTTCTCCTTTCTCCCCCCCTTCTCCTTTCTCCCTCCTTCTCCTTTCTCCCCCCCTTCTCCTTTCTCCCCCCCTTCTCCTTTCTCCCCCCCTTCTCCTTTCTCCCCCCCTTCTCCTTTGCCCTCTCCTTTCCCTCCCCTCCTCCCCCTTTCTTTTCCCCTTCCCCTCTCCCTCCCCTCCCCCCCCTTCTCTCCCCTCTCCCCCTTCCCTCCCTCTGCCTCCTTCCATCCTCTCCCTCTAGCCCCCTCCTCCCCATCCCCTCGCTATCAGAAACACAGACACTGACAGACAGAGAGATAGAGACACACTGCGGGGGGGGGGGGGGGCGGGCTCCCGGTGCTGCAGTTGGTAAGTAGAAAATGTTTTATTTATTGATTTAAAAAAAAATTATTTCTTATTAATTTTTTTTGATTGATTTATTGATGTTTTTATCATTTATTATTGATGATGGCTCTTTATTTGTAAAACTGAAGTGTTTAATATTTGTAAACTTCCCTTTAAACACCCCCCCCCCACCCCACCATTCCCTATGCTTGATTTGTAACCTCCGCCTGATTTTCTAAAGTGTAGACAAGGTTTTTTCGAGCGTACAAAAATCTTCACTTACTCCATTCTAAGTTAGTTTGGAGTAAGTTTTCACTGCCGAAACTTTGAAAACAGGCGTAAGTGGCCGGACATGCCCCCTTTTGAAAAAAAAATTCTGTTCCAAAGTAAAACTGTTCTAACTGACTAGAACTGGAGCAAACTAAATGCCGAGAATTTGAATTTCTAAGATACTCCGTTCTACACCAGTTGCTCCAAAAAATCAGGAGCAACTGAGGCAGAAACTTGGGCCCTGTATGTCCAAATCTTTATTTCACTCCCTGTAAAATGATGGTAAAGGAAAATCAGTGAATTTTATTTCCTGGTTTGCTATCTGTGAATTCTTCAGTCTGATTGGATGCTTAGCCAGCTTGATGACATCACTGTTGCTGGACGTTGGAGAGCCCCTTCACTTGGTGCCAGAATGAAATTAACATCGGGAGAGATGAAATCCACGCCACAGAGATCACTAGATCTTTATGGACGAGCGTCGTCACTTCGCCGCTGACCGCAAAATCCAGGCCATTGTTTTACCTCCATCGCAGTGACTACATAAGAAATAGTAGGCCATACGTCCCCTCGAGCCTGCTCCACCATTCAATAAGATCATGGCTGATCTGATCATGGACTCAGCTCCACTTCCCTGCCCGCTCCCCATAACCCCATAATCGTTTAAAAAAACTGTCTATCTCTGTCTTGAATTTATTCAATGTCCCAGCTTCCACAGTTCTCTGAGTCAGCGAATTCCACAGATTTACAACCCTCAGAAGGAATTTCTCCTCACCTCTGTTTTAAATGGGCGGCTCCTTTTTCTAAGATCAAAAGTTATTCACTGTGAACTGCTTTGAAAAATTTAGAAATGATAAGTACAGGTATTTATTTTTTTTAAGTTATTATTGCTCCCCAACACCATCATCCCTCACCTTGATCAGAAAACAAAATGTAGATGGCATACAAGGATTGAGGAATTCCCTTCATGTTCTTTCGCAAGGCAGTTCATGAGGCTCCCTACTTCATCAGCTTCACTGTGTTTTCAAATCACTAGTATTCATTTGCCAATCTATACATGATTTATTTGTTTTCTTCTGCACAATCCTTTTGGGTTACCCCCAACATCACCTTTATAACAACTGTTTTCGATGCGCTCTTTATCATTGTGGACCATCTCACGCTGCTTACTTGTAAATCTATACTGAGCTGCAATGTGTTAGTGAGAGATAAGGATTATCTGCTGAGACGGCAGTGAGAACGTTGGAGTCATTTTGCATGTGTATCTAATGCTAGCTGCAATCTGATCAAATATATTTTGGAGATAATATATACATTTCAGCAGAAATAGGAAGTTTTTACATAAAGTGGCATATTGCACTGTTAGCCTTTCATTGAGTTATAGGCACTTATCTTTTATCTAATAAACTGTTCCAGAGGTTGATGTAACTAAGGAGTAGGCTGTCTCGTCAATCCAAACGCATTCTTGAAAAGACATGTAAACCACCGTTCTTGTGTGTCGTTGATTTGCTGCTGGAATGTTTTCTGGTTTAGTAGCTAAAAGCGTTCTTTTGTATCTTGATTCTCATTAAATTAACTGAATCCCAATAATTTTTTACTCCCCATTTTAGCTTGTGTGTGAATTGTCTTTTCAATTCTCTTGCCTGTTTGGGAGAAATGGAAAGGCCTGGTCCATGCTGAATTTCTGATCACTCTGGAGCCCAATGAGTGGCAAACAAGACCGTGACTCTGATTTATGTTTGGGTATCGTTGAAGGTTTGCCCAGGAGTGTTGTGTCCCTTCCTACGTGATACATGCTTTATTCCATTCCAGTGAGCCCAAATCAGTTCATGAAATATTAACCCCGCATTAAAGATCCCACAGGTATGTTATTGTATGTATTGGTTCTGATGTAGCAAAGCAAAGACCATAGCAATTTAACATGCCCACTTCAGGGTTTAAAGATGGTGGAACAGAGGGCAGGTAGACAATCCCCTTCCAGGAGATGGGTTGCCAATTTCAATTCTCACAGATAGCAAACCAGGAAATAAAATCCACTGATTTTCCTTTACCATCATTTTACAGGGAGCGAAATAAAGATTTGGACATACACATGCAATTAAGGTAGTAGCTGAAACATCATGACCTCGGCCAATGAAATGACTGCTGCATTTAGCCACATGAGTCACTGCATTTCAAATCTAATTCATTGTACAACGTGGCTTGAGACATTTGGGACTGATGAGCTGCCATATTAATGCAAGTATTATTAGAGAGCTACATTGATTATCTCTAAATGCTGAGATGTTGCTGAGTGCTGGGAACTGCATACTGTGGGCATTGGTAGTGGGGAGTCCCAGGGATGGAGTTTGCTGTAATTAGTTCCAAGTATCAACAGTATTTTAAGTGGCGTTATTAAATACCTGATGAATGCTTTTAGATGGGAAAATGTCAGTTCAGCTTTAAAAATAATTAAGGTTACTAATTTTGGGGATTTAACTTGGGGTTTAACTGTTGGTTAACAGAATGCAAAATTTCAAATCGGGATTTGTGCTAAAATACTAGACAAAACGCTACACCTGGCGCTCCAGATATGCCCCTCCCCTCACGACTGACCAACGGCTTCTCTCCTTACGACTGACCGACCGGCTTCTCCCCTCACGACCGACCTACCTGCCCCTCTCCTCACGACCGACCTACCTGCCCCTCTCCTCACAACCGACCTGCTCCTACCTGTCGCTCAAGATCAGCCTCCCTCTCACATCCAGTCCGATCCTTCCCTTTTTGCACTAATGTTAACATCTGCAATCATCACTGAGGGGAGGGAAGAGCAACGTTTTAAGAAATTATTTTGATGAATCACAGAACAAAAAAATATTCCGCAAAAACCTAAAATCAGGCTGAAAATAAAGATAGAACCCAGAGGGAAAAGAATACGATAGTGAAAAACTAAAAAAAAAACACAAGATATTTTCTACAATAAATCTCTCCAAACACCAGCTTTGAGCTATTTAGGTTAATTGATGGTTTAATTCCTCTAATTGCATTAAGTTTGCACAAAAAAGGAATGTTTGCAAAATTTTTCAAAAGCAATTCTTTGAAATCAAAGACTTATCATTACTTAATTAAAAAATAACTTTAGTATTTAAATAACCTGCCCCCTAAGTGCTTCTTAATGAGCCACCGCTCATAGATGGCTATCACACAGAGAACAAAAGGCCAGACTTAAATATTTTAAAAGTAAGTTGATGAATAAAATATGCCTGTATGTACCATGGCATTTACTAGTGCAACAGGAAACATTAGCCAAACCTTCAATGGCTGAGACTTAGCGAGCAGTGTTTTCTGAGTCGTGTTTTCTTTATTGCAAATCTGTGTCCTTCCCAATGGAGGTTGGAGCTGGTGTAACCCGAATAATGAGTTTTTTTCTGTCGCTGTATTTTAAACCATAATACCTGACGATCAATAGACAGATATTGGGCAGGACATTGAACTCCAGCTAAGTCACTAACTGAAATAATGCTACTGCGTCCCAAAAGGTTCCAGGAAATATAATGCAACACTTAGGAAGAAAATGATGGATGAAACTTTTGGGTTTCTGTATTTTGTGATCTAGGAGTTATTGGATTGTCTACCCACAGGCCATCTTTAATCTGTTAAACCCAAAGCAGTAATTTGTCTTGTCTCTATCTGTCCAGCAGATGAATTTGTTGTTTGACTAATGATGGTCTCTGAGACGGTGGGATCCAATGAATTAGATTAATTAACAATGTTCCAATCATTTTTAATTGATTTAATACCCAAATAAATTGAAATCTTTTGTTCTGTAAAACTGATTTTGCCACAATACTTTTCTTAACAGTGACACAAAATGTTTTTTTTTAAAGAAGCGAAATGAAGTTGAAAATTCTTACTAAATGGTTACATAGCTAAACAATCAATGAACTTAACACAGGAGCTAGTTTCAAAACTTCTGTCTATAGTCTTATTCCTTTGATAAAAATATATAGGGATTGAGATTTGTTGCATTTCTGTTGCTGCATATTTCGCTCACTCATGGTGGGTGATTTGCTGAAGTTAAGACAGCCCCTGAGCAAAAGTCTGTGTAGATTTTTATTGTAGTGTATACATGAAATGGCATCTATTGCCGCAGCGAATACAAATACAGGCAGGAAAGGGACAGCAGCTTAAGTTCCAAGGTTTTCCTTTGTGTTGATTACAAATTCATCATAAACTTAAATCTCAATGAACTGATACCTCTATAATCACAGGATACAACAACAATACTTGCATTTATTTAGCACCTTTTACGTAGTAAAACATTTTAAAGGGGCTTCATCGGAACGATTCTCAAATAAAATGTAACACTGAGCCACATAAAGAGATATTAGGACTGGTGAACATAAGTTTGGTCAAAGAGAGAGGTTTTAAGCAGCTTTTGCAAAGAGCAGAGAGAGGTGGTGAGATGAAGCGGTTTAGGGAGGGAATTCCAGAGCTTAGGTTCTTGACAGTTGAAGGCACAGCTGTCAATGTTGGAGTAAAGAAAATCAGGAATGCACAAGAGGCGAGTTGTAGGACAGGAGATTACAGAAATAGGGAAGGGAGAGGCCATGGAGGGATTTGAAAACAAGGATGAGAATTTTAAAATGGAGGGGTTGCCAGACCAGGAAACAATTAGGTCAGCGAGCATGTGTGACTGGGACTTGGTGAGAGTTAGGATATGGGCAGCAGAGTTTTGGATGAGCTCAAGTTTATGGAAGGTGGGAGGCCGGCCAGGAAAGCATTGGAATATTCGAGTGTAGTGGCAACAAAGGCATGGCTGAGGGTTTCAGTAGCAAATGAGCTGAGCCCAGGGCGGAGACAGGTGATGCTATAGAGATGGAATTAGGCAATCTTTGTGATGGAGAGCGTTTGGCTACGGAAGATCAGCTCGGGGCAATTAGGCCGCCAGGTACAATGGCCAAGGAGTGGGTAGGAGGGATGGATGCAGTGTATACTTTTGTTTCACTCCGAGTCAGAAGGTTGTGGGTTCAAGTCCCACTCCAGACACTTGCGCACAAAATCTAGGCTGACACTCCAGTGCAGTGCTGAAGGAATGCTGTACTGTCGGAGGTGCCGTCTTTCTCATGCGCTCAGCTGGACATAAAAAACCCCATGGCACTATTTCGAAGAAGAGCAGGGCAGTTCTCACCGATGTTCTGGTCAATATTTATCCCTCAACCAACATCACTAAAACAGGTAATCTGGTCATTTTCTCATTGCAGTTTGTGGGACCGCATTTCCTACATTACAACAGTGACTACCAATGTTCCCTCTGCCAGTCTAGCGCAGCCCGGGACTGGCTTTTTCAATGTTAAGTTTTGCACATGTGCATGAAACTGAATGGGCCGTGCAGTCAAAATAAATAAATAAATAAGAGGGGACATTGATGACTACACTTCAAAAGTACTTCATTAACTGTAAAGCACTTTGTACATCTCGAGATCATGAAACACACTATATAAATGCAAGTCTTTCTTCTTTGTTTCAAAACCCATTCTTTTGCTGCAGACCGTGCGATGAGCATACTCCCATCGTGCTGATAGGGAGGGAGTTCCAGGATTTTGATCCAGTGACCGATATATTTCCAAGTCAGGATGATGTGAGACTTGGAGGGGAACGTGGAGGTGGTGGTGTTCCGATGCACCTGCTGTTCTTGCCCTTCTAGGTGATAGAGGTCATGGGTTTGGGTCTGCTCAAGAACCATGTGGGTGATAACCCTAACACGTGGCAATACTTTCAAGGCTTGTTTAAGCCAGTTCATAAGAACTTACTGCAAGACTGCGAGTGAGCACAGCACTAGAGTTTGGTGTGACCACGGTAAAAGTCTTGTGAATGGAAATCAGCAAAATGTTTTCTTTTTGTGTAGTGTCTTCTATGAAAGGCTGTTGGTCAGAGATGATGGGAGTTATAAGACCAGAATATATGGGGGCCGAAATTGCCCTCCAACCGGACGGGGGTGCACTCACCGATCTTGAAGATTTTTCTCTGTCCCGATCTATGGAGCAGAGAGTAGAGCAAAATTCAGCTCTTTGATTTTTTACTTTTGGTCGGGGTGGCTGTGGGTCAGAAGTGCCCTTGGAGTGGAGTGAAGTGGAGCGGACGTTGCTCAGAGACATCGGCGCCGTGCTGATGATATCAGCACGACGAGGACATGCTGCATCGTGCTGTTAAAGAGGAGCGCCACTGGTGAACTCTGCAGTTCGTTTAGTTAGGCCTACTGTGCCACCAGGGAGGGTTTCGGCCAGGCCAGTAGCTTGGTACCCAAGAGGGGGTACCGGGCTCCCTGTTGGAGGCCCGGCTGAACCTGTGGGTGCCATTGTTGGGCCGACCTCAGAGTTCCTGTCCAGCAACACCTCTTATCCTTGTTTTCAAATTCCTCCATAGCCTCACCCCTCCAATCTCTCTAACCTCCTCCAGTTCTACAACCCTCCATGATCTCTGTGCTCCTCCAGTTCTGTCGCCTGCGCATCCCCGATTTTCATTGCTCCACCATTGGTGGCTGTCCCATCAGTTGTCTAGGCCCTTAGCTCTGGAATTCCTTCTGTAAACCCCTCTGCCTCTCCCTCGCTTCCTTTAAGACGCTCCTTAAAACCTACTGCTTTAACCAAGCTTTTACTCACATGTTCTAATGTCTCCTTATGTGGCTCAGTATCAGTTTGTTTTATTAATCTCTCCTGTGAAGCACCTTACTCTGTTAAAGGCACTATATAAATGGCAGTTGTTGTGGAAGAGGTGGGGGTAAGGAATTGTATGCATCATGTTTGGATATATTCATACTGGCTCTCTTCACATTTGATTGTGTCATTGTGAACAGGAATTTATTGGAAGCTTTTTGAATAAGATTAGTCAATAAAAACTTGATGAGATTTTGGACTTGCAGGCAGGGTTTGTCAGATCAATTCCAGTTCAGTAGCAACCGAGTTAACCCAGTTACTGATCAACTGAAACTACTACATGCTGAGGTGAGGATTTGTGATCTATACCATGTTTTCTTGAGGAAACAAAGGTCATAATCCTGGCACTATTATTGAGGGAGGGAGGGCAAATTGGGCCAGTTGCTCTGAACTACATTCTTGCGTCTCATGACGTTCTGTTCACATGGCATAGGTTTCCTCTCCAATCACCATATAATTCACACAGTCTCAGGATAAAGGGTAAGCCATTTAGGACTGAGATGAGGAGAAACTTTTTCACTCAGATTTGTTGAATGTGGAGTTCCCTGCCGCAGAGAGTTGTTGATGCCAGTTCATTGGATATATTCAAAAGGGAGTTAGATATGGCCCTTACGGCTAAAGGGATCAAGGGGATGGAGAGAAAGCAGGAAAGGGGTACTGAGGGAATGATCAGCCATGATCTTATTGAATGGTGGTACAGGCTCGAAGGGCTGAATGACCTACTCCTGCACCTATTTTCTATGTTTCTATTAGGAGACCAAAACTGTACACAATATTCAAGGTGTGGCCTCATAAAGGCCCTGTACAACTGTAGTAAGACCTCCCTGCTCCTATACTCAAATCCTCTCGCTATGAAGGCCAATATGCCATTTGCCGCCTTCACTGCCTGCCTGTACCTGTATGCCAACTTTCAGTAACTGATGGTTGACTCAGTTGGTTCATTAAGAGATGCCAGTCATCCAAACTCAAGGTAGCATCTTTGGGAAAATGCATAGATTGGTTGTTTCTCTCCCCTCTAGCGAGAATACCCATTAAGACTGAAGTATTGGAGGCAAGTTCACTATTACACTGATGGTCCTTTTTCTAATGCAGGGACTAAAGGTAAGCCAGGAGCATACTGCTAGCTCCACACAACTCTGCACATCCTGCTTAACCAAAAACACAGAGCTCCTCTCAAAGTGTCCATGAGATTTTCAGCTAGTGTCTGTCCTACTATCGTTGCAAACATAAATGACGGTTCAACATCTTTTTAATCATTGAAGTTGACAGCTCATACACTTATATTGCAACGAGTGTAAAAGTGATGTGTGATTATTTCTTTGAGTTGCTGTCACACTGCCAAAGTTTAGAACAACATTATTTCAAACTACAGATTTTCTCCTGCTCTCCAATAAGAGATTGCGAGGGAACCTTTATGTTTTTGGCACAAGGACGTGCCTCGAATATAACTGCGTACAACTGAAATTTTCTTGCCGAGGATTTGTTTGGTATCTAATGTCGACAACTCTCAACATACATATTGGAGTACTCATGGAACCCAGTATCTGGCACTGAGGAATGGCCACCTCCTCCATGCATCTTTCTCCAGCCAGAAAAAAAGAACTTGCATTTATAGAGCCCCTTTCACAATCTCAGAATGTCGCAAAGGGCTTTACAGCCAATGAAGTACTTTGTTTTAAAGTATAATCACTGTTGTAATCTAGAAAACATGGCAGCCAATTTGCACACAGCAATCTCCCAAAAATGACAATATGATGATGTACAGATGATCTTTTTTGGTGATGTTGATTGAGGGATAAGTATTGGCCAGGCCTTGGGGGAGAACTCCCCAGCTCTTCTTCAAAATAGCGCCATGGGATCTTTTACATCTATCTGAGAGGGCAGACAAGACCTTGGTTTCACATCTCCCTCAGTACTGTATTGGAGTGTCAACCTAGATTTTGTGCTACAGTCTTCTGGAGTGGGATTTGATCCCACAAACTTCTGACTCTGAGGTGAGAGTGCTACCAACTGAGCCATGTCTTGCTCCTGATGTTCAGAAGGCACAATTCGAATGCTAGAATTTATGTTTATAATCAATGACACACATGAATAGATTATAACCTATTTCTTATGCAAAGAAAATATCTATTTTAAATTGGTCACAACCTATTTTTCTGTCAGAAATTAGTTTTTGTTTTAAACAAGTACTTAAAATAAAACAGTGATTTTTAAATGTATTTATCCTCACCTATTGCTCAAATCTGGCACCTGATTAATGGTTTCAGAGCTACATTAAAAAAAAACACAAATTAAAATGTTAGGTGTGTAAGCATACTAATTAGTGTAACATCACCAGTAAACAAAAAAAGTGAACTTTTAAATCCTCAAATACCAAAGCTCCACCACGAAGAATAGAGGCTATAAATTTGAGCTCATCCAAAATTCTGCTGCACGTATCCTAACTCGCTCTAAGTCCCGTTCACCCCTCTCCCGTATGTTCACTGACCTACATGGATTCCCAGTCAATGTGCCCTCTTAATTTTTTTTTACGTCGTGCTGCCCCTTTAAGGGGCTTCAGGGGCCATTCACAATACCGCGCATGCTTGCTTTTTGTATTGAAAAGCCGACTGCACGAGATCCCTGGAGTGCTGCACAGTTTACAGGGAATATTGCTCCCAATCCAGCACCGCCTCAGCTTTAAAATCCTCATCCTTGTTTTCAAATCCTTCCATGACCTTGTTCCTTATTTTCTCTGTAACCTCCTCTAGCCCTACAACCTTCAAAGATATCTGCGCTCCTTGAAATTCTGATCTCTCGTGGACCCTCACGCCTTCAGCTGCCTAGGCCCTAAGCTCTGGGATTCCCGCCCTATCCCTTTCTGCTGCCCTCTCCTTTTTTAAGACGCTCTTTAAAACTTACCCCTTTGGCCAAGCTTTTGTTCATCTGTCCTAATGTATCAAAGCGGCTTTGTCAAATTTTGCTTGATAGCCAATGTCCCCAGACTCCTCCATCAGCATCCCTGGGTATGTCCTGTTCCACTGGCAGGGCAAGCTCGACACCATGCAGGACAAAGCAGCCCGCTTGATTGGCACACCATCCACCACCTTAAACATTCACTCCCTCCACCACTGGCGCATCCTGGCTGCTGTGTGTACCATCTACAAGATGCACTGCAGCAACTCGCCAAATCTTCTTCGGCAGCATCTCCCCAACCCACGACCTCTACCACCTAGAAGGACTACCATCCTGACTTGGAAGTACATCACCGTTCCTTCATCGTCACTGGGTCAAAATCCTTGACTGATTGCAGTGGTCCAAGAAGGCGGCTCACCACCACCTTCTCAAGTGCATTTAGAGATGGACAATAAATGCTGGCCTTGCCAGCGACACCCACATCCCATGAACAAATTTTTTAAAAAGTAATAAAGCGGGATATCATAGAATATAGCTCTTCATTACAGTAGCTGGTACAGAGCTATAAAATATACATCAGAAGATAGCTCCCCACGTCATTTAGCACTTGTGTCATTTGCCACCTTGTCTTTTAGAAGCCAGGATGTGATATACTGCTTTGGATCCCATGGGGGAAGCGATGATCCGTTCAGGTTTGAAACTTGAGATTTGCTGTGTTTGATTTGAGGAGTGCAATTGAATTGTCATTTCTCTTCATCATATCAGAATGATTCATCATTAAGATTCTTCAAAGTTGGAGTTTGATCAAAGTTAAAAGGGATTGAGTGATCTGACTGAGCAAAGCTTTACAGTTTCCTCTGCAATATTAAGAGAGGAGGTAATATATATCCAAGGAGGTCAAGAATGATGCTTTTAAACTGTTAATAAAGTGCCAGATTTGAGTAATAGGTGAAGATGAATCCATTTAAAAACCACAAACTTTTTATATTTATCCATTTAAGGGTTGGATGCGATCCATATCAGTCAACATTACTAATTTTTATTAAGTTGATGAAGGTGGAAATGTTTAACATTGAAATATGGAGTATATATGAAAGAAGATTAAACAAAGCATGTGCATGTATGTGCAAGCTATGCTCACGAGCACTAACCTCGACACCTGCTTTAATCCTCATTCACACCTTTGTCTCCAAAAGTATTAAGTGGGTATACTCTACCCTCGCAACACTCCTGGGCTCACCTCCCTTTCCTTGTGACTCCAGGCAGAGCAGCAGCTCCCTGTGTTCCAGGGTTTCCATTCACAGTCCACCTAGCTATGGAATATTTCCTGGACTGAATGTCCTACCCCGACTTTGTCCCATGAGAAATAGCAAAGGAATACAATCAGGAAGTCGGAATATCCCAACGTGCATAAATTATCGAGCACTTGGTGCTGTGGAGTTTTATTTGTCCTATGTGTGTATTGCATATAGAGTGATTAGTAGATACCAATAACATCAACAACTTGCCTTTATAAAGCACCCTTAATGTAGTGAAACATCCTAAGGTGCTTCACACAAGCAATTTTTTTTATTTGTGGGCAATGCTGGCGAGGCTAGCATTTATCCCTTATTGCCCTTGAGAAGGAGGTGCTGAGCCGCATTCTTGAACCGCTGCAGTCCTTCTGGTGAAGGTAGTCACATAGTGCTGTTAGGGAGGGAGTTCCAGGATGAAGGTAACGGCGATATATTTCCAAGTCAGGATGGTGTGTAACTTGGAGGGGAACTTGCAGGTGATGGTGTTCCCATGTGCCTGCTGCCCTTGTCCATCCTAGGTTTTGGGAGTTACTGCCAAAGAAGCCGTGGCGAGTTGCTGCAGTGTATCTTGTAGATAGTACACACTGCGGCCACGGTGCACTGCTGGTGGAGGGAGTGACTGTTTCAGGCAGTAGATGGAGTGCCAATCAAGCGGGCTGCTTTGTCTTGGATGATGTCGAGCTTCTTGAGTGTTGTTGGAACTTCACTCCAGGCAAGTGGAGAGTATTACATCGCACTCCTGACTTGTACCTTGTAGATGGTGGCAAGGCTTTGGGGAGTCAGGAGGCGTGACACATACCCAGCCTCTGACCTGCTCTTGTAGCCACAGTATTTATGTGGCTGGTCCAGTTAAGTTTCTGGTGAATGGTGACCCCCAGGATGTTGATAGTGGGGGATTCAGTGATGGTTATGACGTTGAATGTCAAGCGATGGTGATTAAACTCTCATTTGTTGGAGATAGTCATTGCCTGGCACTTATCTGGCGTGAATGTTACTTGCCACTTATCAGCCCAAGCCTAAATGTTGTCCAGTTCTTGCTGCATCCAGGCATCGATTGCTCCATTATCTAAGGAGTTGAGAATGGCATTGAGCACTCTGCAGTCATCAGCAAACATCCCCACTTCTGACCTTATGATGGAGAGAAGGTCATTGATGAAGCAGCTGAAGATAGTTGGTGACTGGTCAGGGAGCTTCTGTAAATTAAGGGCAATGGTGATTGGTCAGGGCCAGTTCCCTATACCTTCCAGAGGGCCTATCCTTGGTATCCCCAATTCTAAATCTATCATTCTAACTGTAGCCCCCATTCCTAACCTTGATTCATAACCATTAAATCTTAACCCGAAACACTTAGTAATCCCTAACCCGAACACCTAACTGTAACATCCTAATCATAGTGCTAACGTCTAGCACTAATCCCTAAAGCTTATATGTTTAATTGAATAAGTTTTCAGAACAGTCCATGGCCTTGCCCCTCCCATAAGAACATAAGACATAGGAGCAGCAGTAGGCTATACGGCCCCTCGAGCCAGCTCCGCCATTCAATAAGATCATGGCTGATCTGATCTTGTCCTCAACTCCACTTTCCTACCTGTTCCCCTTAACCCTAGACTCTCCTATAGTTCAAGAATGTGTCTATCTCAGCCTTGAATATATTCAATGACTCAGCCTCCACAGCTCTCTGGGGTAGAGAATTCCAAAGATTCGGGACCCTCAGAGAAGAAATTCCTCCTAGTCTCCGTCTTAAATCGGTGACCCCTTATTCTGAAACTATGCACCTTAGTTCTAGATTCCCCCACCAGGGAAAACATCCTCTCTGCAACTACCCTGTCAAACCCCCTCACAATCTTATATGTTTCAATAAGATCACCTCTCAATCTTCTAAACTCCAATGAGTACAGACCCAACCAGCCCAGCCTTTCCTCATAAGACAACCCCATCAACCTAGTGAACCTTCTCTGAACTGCCTTCTTTAACTAAGAAGACCAAAACTGTACGCAGTACTCTCGGTGTGGTCTCACCAACAAGACCGCTACTTTTATACTCCATCCCTCTTGCAATAAAGGCCAATATTCCACTTGCCTTCCTGATTACTTGCTGTACCTGCATGCTAACTTTTTGTGTTTCGTGTACAAGGACACCCAGATCCCTGCCTATTTCTAATCTCCTCCAGCCCTACAACCCTCCGAGATATCTGCGCTCCTCCAATTCTGGCCTCTTGAGCATCCTCGATTTTAATCGCTCCACCATTGGCAGCTGTGCAGGCCCTAAGCTTTGGGATTATCTCTCTAAACCTTTCCGCCTCTCCACCTCTCTTTCCTCCTTCAGGACGCTCCTTAAAACCTACCTCTTTGACCATGGCCTAATATCTCCTTATGTGGCTTGGGCCCCTTGGATGTTTTACAATGTTAAAGGCACTATATAAATACAAGTTGTTATTTTGTGTCATGGGGATCCGTGGAATTTTTATAACACAGGAGGGAGGGAGTCCAGATGCAAATAGGTTGAGAACCCCTGTTTTAGACCACCATCTGAATGCATAATGGCAATTGATTATTTAAATGAAAAAGCAATTGATTAAGATGTGGGCGTCACAGTGGGTTAACACTGTCCGTTATACCTCTGGGACTCGGATTTGAATGAAACCCAGACTGGTGGGTTGGGGTGCTGTCTTATGTATAATGAGGTCGATTAGTTTCAATCCATTTTTCATAAAGTGGGCATATGCCACAAAACTAACAAGCTGAAAATGTCACACAGTGGGGGTGGGGTTGCTCTTTTGAGACTGGGGGGGGGTTAATGTATCTTAGTCAAGTAGAGTAGAGGAGCCTTAATTCTGCATTTGGCGGTGCTGTGTCTGACCTTGGAGTCCTCACATTGGCCCCTGGCACAGTTCCATTCTCCAGCACTAACATGTCACTATGAGTGCAATGATTCATCATAAAAGTAAGTGATTCTAAAACCTGCCAAATTAAATCACTGGGTATCTGTGCAAAATGTGGATTTTTGTTTTAATACATTTGTATAGCACAGTGTGAGATCTTTCCAAGTATTTTAGGGCATAAAAGATCTTGTGAGTGTTACAAATTCCATTTGTTGTCCTTTGCACACTGAGCAAGTCAACATTTACTGGGGGGTTAAAGCTATGAATAACAATCCGGAGGATAATCCAGGCAGGGACTCACTAGACTCTCTAATGCTATGTTTCTCCAGGAGACACAACCAGGGCTTTGGGAGAAAAACATGCAGTGATCCGGCAGCCAATCTTCACTTTCAATCCTTGCTCATCAGTCTTGTGGATGGGTTATTTTGCTTGCAGTCCAATATTGAGTTTAACCAGGCATGCCAAGGAGAATCCTGTCCTTCTGAGCGAATCATAGTGTCTGATGCTGGGCTTGTGGTTCCAGAACCCTGCAGTTTTCACCATTCCAAAGATCCTGGGATTCACAACTGAGAATTCCTGCGACAGAAATGCTCAAAGTTCACCCAAGCATGAAGAATGGTTCTTAGTGTCTCATCTCTGCTCTTTGTGACTTCCTCTTCTGTCGTGATGCCCGCTGCTCGCTAATGTGCAGCAACATCACTAAGGGAAATGAACCTTTAACAGATAAACGATGCAGTGAGCGATTAATGTTGCAAATTGCTATCTTTTAAGTCTGTTTATTAAAAAGAAAGACTTGCATGTATATAGCACCTTTCACGATCTCCAGTCAGCTCAAAGCGCTTTACAACCAGTAATCCAATTTTAAAGCCTAGTCACTGTTGTAATGACAGCCAATTTGTGCACAGCTAGATCCCACAAACAGTGATATGATAATGACCAGATGATCTGGTTGAAGTGTTGGTTGAGGGATAAATATTGACCAGGGCACTGGGGGAACTCCCCTGCTGTTCTTCAAATAGTGCCATGGGATATTTTACATCCACCTGAGAGAACAGATGGAGTCTCGGTTTAACATCTCATCTGAAAGATGGCACTGGAGTGTCAGCCGAGATTTTCTGGTCTCAAGTCTCTGGAGTGGGACCTGAGCCCACAACCTTGTGACTCAGAGGTGAGAGTGCTACCCACTGAGCCATGGCTGACACTATAAATGTGGCACCTTTTTATCAGATTAAGTGTTTCGAAGCGTTACACACAACTTAATGATTGAAACCAGTGTTCCTGACAGCTGGTGAAGTTCTACCTGAAATAGTGTGTTTGACATAATACAAGTCTGTTTGCAAATGTGTCTAGAACAATAGAAGCACAGAAGGAGGCCATTCGGCTCCTCATGTCTCTGCTGACCCTTTGCGAGAACACTCTGAAGCAAGTAGCCCTGCTCCATTTTAGCATCCAGCTGCATTTTGAGCACTCCTAATATTTTTTGTCATCCAACCAGTTATCAAACTTCGAATAAAGAAAATCTTACGAATATCTTTACAGCAATTTAAATTTAGGTCCTCTGTTCCTACTTTCACCTTCAAGTGTAGAACTAAATCTAATTATCGCCCAACCACACAAACACCAGCACGGATTCCTACTCTCAGACTTTTATCAAAAACAGCACCTTACTGCTTTAACTTGAAGATTTAGGGTTTGGATCTTTTATATTCTCATTTTACGAGTTCCTCACTGCAGTGCATGTTATTTATCCCTGTATGCTGTTACCATTGTATCTTTAGTTTCTGTATTGACTGCTTTGAATTTTGGTGCTCATTAATGAACTTCATGGTGTAATGGACGTATTGTGCCATTGTTGATTCAGGCAGAAGCGCTGGGAGACTTTATCACATGCTTTTTTAATTTATGGGTGTTGTATTTTTGGATTTTAATAAGAGCATAAGAAATAGGAGCATGAGTAGGCCATTCGGCCCTTCAAGCCTGCTTCACCATTCAATAGGATCATGGCTGTTCTATCTCAAATCCACCTTCCCGCACTATCTCCATATCTCTTGATTTCCCCGAGTATCCAAAAATCTATCAATTTCTGTCTTGAATATACTCAATGACTGAGTATCCACTGCTCCCTGGGATAAAGAATTCCAAAGATTCATAACCCTTTGAGTGAAGAAATGTCTCCTCCTCTCAGTCCTAAATGGCCAACCCCTTATTCTGAGACTGTGACCCCTGGTTCTAGACTCCCCAGCCAGGGGAAACATCCTCCCTGCATCTACCCTGTCAAGCCCTTTAAGAATTTTGTGTGTTTCAATGAGATCACCTCTCATTCTTCTAAACTCTAGAGAATATAGGCCTAGTCTACTCAATCTCTCCTCATACGACAATCCCCCCATCCCAGGAACCAGTCTGGTGAACCTTTATTGCACTCCCTCTAAGGCATGTATGGCCTTCCTTAGGTAAGGAGACCAATATTTCCCAGTCGCTCACCATTTAAAAAATATTACACGCTTCTATTTTTTTCAGCAGTTTTCCACAGAAAATAGTTGGAAATGAGTTACATTTGAGCAGTAATGTTTAAAATTAAAGTGGATTTGCACAGATTTAAAATTCTCCTTTTAGCTATATTGTGGAGCCACTGAGGCAAGAGCAGTTTATATATTAATGTGCCAGGCATTGGAGATGTGTTCCCAGAGCTATTGGGGAAAATAGGTATTTTGTTACCACGTTTCAAACTTTCTACAAGCATCCACAACTGTTATTATTTAGAATAATCTTATTCATTATAAAAAGAAAAAAGAAAAACTTACTATTTTATAGCGCCTCTCCGGATGTCCCAAATGCTTTTCAGCATGAAGTACAGTATTATAGTGCAGCATGGGGTTTCTGCTGAGAATCCACTGCATAGGTGGGAGGGGATGGCGGTGGTTATTGATTAGCCTATTGGTGAATCACAGAATGAAGAAAAAGTCAATCCCTTTAGTCATAAATAATGAGAGTAACAATTGCGGTTCTGTCTGGTGGAAGATTTTGAAAAGAAACATTCCCTGGATATCTGTGCCAACTTCACCCAGGGAGAACTAGTCAGATTTTAAAATTTTATTTATTCGTTCACGGGATGTGGGCGTCGCTGGCAACGGCAGCAATTATTGCCATTCCCTAATTGATCTTGCGAAGGTGGTGGTGAGCCGTTTTCTTGAACTGCGGTTCTTTATAGTGGCTTGGTACAACTGAGTAGCTTGGTAGGCCATTTCAGAGGACAGTTAAGAGTCAACCACATTGCTGGGTATCTGGAGTCCAGACCAGATGAGGACGGCAGATTTCCTTCCTTGAAGGACATTAGTGAACCAGATGGGTTTTTACGGCAATGGGTAGTTTCATGGTCACCATTACTGATACTAACATTTCATTCCAGATTTATTTAATTAAGCATTTCATTCCAGATTTATGTAATTAACTGAATTTAAATTCCCCAGCTGCCGTTGTTTCAGTAGTAAGGCTGACCGGAAAAGGTTAAGTGAGCCCGCTAATGGGGGTAGTGTGGCATATTTCATTATTTTATTGGATACAGAATCAAGTCCTAGTGTGGTGAGAGTTACTACAAATGTTTCTCTATTTGGTCTCACAACAATTGTCAAATGAACTAGCTTGTGAATCTGCAATGAGCCTTGTCTCAGTGTGAATCAGCCCACCCTTCGAAAGATTGGAAAAGCACGTGGGCAGCACATGTGAAAGACAATATCTGGTTCAGGTCATGAGGAGGACCTACTGGTAACACGCTTTGGCGATGCTATCATATATTAAGATATTCGGAAGTCTGGGCGCATCCCTAAACTGACGATATTCCAACCACTTACAGGAGTAACCAGCACTGCTGAACCCAGAGTATATCTAAGGCAGACCTGAAATTTGTAACAAATGGCAAGACTTCTGCTAGCTTCCACCTTGCACTTCACCTCCTAGCTTCCTAAGTCTTAAGAAGGCCTGTGCCCTGGAGGAATTCCTAAACATCCCACTATGATGGAATGCCTTTTCCGAAGCTGGCAGTGTCTTTAAGTAACTACTTCCCTTTGAATAAGACTTATAGTGCCTTCACTGAAGTGTGGAGAAATGAGCTCAACAATGGTCTCGCTTCCACAGCGAGCAGTTACCTGATTTTTTTTCTGGATCCTTGTTAACCGGCTGTAAGCCACTTTTTGACTTCAAATGAGTCCAGCAATTCCATGCCAGTTGTTTTGATGCAATATGTTTGTCTGACTATCTAATGAAGTGTGTATCAGCTGTGAATATCCGTTAATTTTCTTCATTTTGGTTATAAAGTAGTTTGCATTTTTCCTGCTTTTTAATTGATTATTTCTTTCATTAACTCGCCGATCATATATTGCAGAAAGCCTTTCTCCCCAAAACACATCATTTTCTTTCTAGTCAGATTGTTGCATCAAAATTGTGACATACAAATGATGTAAAACTTCGTCATGGGCGCAATGATATACCTCTTAACATCTGCAGTATAATAAACACTGAAGATTTAATAGAAAAATATCACAAACTTACCCAACCCATCTTCTAATCGCTTCAATAACTTCCTCATGCATGGCTTAACGCACTCTGCTGGGAATTGTGCATACCCAACCCCAATATTTTACTGTCCAACTGAATCCATGTATAGCACAGTCTGTCTCTCTGTCTTTCCCATCTCTCTCGCGCTCTCACCAATCTCTCTCTCTCCTAACACTCTCACATCTTTCTTTCCCTCTTTCTTTCTCAATCTTGCTTGTTGTCTCTCAACTCTCTTGCTCAACGTTCTCTCTCTTTCTCTCCGCCTCTATCTTTCTCTCTCTCTCCATCTGATGGATTTTCATAGCTCTCTGAAATTGTACTTCCTGCACTGCATCTTAACATCTTTCACTCCGCTGTACTGGGGCTTAGGTTGTCCCTACCCCTTCACTCTCCATATACCAAGGTTGCTGATTCAGTTTAAAAAAAAAAAACACAATGCATATCCTTTCACTAACAAAGCCTTGATAGCCCCAAGTTATGTAAAAGAAAACTGCTGGGCAACAGTAATGTCTGTCTCCGCATGTATAAGATGTTCCCCAATGTCCTGTGCCTTAACTCGAGCGAATTATCAAAACAATAATATGCTTTATTAAATGAAACAAAAAAAATCTGTCTGCCTTGGAGTCTTAATTTGTCTGCTTAGCGAACAATACATTACAAATGTAATCTTGTATTGAGTTCCAAAACCTACTTTTCGGTCGCTCTCTTTACTTTGGGTTGATTATGTGGAGCTCCTGCACTGGCTAATTAACTCATTGGTGGGATTAAGTGCTGATGTACGTTCTTGTATGTGGATTCCATTAATGTAATTGGGTATTAATGGATTAAACTGCTGCTTGCGTACATGACAGACACTGAAAACAAGACCATTGGCAACCCTCCCCCCATACCCCCTCCTTCTAGTAAACCCTCACCATTTGACTCTGTAATGCTGAATGTAATGTTTAAATGCAGGAAATATTTATTAAGTAAAACTAAAACTACAGATGCTAAAACCACAACAGATCCACCGGCATCTGAAAAAGAAAAGATGTGTGAACTGTCCTGGGTGTGCGTGCTCTCCGTTACACCACCTTGAGATGACCAGGCGATCCCAGCAGCTTCAGGTGTTAGCTGGGCTTTCCTTTTCATTTCAGAAATTCCCCTAGTTTACTTTTTTGTAATCTTTTGGAGAAAACTTGAATTCTTGACTCTTGTAAACGTCTTGGAAAAATAAAAAAAAATTTACTTTTTAAATATATAAATAAAAATTTAATTCCACCAGTGGTCCTTTAAAGTGTTAAACAGGTGGCCAAAGAGATTCTCTGATATCCTAAGAGAACCATTTAAAAAAATATTCGTTCACGGGATGTGGGTGTCGCTGGCAAGACCAACATTTATTGCCCATCCCGAATTGCGCTCGAGAAGATGGTGGTGAGCCACCTTCTTGAACCGCTGCAGTCCGTGTGGAGGGGGCTGTATGGCAGGTTTAAACTGCTACAGGTTCAAATACATTTAAAAAAACAATAATAACCTTCACCCTTGTTTCACTGAACAAAGCTATGAATTGATTAGATGTATTTCATGTTACTCATTTATAATTTCAGTAGTGATATGAGAGTGCCATGTAGTCTACACTGGTTTATGTGGGTGTATGAGGCTGTGATTAATATACTGCTGTTGTATAACAATGATTGCTTCACAGCCTGAAGTGTTAGCTGCTAAGAAATATTATTTGATTTTGTCACTAGTATTTATGTCTCCAGTAAGAATATTACACAAAGTACATAATTATACCATCCTCTGAGATTTTCATAATGTCGGTTATAATTAGAGCATCATGTCTGGATGATACTTATGAAAATATTTATCACGATGAGAAGTGCTTATTTAATTTTTCTTGCCATTAGTGATGGTTGGTAGGCAGGGACAGCAAGGAACCAAGTTACAGGAAGCTGGTGTTTGAAGAAAATGCAAATTAGATCACAATTCTATGGCAACAACTTCTGTGTACAGCAAAGCCACGATAACCAGTGGAGTCTGCCACTGTGCATGTTTTTCCCCCCGTGTTTCTCTTCTTCCTCCTGTGGGGGACAGTACTTTGGGTGCTGGTCCCCGTTCAGTGCTTCTTTGATTGAGCCGTTCTTAATGCGCGAGCCTGACCATGAGTGGTGGTGAGCTATTCAACAGTGGAGACATCACAACAAACCCACCCTCGTCATCATTCAACATCCATCGAGAGCTCCTTCCATTAGAGGTCACTGGAGACCATTAGAGAACTAGAGAATATAGATTATATAGAATTTACAGCAGAGAAACAGATCATTCAGTTCAACTGGTCTATGCCAGTGTTTATCCTCCACATGAGCCTCTTCCCACCCCTCTTCATCTAACCCTATCAGCCTAACCTTCTACTCCATTCTCCCTCCTCTTTATCTAGCTTCCCTTTGAAGGCATCCAAACTATTCCCCTCAACTGCGCCTTGTGGTAGTGTCTTCCACATTCTACCCACTCTCTGGGTAAAGACGTTTCTCTTGAATTCCCTATTGGATTTTAGTGATTATCTTATATTTATAGTCACTAGTATTGGTCTCCACGACAAGTGGAAACATCTTCTCTACAGCTACTATAAAACCCATTCATAATTGTAAAGACCTGTATCAGATCATCCCTAAAGCAGCGACAGCTGAGTTGCTCTAATTTAGAGACACTGAAGCTAAATGCCAACCCTCCAATGTTACCTAAGCTCAGATCAGCTGACTCAGCACACACTGTAAATTGAACCTGGCATTACTGTATATATTGGCCAACAAATCGAGCATATGACTGATCTAAAATTTGTTTAGAAATGTATGGTCAATTATTTATTGAACATGCAACAAGAAAAAAGTTACATAGAGGGATATGGTCTCGTGAAGGCAACTTTGGCAGACAATTTTTGGACAGGAGTTGAGATTTGAGCAGTTCTTTTCGTGGCATCCCTTGTACGTAGAATGATGTGTTTCAATTGCAGAGTGTATTATTATACCAAAATATTTGCCAAACACTACCTCTTTCGTTTTTTTCATTTAGTTATAACATGTAAAGAAAAGGCATTGCATAACTGCTTACTTGGTGTAATGACTCAGAGTCTTGTTACTGTAAACTGCCTCAGGTGTAAACTTGATCCAACTTTATTCGCGCCCAAAGTACCCACGTGACATAGTACCTGCGCTTATCTACCAGTGACCGCGCATACGTGCACATAGCCCGATGACCTCCGACAGTGGCGCCCTCTGGTGTCTGGTGACCCCAAGCATTAATACATAACAACATCCCCCTTTCAAGATCTTAATATCAGTCTCTTTACAAATTAAGACGGTCTGGGACTTTCCGCTCACGAGTTGATCGTCTCAGTTCAACTTTAGTTCTGGCCGAGCGTTCTGAGTCAGTTGAGACTGAAGGCTGAGTAACCGATCTGATGGGAGTGGTAATGACCACATCAGACTGAAGGTCCAGGTTCAGCAATGACAGCAGAGTCCTCTGATGAATGAAAATTGGTTGGTTGGTCACTGACTGCATCTTCCTCAAACGGTTCCAGTTCATCCGTGTGCCGCAGTTTGACCTGATCAACATGTTTCCTGCATGCGTGTTTGCCCATTCTTGAGCACGACAATAAACACTCTGTTACCCTCGTTGGCTGTAACAGTACTGGCGATCCACTTTGGACCTTGACCATAGTTCAGTACATAAACGGATCGTTAACAGAGATGTCACGTGACACAGCTGCACAATCATGATACAATTGCTGACTTTGACATCTGTTTTCAACACGATCATTCAAATCAGGATGAACAAGAGAAATTTGGTCTTGAGATTTCTCCATCGGTAGTTCAGCAGGGGAAACCCCAGTAAGCTTATGAGGTCCTGTAACTGAGCAATATACATGACAAACTAGTCTGTAGTGAACCCCGAGTTACACATTTCATACTTTGCTTGATCATTTGAACAGCATGCTCTGCTTGACCATTAGAAGCAGGTTTGAATGGAACTGATCTCAGATGTCTAATCATTGAGTTTCATGAACTCCTGAAACTCAAGACTTGTGAAGCAAGATCCGTTGTCACTCACACAACAATGTCAGGCAAACCATGAGTAGCAAACATGACACGAAGGCTCTCAATAATAGCTGTAGATATACTGGATGAGATAATAATACACTCTATCCACTTTGAAAATGCATCCACCACAACAAAAAACATTTTTCCCAGGAAAGGGCCCGCAAAATCGATGTGGATCCTCGACCATGGTTTAGATGGCCACGACCAAAGACTCAGCGGAGATTCTGCTGGTACTTTACTTAGCTACATGCAAGTATCGCACTGATGCACACATGATTCCAGATCAGAGTCAATTCCAGGCCACCACACATGAGACCTAGCAATGGCTTTTATCATGACAATACCGAGATGAATGCTATGTAGTTCACGTACAAATTTTTCTCTACCTTTCTTAGGCATGATGACACGATTACCCCACAGTAAACAATCTGACTGAATGGACAGCTCATCTTTGCGACGGTTGTAAGGTTTGGTCTCATCACACATCTCCATAGGTATTGCAGACCAATCACCACTGAGGACACAACGTTTCACAACCGATAAAATAGGGTCATGACTGGTCCAGATCCTAACTTGTTGAGCAGTGACAGGAGTTCCTTCACTCTCAAAAGCATCCATTACTAACAGTAGATCTGCAGGTTGAGGTGTCTCCATATCAGGTGTGGACAAAGGCAGACGACTCAGTGCATCGGCACAATTCTCAATACCGGGTCTATGACGAATAACATAATCATAGGCAAACAATGTCAATGCCCACCTCTGAATATGGGACGATGAATTGGTATTAATACCTTTGTTTTCCGAGAACAATGAAACGAGTGGCTTGTGATTTGTTTCAAGTTCAGAACGAAGACCAAACAGGTACTGATGCATCTTTTTGACCCCATACACACAGGCCAAAGCTTCTTTTTCCACCATGCTGTAAGTTCTTTCCGCTTTTGACAAACTTCTCGAAGCATATGCAACAGGTTGTAGCTGACCCAACTCATTTGCTTGTTGGAGTACACAGCCAACTCCATATGATGAAGCATCACAGGCCTATACAAGACACTTACACGGATCATAATGAACAAGCAACTTGTTTGAACAGAGCAGATTCTTAGCTTTCTCAAAGGCTCTCTCTTGAGACACACCCCAGACCCAGTGTCACCTTTTCTGAGTAGCATGTGCAGTGGCTCTAATAAAGTGCTCAGTCTGGGTAAGAAATTACCGAAGTAGTTGAGTAGCCCAAGGAATGAACGCAGCTCCGTCACATTCTGAGGCCTGGGTGCATTTTTGATGACCTTGGTTTTTGAATCAGTATGCCTGATGCCATTCACAGCAATTTTCCTCCCCAGGAATTAAACTTCAGGTGCCATGAAGACACACTTCGAACATTTCAGCCTGAGTCCCAATTTGTCCAGACGATGTAGAACTTCTTCAAGATTGTTCAAATGTTCAGCAGTGTCGCAACCTGTGATCAGAATGTCATCTTGAAACATGACAGTTCTAGGAACGGACTTCAATAGACTCTGCATATTCCTCTGAAATATGGCTGCAGCCGAACGAATTCCAAAAGGACACCTGTTGTAGACAAACAGTCCTTTATGCGTGTTGATGCAGGTGAGTTTCTTCGACGTGCCGACAAGTTCCTGTGTTTCATAGGCTGACGTCAGATCTAATTTAGTGAATGACTTTCCACCAGCTAGCATGGCGAACAGGTCATCAGCCTTCGGTAATGGATATTGATCCTGTTTCGAAAATCGGTTATCATAACCTTGTAGTCTCCACAAATCCTGACAGTGCCATCACTCTTCAACACAGGAACAATAGAACTGGCCCACTCGTTAAACTCGACCGGTGATATGACCTCTTCACATTAGAGTCTGTCAAGCTCAGTTTCGACCTTCTCCCTCATCAAGTAAGGAACAGACCAAGCTTTATGATAGACAGGCCTTGCATCAGAATCCAGGTGAATCTGCACTTTGGCTCCAGTAAAATTACCAATGCCCGGTTCAAACAAAGAAGGAAACGTCTTCAATACTTGAGCACACGAAGTGTCATCCACCAAGGACAACGCTTTGATATCATTCCAGTTCCACTTGATTTTCTCAAGCCAATTCCTGCCGAACAGCATTGGACCATTACCTGGGACGATCCATAATGGTAGATCTTGAACCACACCATCATATGACACCTTGACTACTGCACTGCCAATCACCGGTATGAGTTTCTTAGCGTAGATACGGAACTTGGCATTGACTGGACTCAGCTTAGGCTTCACAGCCTCAGTATCCTACAGCTTGGCTCATTTTTGATTGACTTACACCTGTGTCAAGCTCCATTGATACAGGCACGCCATTCAGCTTCACATTAACAATTATCGGCTGGCTCTTTGCCAAGAACGAATACAGACCATACACTTCCTCCTCTGGTTGTGTATCCGGGCCAGCACTAGACTGGTCATCATCAACAATGTGATGAGCAGCAGCACGCTTGCTCAGTTGTGGGCACATTCTCTGAAGATGCCCCACTTTCAAACAGCCATTACAGGAGTATTGTTTAAACTGACATTGATGAGGCTGATGATTGCCCCCACAACGCCAACAGGATGAAATCAGATTCATACCAGTTAGCGGACTCTGAGCAGCTACAGGTTTCACATAAGCAGTCGAGTAGGCCCTGCCATAAGCAGCTCTGCCAGATGACACAATCTTGTTTACAGTACCTGCCGTGGAGCTCCGACTCTTCGATGATATCTGCCTCAAATTATCATCAGTCATCATGCATGCCTGGGCAGTCGCGATGGCCTTTCTCAAGTCCAGCTTCTCTTCAGCCAATAACTTCCGAAGAATCACATCATGGTTGATACCTATCACGAAGAAATCTCGCAACATGTCTTCCAACATGTTCCTGAACTTACACGGCTCAGCAAGATGTCGTAGGTTGGCGACGAATCCCAACACATCCTGGCCCTCAGCACGAACATGCGTATAGAAGCGATAGCATGAGATGATGATCCCCACTTTTGGCTTAAGATGGTAACACACCAAAGCACACAAATCCTCGTACTCTTTGTCCGTTGGACGTAAAGGCAAGAGAAGGTTCCTCATGAGGCCGTAAATTTTCGGACCACAAACGGTGAGGAAAACTGCCCTGTGCCGAACTGCATCAGCCTCTCCCTCCATTTTGTTGGCCACAAAATACTGATCCAGGCAGTCGATAAAATCCGCCCAATCCTCGCCCTCCACAAATCTCTCCAGAATTCCAATAGTGCCCATTGTACATGCGAAGGTTCTTAAGTTACCTCGTCGCCAAATGTAATGACTCAATAGACTTGTTACTCTAAACTGCCTCAGGTGTAAACCTGATCCAACTTTATTCGCGCCCAAAGTACCCGTGTGACATAGTACCCGCGCTTATATACCAGTGACCGTGCACACGCGCATACAGCCCGATGACCTCTGACAGTGGCGCCCTCTGGTGTTTGGTGACCCCAAGCATCAATACATAACACTTGGTTTGGCTACCCTAATCTTTAGCTAACTTTCAGTCGACCTCAATGCGATGGGTCCTTCAACTGTAGTTAAAAGTGACATCTTCCAGTAAAGGTAGATATGGCAGTGATTCAGTGGCTCATGTACCACCATCTTTGAATCCCTCCAATGAGTTTTCTGCCCCTGCCACAGAACTGAAATGGCCTTATCAAAGTCACAAATTACATCCTGTGTGACTGTGACCATGGTAACCTATCCACCCTTGTCCTTCTCCACCTGTCTGTAGCCTTTGACAGTGTTGACCACACCATCCTCCTTCAACGCCTCATCGCCATCGTCCAGCTGGGTGAGACTTCCCTGCCTGGTTCCATTCTCATCTATTCAGTCATAGCCAGGAACCACATACAATGGCTTCTCTTCCTGCTCCCACAACGTTATCTCTGGTGTCTCTCCCAAGGTTCTATCCTTGGACCCCTCCGATTTCTCATCTACATGCTGTCCCTCGGCGACATCAACCAAAAACAAAACATCAGGTTAAACATGTACACTGACGATACCCAGCTCTACCTCGTCACCATCTCTCTCGACTCCTCCACTGTCCCTAAATTGTCAGACTGCTTATCCAACAACCAGTTCTGAATAAGCTGAAATTTCCTCCAACTACATATTGGGAAGACTGAAGCCATTGTCTTTGGTCCCCGCCACAAATACTTTTCCCTAGCCACCGACTTCATCCCTCTTCGTGACTGAACCAGATCGTTCACAATCTTGGTGCTGTATTTGACCCCAAGATGAGTTCCGACCACATATATGTGCCATCACCAAGACCGCTTACTTCCACCACCATAACATCAGCCGACTTACAAACTTGGGACATAAATATTCCAGGATACTTAACTTTTAGAAGAGATAGACAAATTAGAAAAGGAGGAGTGGTAGCCCTGATAAAGGACAGTAGAGAGAAAGGATCTTGGCTCCAAAAATCAAGAAGTAGAATCAGTTTGGGTGGAGCTAAGAAACAGCAAAGGGCAGAAAACATTGGTGGGAGTTGTTTACAGGCCCCCAAATAGTAGTTGTAATGTACGGCAGAGTATAAATCAGGAAATTAGAGGCACAAGTAACAAGGGTAATATGGGGGCCTTTAATCTAAATATAGACTGGGCAAACCAAATTTGCAGTAATAATGTGGAGGATGATTTCATGGAATGTATAAAAGATAGTTTTCTAGATCCGTATGTTGAGGAACCAACTGGGGAGCAGGCTATTTTAGATCTAGTATTGTGCAATGCGAAAGGGTTAATTAATAACCTTGCAGTAAAGGGACCCTTAGGGAAGAGTGACCATGATATATTAAAATTTTATGTTAAGGTTGAAGGTGATTTAGTTAAATCTGCAACTAGGGTATTAAATCTAAATAATGCAAACTACGTAGGTATGAGACCAAGTTGGCTAAGGCAGACTGGGAAACTACATTAAAAGGTATGATGGTAGATGAGCAATGGTTAGCATTTAAATAATTAATACATAATTTACAACAAATATAATTTCTTTTAAGGCACAAATACCCCACAGGAAAAGTGGTCTAACCGTGGCTGACAAGAGAAGTTAAAGTTAGTATTAGATCAAAGGAAGAGGCTTATAATGTTGCCAAAAAGAGTACCAAGCCTGGGGATTGCAAAGATTTTAGAATTCAGCAAAGGAGAATTCAGCAAGAAATTGATAAAGAAAAGGAAAATAGAATATGAGAGTAAACGAGCGAGAAACATAAAAAACAGACTGTAAAAGCTTCTATAGATATATAAAGAGGAAAAGATTAGTGAAAGTAAATGTAGGTCCCTTACAGGATAAGACAGGAGAAATTATAATGGGGAATAAGGAAATGGCAGAGAAATTAAACAAATACTTTGTGTCTCGCTTCACGGAAGAAGACGCAAAAAACCTCCTGGAAATAGTGACGTACCAAGGGTCTAGCGAGAATGAGGAGCTGAAAGAAATTAGAATTAGTAAAAAAAAAGTACTGGAGAAATTAATGGGACTGAAAGCCGATAAATCCCCTGGACCTCATGGCCTACATCCTAGGGTTATGAAAGAGGTGCCTATAGAGATAGTGGATGCAATGGTTGTCATCTTCCAAGATGCTATAGATTCTAGAAAGGTTCCCGCAGATTGGAAGGTAGCAAATGTAACCCCACTATTTAAGAAAGGAAGGAGAGAGAAAACGGGGAACTACAGACCAGTTAGCCTGATATCAGTAGTAGAGAAAGTGCTAGAATCTATTATTGAGGACGTGGTAATAGAGCACTTAGAAAAAAATAATAGGATTGGGCAGAGAAGACATGGATTTAAGAAAAGGAAATCATGTTTGACAAATTTGTTAGTTTTTTGAGGTTGTAACTAATAGCATAGATAAGGGGAACCAGTGGATGTGGTGTATTTGATTCATAGAAAGCATTCGATAATGTGCCACACAAAAGGTTATTGAACAAAATTAGGGCTCATGGGATTGGAGATAATATACTAGCATGGATTGAGGTGGGACAGAAAACAGAGAGTAGGAATAAACGGGTCATTTTCCAGTTGGCAAACTATAACTAGTAGGGTACCGCAAGGATCAGTGCTTGGGCGTTACCTATTCACAAT
The DNA here is from genome assembly GCF_044704955.1 of Pristiophorus japonicus. Taxonomy (NCBI): domain Eukaryota; kingdom Metazoa; phylum Chordata; class Chondrichthyes; family Pristiophoridae; genus Pristiophorus; species Pristiophorus japonicus. The sequence goes on along the minus strand of NC_091980.1, from coordinate 137,488,835 downwards.
CTATATCAATGATTTGATTGAGGGGACCAAATGTAATGTATCCAAGTTTGCTGATGATACAAAGCTAGGTGGGAATGTAAGTTGTGAGGGGGGTGCAAAGAGACTTCAAGGGGATATAGACAGGCTAATTGAGTGGGCAAGAAAATGGCAAATGGAATTTAATTTGGAGAAATGTGAAGTTATCCATTTTGGCAGGAGAAGTAGAAAAACAGAATATTTTATAAACGGAGAGGGATTGGGAAATGTTAGTGTTCAGAGGGTCGTGGGTGTCCTTCTGCACAAAACACTGAACATGCAGGTACAGAAAGCAAATGGCATGTTGGCTTTTATTGCAAGAATATTTGAATAAAAGAGTAAAGAGGGCCGAAATTCAGTGCAGCCAGAAAGCTGGTGCTGTTAAGGGTTTTTCCCCCGATTAGTGCCACAAAGTTTGCAGCAGCCATTGAATCCAAATTCAGCTTTTGACCACAAAAAGTGTTCCAGTCTTATTAGCCCTTCAAACCTGAAAGTTTGCAGTCTTAACTGGGGTGTTATTCCCACGGGAAATTCACCCTTAGGGTGATGTGGCAGCTGCCATTGCAGCACCGGCGCGAGGGAACGACGTATAGGTGCAGCTTTGGAGAGGATGGCCGCGACTCTGCAAGTCGACGGAGCGTCTAAGTGCTGTCATATCTGGTGGCTTTCAGACTGTGGCTGCTCGCATGCAGTCTCAGCTGGATCCACCCGAGACCCTCAGTGTTGCTTTCGCGGCTGGGCCCACCACAGACTACGGGGTACCTTCCAGTGTGGGGCCACAGCACCGACCTGAGCTCCCTCAGATTTCTGGTGGTGGTATTGTGCCGTCCCTGGTGAGTTATTCAGGCTCCTCGGGCCAAGATACGGATGATGCGCTCCCTCCGGCTCGCAGCATTCCTGACCCCAGACCTGTCACTCCGCCAGTGCCTCCACGCATGGTCTCGCCTGAGCCAAGTCAGACTGAAGCCTCCCAGGAGGGTGTTGACCAGTCTCCAGCCGGCCCTTCCAGGCCCAAAGCTGCTCGAGGGCGTCCTAGAAGGACATCTGCAGCTTCTACACAGGGAACACAGCAGCCTTCCCAGACCCATGAGGCAGCCACAGGGGAGACACTGAGGTGAAGTCGCAGGTTAGGCTCACGTAAGAGGGGTTATAAGGAAATGCACAAGGGTGGTAAATTATGTTTGTTATTTTTCTGCACTGTTTATTGTTCTGGTAGTTGTTTGTAGCTACATTGATTATGTATTAAATCTTTATTTTTCGCACCTATATCTGGGCTGCTGTATAATGTGAGATGAGCATCATCATCATCATCATCATAGGCAGTCCCTTGGAGTCGAGGATAACTTACTTCCACTCCAAAAGTGAGTTCTCAGATGACTGAACAGTCCAATGCGGGATCTACAGTCTCTGTCACAGGTGGAAGAGACAGCGGTTGAAGGAAAGGGTGGGTAGGGAGCCTGGGTTGACGCATGCTCCTACCGTTGTCGTGCTTGGTTTCTGGTTGCTTCGGTGATGAGACTCGAGACTCGAGGTGCTCAGCGCTCTCCCGGATGCTCTTCCTCCACTTTGGGTGGTCTTGGGCTAGGGATTCCAAAGTGCCAGTGGGAATGTTGCACTTTATCAAGGAGGCTTTGAGAGTGTCCTTGAAGCGTTTCCTCTGCCCACCTGAGGCTCGCTTGCCGTGTTGAGACTCTGAGAAGAGCGCTTGCTTTGGGAGTCTTGTGTCAGGCATGCAGACAATGTGGCCCGTTCAGCGGAGCTGATCGAGCGTGGTCAATGCTTCGATGCTGGAGATGTTGGCCTGGGCGAGAACACTGATGTTGGTGTGTCTGTCTTGCAAATGGATTTGCAGGATCTTGCAGAGGCAGCATTGGTGGTACATATCCAGTGCTTTGAGGTGTCTGCTGTATATAATCCACATCTCTGAGCCATATAGGAGGGCGGGTATCATTACTGCTCTGTAGACCATAAGCTTGATGCCAGATTTGAGGTCCTGGTCTTCAAACACACTCTCAGTCAGACGACCTGGCACACTGATGGAGGTATTGAACCTCGTCATCGATGTCTGCCCTTGCTGACAGTAGGCTTGCGAGGTATGGAAAATGGTCCACGTTGTCCAAGGCCGTGGCTTTTGATAACGGGGGGCGGCAGGGCTGTGTGGCAGAGTCAAATTGATGGGGTACATTTGTCTTACGGATGTTTAGTGTAAGGCCTATGCTTTCATACACCTCGGTGACGATGGCTTGAAGTTTGGCCTCCAAGTGTGCGTAAACGCGAGCATTGTCCGCGTACTGTAGATCGATGACAGAGGATGGGACGACCTTGGATCTAGCCTGCAGGCGGCGGAGGTGGAATAGATTCCCATTGGTTACCGCTCGGAATACTGAGCTGGGGCGACGTTTCCAGTCTGAGCCGCTGGATTGAGATTTCCGTTTTCTCTCTGAATCTCGGGATCTCTATTTTTCTCTCTCTCTCTCTCTCTCGTTTTTTTTTTATCCTTTTCACATTCTTTATTCCTATTTTTCTCTTTCTCTCTCTCTCTCTCCCACTCAAATTTTCTCTCTCTGTTTCTCATTACTTTTCCTCACTTCTATCCCTTTCTCCTTTTTCTTTTGCCCCCTTCCCTCTCTTTCTCTCACCGTCTCTTTCATTCTTCCTCTCTCTTCCCCTCCCTCTCTTTCTCTCTTTCTCTCTTTCCCTCTTTCTCTCTTTCCCTCTTTCTCTCTTTCCCTCTTTTTCTCTCTCCCTCTTTCTCTCCCTCTTTCTCTCCCTCTTTCTCTCTCCCTCTTTCTCTCTCCCTCTTTCTCTCTCCCTCTTTCTCTCTCCCTCTTTCTCTCTCCCTCTTTCTCTCTCCCTCTTTCTCTCTCCCTCTTTCTCTCTCCCTCTTTCTCTCTCTCCCTCTTACTCTCTCTCCCTCTTACTCTCTCTCCCTCTTACTCTCTCTCCCTCTTACTCTCTCTCCCTCTTTTTCTCTCTCTCTCTCTCACGCGCTCTCTCTCGCTCTTTCCCCCTCTCCCTCTCTTTCCCTCTCTCTCACCCTCTCTCTTCCGACCCTCTCTCCCTCCCCTTGAGTGCGGATTCTGTGCTGAACTCCTCTGGTCCTGGACTTGTTGCTGAGCGACACGGAGCTGGCTCCGGGATCTTGCCCCGTCTGGAGCTCGCTGATCTCCCCCAGATGATCTCTTACTGGACTTCTCTGCTACCGACTCAGCTGCTGGTGTGGAGCTAAACTTGTCCCTCTGCACCGGCCCTAAAAGCTGACGGGGGCATTGTCAGCTGAAGGGTCGGCTTTTTCTCGCTGAAAATGGGTCCGGGGGCGAAGGGACAGCGGTGTGCACTTTCAGCGCGTCACTACTGCCGCAAGCCCCACACCACCACGAGAGTCGGCAGTGGCCAACATCACTGCAAGACCTCCCGAGCCCAATCTATGTCGGGGCAGCCAGTTGAGCCCAAAATGGCGGCCATTCGATTTTGACGAATGGCCGCTGCAAATGGGCAGTAACGGTCCTTCCCGGGACTGTTAATTTCAGGACCAAGATGTCTTGCTGCAATTATATAGAATGCTGGTGTGACCTCACCTGGAGTATTGTGTACAGTTTTGGACTCCTTACCTACTTGCCATAGATAGAGTGCAACAAAGGTTCACCAGACTGATTCCTGGGATGGGGGATTGTCCTATAAGGAGAGATTGAGTAGAATAGGCCTATATCCCCTAGAGTTTAGAAGAATGAGAGGTAATCTCATTGATCCATACAAAATTGTTACAGGGCTTGACAGGGTAGATTCAGGGAGGATGTTTTCCGTGTTTGGGGAGTCTAGAACTAGGAGGTCACAGTCTCAGAATAAGAGGTCGGCCATTTAGGACTGCGATGAGGGGAAATTTCTTTACTCAGAGGTTGGTGAATCTTTGGAATTCTCTACCGCAGAGGATTGTGAAGGCTAAGTCATTGAGTATATTCAAATCAGAGATCGATAGATTTTTGAATATTGGGGGAATCAAGGGATAAGAGGATAGTGCAGGAAAGTGGAGTTGAGGCAGAAGATCAGCCATGATCTTATTGAATGGCAGAGCAGGCTCGAGGGGCCAAATGGCCTACTCCTGCTCCTAATTCTTATGTTCTTGTGACTCCATCTCTGCCTCAGCTCATCTGCTGGTAAAACCTTCATCCATGCCTTTGTTACCTCTAGACTTGACTATCGCAACGCTCACCTGGCTGGCCTCCCATATTCCACCCTCCATAAATTTGAGCTCATCCAAAACTCTCCTAACTCGCATCAAGTTCTGTTCACCCATCATCCCTGTGCTCCCAGTCCGGCAATGCCTCAATTTTAAAATTCTCATCCTTGGCTTCAAGGCACTCCATGGCATTGCCTATCCCTATCTCTGTAACCTCCTCCAGTCTTGCAACCCTCCGAGATCTCTGTGCTAATTATCTAATTCTCCTCTAATTCTGGCTTCTTGCGCAATCCGGATTTTAATTGCTCCACCATTGACCGAGACCCTAAGCTCTGGAATTCTCTTCCTAAACCTAACCGCCTCTCTAACTCTCTCTCCTCCTTTTAAGACACTCTTTAAAACCTACCTTTTTGACCAAGCATTTGGTCATCTGTCATATATCTCCTTATGTGGTTCAGTGTCAAATTTTGTTTGATAACATTCCTGTGAATTGCTTTGGGATGTTTAATTAACGTTAAAGGCGATATATAGATACAAGTTATTGTATGTTGAATTATACAGGGCTCAAAATGTCATATATAGTTCAAATATAATAATGAAGGAACTTGGAATGTGTTTCTCAAGTTAAGAGTTTAAGTATTGGATGGAGAAGCTCTGTTGGAGTAATGTGATTTCAGGAACAGATATATTTGATCTTGGGATAGAGGCAACACTAGCAGGTAGTATTTATTGCACAAATCTAGGTTCTGAGGGTATTAGATTCAACTGTGTAACAACAACAACTTGCAATTATATAGCACCTTTAACATAGTAAAACATCCCAAGGAGCCTCACAGGCGTCTATCAAAGAATTTTTGACAAGGAACCACATAAGTAGATATTTAAAATATATATTTATTAATTCATGCGATCTGGGCATCGCTAGCAAGGCCAGCATTTATTGCCCATTCCTAATTGCCCTTGAGAAGGTGGTGGTGAGCCGCTTTCTTGAACCGCTGCAGTCTGTGTTGTGATTGTACTCCTACAGTATTAGGGAGGTAGTTCCAGGATTTTGACCCAGTAACAATGACGGAACAGCAATATATTTTCAAGTCAGGATGGTGTGTGTCTTGGAGGCGAAATTTAAGGTGGCACATGCGCTTGCTGCCCCTGTCCTTCTAGGTGATAGAGGTTGCGGGTTTGGGAGTGCTGTCGAAGACTTGTAGATTCTTCTTGTAGATGGTACACACTGCAGCCACGTTGTGCCGGTGGTGGAGGGAGTGAAGTTTAAGGTGATGATGAGGACTGCTTTGTCCTGGATGGTGTTGAGCTTCCTCAGTATTGTTGGAGCTGCACTCGTCCAGGCAGGTGGAGACTATTCCATCACACTGCTGATTGGCGCCTTGTAGATGGTGGAAAGACTTTTGGGGAGTCACAAGGTGAGTCACTTGCTGCAGAATATCCAGCCTCTGCTCTGCTCTTGAGGCCGAAGTATTTATGTGGCTGGTCCAGTTAAGTTTCTGGTCAATGGTGACGCCCAGGATGTTGATAGTGGGTGATTTGATGATGGTCATGCCATTGAATGTCAAGGGGCAGTTGTTAGACTCCCTCTTGTTGGAGATGGTCATTGCCTGGCACTTATCAGCCCAAGCCTGGATGTTGTCCAGGTTTTTCAGCAAGCAGGCACGGACTACTTCATAATGTGAGTAATTGCGAATGGAACTGAGCACTGTGCAATCATCAGCAAACATGCCCACTTCTGACCTTATGATGGAGGGAAGGTCATTGATGAAGCAGCTGAAGATGGTTGAGCCTATGATACTGCCCCGAAGAACTCCTGCAGTAATGTCCTGGGCCTGAGATGATTTGCCTCCAACAGCCATAATCATCTTCCTTTGTACTGGGTATGACTAGTCAATGGAGAATTATTCACCTGATTCTCATTGACTTCAATTTTACTAGGGATCCTTGATGCCACACTCGATCAAGTGCTGCCTTAATGTCATGGCCAGTCACTCTCACCTCACTTCTGGAATTCAGCTCTATTGTCCATGTTTGGACCAAGGCTGTAATGAGGTCTGGAGCCGAGTGGTTCTGGCAGAACCCAAACTGAGCATTGATGAGCAGGATATTGTTGAATTAGAACACATAACCAAAAGCTTAATCAAATACATAAGTTTTAAGCAGCATCTTAAAGAGAAAGAGATGGAGAGGTTTAGAACATAAGAACATAAGAAATAGGAGCAGGAGTAGACCACCTGGCCCCTCGAGCCTGCACTGCCATTTAATAAGATCATGGCTGATCTGATCATGGACTCAGCTCCATTTCTCTGCCTGCTCCCCATAACCCTTTATTCCTTTATCGCTCAAATATCTGTCTATCTCTGCCTTAAATATATTCAATGATCCAACCTCCACAGCTCTCTGGGGCAGAGATTTCTGTAGAGTTACAACCTTCTGAGAAGAAATTTCTCCTCATCTCAGTTTTAAATGGGCGGCCTCTTATTCTGAAACTATGCCCCCCTAGTTTTAGTTTCCCCTATGATTGGAAATATCCTCTCTGCATCCTCCTTGTCGAGCCCCCTCATTATCTTATATGTTTCTATAAGATCATCTCTGTCTTCTGAACTCCAATGAGTATAGGCCCAACCTACTCAACTATCTTCATAAGTCAACCCCCTCATTTCCAGAATCGACCTAGTGACCCTTCTCTGAACAGCCTCCAATGCAAGTATATCCTTCCTTAAATATGGAGACCAAAACCGTACACAGTACTCTAGGTGTGACCTCACCAATATGACAGGAATTCCACAGCTTGGGACCGAGGCAACTGAAGGCATGACAGTCAATAGTCGAGCGATTAAAATCCAGGTTGCGCAAGAAGCCAGTATTGGAGGAGTGCAGAGATCTTGGAGGGTTATAGGGTGGAAGGTAGTTACAGAGATAGGGAGGGGCAAAGCGATGGAGTGATTTGAAAGCAAGGATGAGAATTTTAAAATTGAGGAGTTGCTGCACCGGGAGCCAATGTAAGTCAGCGAGCACAGAGCTGATTTGTGAACAGCACTTGGTGCGAGTTAGATTACAGAGTTAGAGGCAGCAGAGTTTTGGATGTGCTCAAGTGTAAAGAGGATGGGAATAGTCGTATCTAGAGGTAACCGTGTGGTTTTGGAGTCACATGTAGGCCAGATTGGGTAGATGTGCCAGTTTTAAAGAACAGTCTTCAAAAACAAACCTGTGCCTTTGGCATAAAATATTGTGGGTGGGATGGCGGTGGAAACTGCGGTCGGATGCTTCCTTGGTACGAATGCCTCCGACCTGGAAAAAATCTTCGAAAGTACCTGGTGGTCCTGGAGGAACATAGGATTCTGGTCGGAGGCCTAGATTCGTTGTGCAGCGCATGGGGAGATGACTTCGAGGTACTTACGTACATGCTAGAGTGATGTGGGCCTTACAAACATTAAACACTTCACTTTTACAAATAAAGAGTCATCATCAATAATAAATGATAAATAAATCAATAAATCAACCAATAAATCAATCAAAAAAAAGTAATAAAAAATCACTCGATAAATAAAAAATTATTTCTACTCACCTACTGCAGCACCGGGGAGAGGGGGGGGGGGAAGAAGAGAGGCGAGGGGGGGGGGGGGGGGAGAAGAGAGGCGAGGGGTGGGGGAGAAGAGAGGCAGGGGAGGGGTAAAAGAGAAGAGAGGCCGGGGGGAGAAGAGAGGGGAGGTCAAGAGAAGAAAGGGGTGGGCAAGAGAAGAGGGGAGAGAGAAGATGAACGGGGGTGGGGGGGAGAGAAGATGAACGGGGGTGGGGGGGGAGAGAAGATGAACGGGGGTGGGGGGGAGAGAAGATGAACGGGGGTGGGGGGGAGAGAAGATGAACGGGGGTGGGGGGGAGAGAAGATGAACGGGGGTGGGGGGGAGAGAAGATGAACGGGGGTGGGGGGGAGAGAAGATGAACGGGGGTGGGAGAGAAGATGAACGGGGGTGGGGGGGAGAGAAGATGAACGGGGGTGGGGGAGAGAGAAGATGAACGGGGGTGGGGGAGAGAGAAGATGAACGGGGGCGGGGGGGAGAGAAGATGAACAGAGGCGGGGGGGAGAAAAGATGAACGGAGATGGGGGGGGGAGAAAAGATGAACGGAGATGGGGGGGGGAGAGAAGATGAACGGGGGGGTGGGGAAAGAGAAGAAGATGAAGGGGGAGGGAGAGGAGAAGATGATGAACGGGGGGAAGCTGAACGGGCCTTGCCGAGGACTTCGGGCCGGCGGGCCCCGCCGCCGCCGCCGAAGAAGCCGGGCCCCGCTGAGGACTTTGGGCGAGGTCCGCACGCAGCAGATGCCAGCCCACCGTCGCCAACACTTCGGGTGGGGCCTGCCCCCAGCGGGAGACCGGGCAGGCGGGCCCTGCCGACGATGAGGTAAGCGGTGTCAGGCCACTTGGCCTGGGATAGGGTCGTCGCCCGCGAGAAGGGATGCGCTGGGATGGCCAGGAGCTACTGCACACACGCGCAGCTGCCGGCACTGTTTTTGGCGCAGGGCTGTAGCTCCAACCTCAGCAGCTCCTGCTGCGCAGCGCCAAGCTGGAAACGGGCCTACAGATATCAGAGAATCGCGAGGTAAGTATTCGGTGCAAATTTTGTTCTACAAATTAGGTGGAACTCTCCGATGTGCGCCATTCTAGCGGGGATCCGAAACTTGAGCCCTATATGTGGTCATTACTTTATTGCTGATTGAGAGACTTTGCTGTACACAAATGAGTGCTGCATTACAACAGTGACTAAACTTTAAAAAAAAAGTACTTCATTGCCTGTGGTGAATTTTGCCACATCCTGAGGTTATGAAAGATGCAATATTAATCTGAGTCTTTCCTTACTACAACCTAATACATATAATGGGAAAATACTTACGTAGTCTTAATTCCTACATTATTCATCCTTCTCTTCCTTTGCCTCATAAAAACATAAGAAATAGGAGTAGTCCATTCTTTGCGGAACTAACCAGAGGGCAGGCTAGCTTGGATCTCGTACTGTGTAATGAGACAGGATTAATAAACAATCTCCTAGTAAAGGATTCTCTAGAAATGAGTGATCATAGCATTGTTGAATTTCAAATTCAGTTGGAGGATGAGAAAGTTGGATCTCAAACCAGGGTCCTAAGCTTAAATAAAGGAGACTACAAACGTATGAAGGCAGAGTTGGCTAAAGTGGACTGGGAAAATAGATTAACGTGTGGGACAGTTGATGAACAGTGGCAGACATTTAAGGAGATATTTCATAACTCGCAACAAAAATATATCCCAATGAGAAGAAAAGATTAAGAGAAGGGATAATCATCCGTGGTTAACTAAGGAAATAAGCGATGGTATCAAATTGAAAACAAGGGCATAGAATGTGGCCAAGACTAGTGGCAAACCAGAGGATTGGGAAACTTTTAAAAGCCAGCAAAGAACGACTTTAGAAAAAAAGAGAGGGAAGATAGATTATGAAAGTAAACTAGCACGAAATATAAAAACAGATAGTAAGAGTTTCTACAGGTACATAAAAAGGAAAAGAGTGGCTAAAGTAATGCTGGTCCCCTAGGATGAGACTGGGGAATTAATAATGGAGAACAGGGAAATGGCAGAGACGATGAAGGAATATTTTGTATCGGTCTTCACGGTAGAAGAACTCAAAACATCCCAATAGTGGATACGCAAGAGGCTATAGCTAGGGAGGAACTTAATACAAGTAGTACTCGGTAAAATAATGGGACTAAAGGCAGACAAGTTCCCTGGACCTGATGGCTTGCATCCTAGGATCTTAAGTGGCTGCAGAGATGGTGGATGCATTGGTTGTAATCTACCAAAATTCCCTGGATTCTGGGGAGGTCCCAGTGGATTGGAAAACCGCAAATATAACGCCGGTATTTAAAAAAGGAGGCAAGCAGAAAACTATAGATCAGTTAGCCTAACATCTGTCATTGGGAAAATGCTGGAGTCCATTATTAAGGAAGCAGTAGCAGGACATCTGGAAAAGCATAATTCAATCAAGCAGAGTCAGCATGGTTTTATGAAAGGGAAATCATGTTTGACAAATTTGCTGGAGTTCTTTGAGGATGTAACGAGCAGGGTGGATAAGGGGGAACCAGTGGATGTGGTGTATTTCGATTTCCAGAAGGCATTTGATAAGGTGCCACATAAAAGGTTACTGCATAAGAGAAAAATTTGCGGGGTTGGGGTAATATATTAGCTTGGATAGAGGATTGGCTGACTAACAGAAAACAGAGTGTTGGGATAAATGGATCATTTTCCGGTTAGCAAACAGTAACTCGTGGGGTGCCGCAGGGATCGGTGCTGGGGCCTCAACTATTTACCATCTATATTAATGACTTGGATGAAGGGACCGAGTGTGTTGTAGCCAAGTTTGCTGATGATACAAAGATGGGTGGGAAAGCAAATTGTGAGGAGGACACAAAAATCTTCAAAGGAAATAGACAGGCTATTGAGTGGGCAAACATTTAGCAGATGGAGTCTAATGTGGGAAAATATGAGGTTATCCATTTTGGCAGAAAAAATAGAAAAGTAAATGATAATTTAAATGGGGAAAAATTGCAAAGTGCTGCAGTACAGAGGGACCTGGGGGTCCTTGTGCATGAAACACAAAGTTAGTATGCAGGTACATCAAGTAATCAGGAAGGCAAATGGAATGTTGGCCTTTATTGTAAGGGGATAGAATATAAAAGCAGAGAAGTCCTGCTACAACTGTACAGGGTATTGGTGAGGCCACACCTAGAGTACTACATACAGTTTTGATCTCCATATTTAAGAAAGGATATACTTGCATTGGAGGCTGTTCAGAGAAGATTCACACGGTTGATTCTGGAGATGAGGGGGTTGACTTATGAAGATAGGTTGGGTTTATACACATTGGAGTTCAGAAGAATGAGATGTGATCTTATCGAAACATATAAGATAATGAGGGGGCTCGACAAGGTGGATACAGAGAGGATATTTCCACTCATAGGGGACACAGTCTCAGAATAAAGGGCACCCATTTAAAACTGAGATGATGAGGTATTTCTTCTCTCAGAGGGTTGTAAATCTGTGGGAATCTCTGCCCCAGAGAGCTGTGGAGGCTGGGTCATTGAATATATTTAAGGTGGAGATAGACAGATTTTTGAGCGATGAGGGAATAAAGGGTTATGGGGAACGAGCAGAGAAGTGGAGCTGAGTCCATGATCAAATCAGCCATAATCTTTTTGAATGGCGGAGCAGGCTCGAGTGGCCAAATGGCCTACTCCTGCTCCTATTTCTTATGTTCTTATTCAGCCTCTCAAGCCTGCTCTGCCATTCAGTAAGATCATGGCTGATCTACCTCAACTCCACTTTCCTGCACTATTCCATATCCATTGATTCCCTTAATATCCAAAAATCTATCGATCTCTGTCTTGACCATACTCGAGGACTGAGCCTCCACAGCCCTCTGGGGTAGAGAATTCCAAAGATTCACCACCCTCTGAGTGAAGACATTTTTCCTCATCTCAGTCCTACATGGCCATCCTCTTATTCTGAGACTGTGACCCCCTGGTTTTCGACTCCCCAGCCAGGGGAAACATCCTCCTTGAATCTACCCTGTAAGAATTTTGTACGCTTCAATGCGATCACCTTTTATTCTTCTAAACTCCAGAGAATATAGGCCTTGTCTACTCAATTTCTCCTCATAGGACAATCCCCCCATCCCAGGAATCAGTCTGGTGAACCTTTGTTGCACTTAACAGCTCGATTCCCACAGCTAAGTGAACGTCATGTCCCACACAACATTCCGTTATCTCCATCTGTACCTACACTTATAATCCTCTGGAATAATGGTCATTATCACAAAGACCGTCAGCAGGAGAGATGATTCAGGTTAAATAGCTTGGCCTTTTGAGTGTGTGTCTAAATGAACAAGCCTCATGGGAGATTTGAATTTCCACACCCTTCTCGGTAGAGTGGTGCATTTGTGAAACAGACTCCTGGCACTCGAAAGAAAGAAAAGGTACATTAATACAGTGCCTGATCACATCTCTCAGAAATGTCCCAAAACACTTCACGTAGAATAAATTGCGCAGTGCATTTACTGTTGATGTGGGTAAATATGACAGGCTGTTTGCACACTTGATCGCCCAACTAGCACCGGGTGAATGACCATTAATCTCTCTTATTTATGGTGACTCCGGTTGAGGGAGAAATTTTAGAGAACACTGGGAGAGCTTTTTGCTTTTCCAATCATGCCACAGGGTGCTTAACATCCACCTGAACCAGCAGATGAGACCTCAGTTTACTGTCTCATCTGAAAGACAACACCTCTGACAGTGCAGTACTCTCACAGTACTGCACTGAAGTGTCAGACTAGATTATATCCTCAAGTTCTTGAACCCAGAACCCTTCTGACTCCGAGGTGAGAGTGCTACTAACTGAGGTAAACTGACACAAATCAGTTAATGTGCTGACAAACATCTTTTAAAACAACACATCAGTGAATATCTGGCAAGGAACATGCTTGAGGGTCATAAGGATAACTACAGATAGAGATAATTGAATGCTGTATGAAACAGGATGGTCCCTGAGGTATTTGATTCATGGTAATACCAAGCTAAGGAAGAGCAAGATGAATAATGTAAGAAGTAAGATTCCATAAATATTTTACCAGTGTGGCAGGGAAGAACTTTGCAAAACCTTTCTGCAGATATCAAATGAACTGAGTAGAGCCCAGATTTGTGAAGGTGAAGGGCTTGATGGGCTGAGTGACCTTTTCTAACATTGCACTCAGGAGTTACTATGTTAAAGGCGCTATATCAATGTAACTTTTGTTCTTCCAGAGTAGGGGGAGGTAGCGTTGTTGAGGTTTACTAACATCAAGAAGTTTAGGAATAGGATGACATTTTCTTGAAATCTCAGTGTTGAGAACATAGTCAGAATCAGAATAAAGTGAGTTTCTGTTTGCAAGGCATCAGAAGAAAAAATCCTGTGGGAAAACAATACTTTGACAGCCTTGTTTAATGTGGATGTCTGTTTCGTCGATCAATTTGGGCAAGTTTTTTTTAATTTGATCTTGGGATGTGCTCAACATTGTCAAAGCAGTATAGTCCACTCTGGTTTCCCTGATGGAATTAGTAGTCAGCCACATAGGCCGGAATCTTGCCAGCCCTGCAAGTGCTGCTTTGGAGGCGTTCCCGCTGTCAAAATGGCTTTGATTGACGGCGAGTTGGGATCCCGCTCTGAACCCGCCGCCGTGTGAGTTTCTGACCTGTCAGGACTGCATGCAGATTGCAGAACCGACAGCAAGCGTCGGGCCAGTTAATTAAGATAGTTAGGAAGTAGTTGAATGCTACTTAAGAGGAGTTAAAGTAGGTACTTACAATTTTATCAACTTTTTGATGGGTTTGCCGCACTTTGGGGAACACACCAGGTAATGGAATCGGGTTCTCCATGATTCTCCATTACTTTGGCTAGTTGACAATTCACAGCTGTTCACTTTCCAATGTCAGAAGCTGAAGCCTTCATGATTTGGAAGAAACTTTTGAGCTGTATGCAGTTTGGAAGTGTTTGCAGTGAGCTCTCTATCCACTGTCACCTCCTTGGAGCAACCTCTCTCACCACTGACAGATCGCTTCTGTTATCTCAACCTCACCTGCCATCTATTCCAGCAGCATCGAATGCCCTTGCAAAAATCTCACCTTGGTCATCAGAATTCCCCCAACATCAACATCACTAAACATACCAACAACAACAACATCAACCTTTTCCGCAATCACCTGATGCTGCACAGGACGCAGGGCATCAGCACCCGACCACAATGCTTGCTGCCCGGGAAACCAGGGATGTCCTCACCATGGCCACATTTACTTCATTTGACGCTGTACACCCTGACTGCCACATGATGCGCCAGGTTGGTATCACCCCACACCAACGCCATAAAGCATCCCTGCAATGCCTAAGCCATTCCTTTCACACTCATCACCATTGTGCAGGGTACCCTTATGTCTCACCATTCACTACAACTCACTAAGCCACTTCCAAAGGTGTCCACAAATCTGAACAAGAATTCAAAGTGCTGATAATGAAGATTTCAATGTTTGACAACACATCAACATTAATTATACATGAATATTGGCTAAAGGACCCAAGTGCTTACCATGTGTGTTTTTAGTTGGTATGATTGTACATGGATGCGGTTGAGTATGAGGGGTGGCTAGTGAGATGAGGAAGTGATAATATAGATAGAGAGAGAGGGATTGGTGGAGGTGGAAGTTAAGTTGGTGTGAGTAATGATATGCAGGGGTAGAATAGGGAAGGCAGAGTGATGGGGATATGATGAGTGGCACAGCAGGATGAGGTTGAGTGTGGTTTGCAGTAATATTTCATGATCTACTGAGATCATTGAAAGGTTTGTGTCACTACAGCCAGGTCTTCCTGACTGCACAGGAGGTCACAAACAGGGATGTAATGTGCAACCAGGCTGCGTTGGAGTCCTGGGGAGGTCTCTTCTGCCCATTGGAAGGGAAGAGGCCTTCCTTCATGCTATGACTCCCTCCAGAAGTATCTGAAGGGGAGTGATGGGAGAGCCTGGGTGCAGCCGTGCACCTCTGTGCAGTGCTTGTCAGGGTTTGCAGCACCTCAGTGCTGCAGAACACTGACAGCAAAACTGTCAAAAGCGATGTGCGCACGGTCCCTTGAAGGAAACTGGCTGATGATGTCATCAGCCCGGCTTCCTGTTAATTGTCCGGGATCCTCGCAGGACAGGCTTAACAAGTCCAATCAATGGAAGATTGGGTACAGAGGGGCGGGATGGAGTCAGGAGCACCTTTCCCACACGCCACTAATGCCGGCCGCACCCAACTCACCACGGGTGGTGAAATCGCGGCTACCATGTGGCATTGGAGTCACATGTAGGCCAGCAGGTAGGGGTAGGACGTTCCCTTCTCCAAAGGATATTTAGTGAATCAGTTGGGTTTTTATAAAATCTGCTGGCTTTTATGGGAATTGTATCTGGTGCGAACAAATTAGCAGATTCACTGAATTCAGTGTCCCAATTTTCACTGATGGATTTTGAACTCATAACTGCTCATAATGATAGAAGGGAAGACTTGCATTTATAGAGTGCCTTTCATGAACTCGAGATGTCCCAAAATGCTTTACAGCCAATGAAATACTTTTGAAATGTAGTCACTATTGTAATGTTGGGAAATACGACAGGTAACTTGCACACAGCAAGGTCCCACAAACAGCAGTGTGACAATATGACTTTACAGCACAGAAGGAAGCCATTTGACCCATTGTGCCTGTGCTGGCTCTTTGAAAGAGCTAACAAATGTTAGTTCCAATTCCCTGTCCTTTTCCCATATTTTTCCTGAAATGGTTTCCCCTTCAAGTATATATCCAATTCCCTTTTGAAAGTTACTTTGAATCTGCTTCCACCACTCTTTCAGGCAGTGTGTTCCAGATCATAGCAACTCGCTGCGTAAAACAAAGTTCTCCTCATCTCCCTTCTCATCTCCCCTGGTCACCATGTAGTGATACCTGCTAGAAAATGAGCATGTATGAAGATTAGGTGAGGACTGAGCTCAGCTGTGGTCAAGCCACAGACTCACATGTAGGAACGGCCATTTGCTCGAGGTTTCAGGAAGCACATGGAAAGATCAACCTTTGGGTGAGGAGAGGAGGAAAGTGGCAAAAAGAATTAAGAAATGGCTACTTCTTTCAGTACGAACTGTGAAAAGGTTCTTTTGCCAATTATCTTCAATCTGTGTCCCTTGGTGACTGACCCTCCTGCCAGTGGAAACAGGTTCTCCTTATTTACTCTCTCGGTTTTTAGTCCAGTGCCATAACCACTAGGCTACCCTTTTCACAGTTCGTACTGAAAGAAGTAGCCATTTCTTAATTCTTTTTGCCACTTTCCTCCTCTCCTCACCCAAAGGTTGATCTTTCCATGTGCATCCTGAAACCTCGAGCAAATGGCTGTTCCTACAGGTGAGTCTGTGGCTTGACCACAGCTGAGCTCAGTCCTCACCTAACCTTCATTTTCTAGCAGGTATCACTACATGGTGACCAGGAGCTGAACCCTGACTGTGTTTCCCTATTTATCCCTAGCCAAGGACATTAAGGCAATTTGTAGAGTCCCACGAGCCATGGATTCAATCTGGAGCCTTCCTGGTAAGGTTTAGTACCACACTATGTGGTGCATATATCCACCAAGCCATGGAGACAAACTTTGTTTCTCAATAAGTTAATATGTGGGAGCAGATCAGATAGTGTTCTTTATTTCCCTAATTTGTTTTCATACCACCTCACATAAGATTATTGGTCTTTCCATGCTATTGAAGTGAAGAGTGTGAAGATCAGCATTGATTTCAATTGGCATTTCACTGTTTTGCTTTATTAAAAAGACTGAAATGGCTAATGGATTCCTCATCTTAACTATGCCGTAGTTCCTGTATTGTTTACAGAGCATTACCCTGTCTAATCCTGCAAGCCTCCCTGTTAATTAAAAATACATTTTTCTTATGTCAGTACTTGACTGTCTTTTCTTGCTAATTGGAGAAGACATGGAACTGGTTACGATCTCTCGCTGTCATCCACTTTGCCTTCATGCTTCAGCTTAGTGGTGCTACAAAGAAAGAAAGACTTACATTTATATAGCACCTTTCACGACCACCAGACATCCCAAAGCGGTTTACAGCCAATGAAGTACTTTTTGAAGTGTAGTCACTGTTGTAATGTAGGAAATGTGGCAGCCAATTTGCGCACAGCAAGCTCCTACAAACAACAATGTGATAATGACCAGGTAATGTTTATTAGTGATGTCCATTGAGGGATAAAAATTGGCCAGGACACCGGAGATTTAAAATAGTGCCATGGGACCGTTTACGTCCATCTGAGAGAGCAGATGGGGCCTTGGTTTAACGTCTCAACCGAAAGACAGCACCTCCAACAGTGCAGCAGTCCCTCGGTACTGCATTGGAGTGTCAGCCTATATTCTATGTGCTCAAGACTCTGGAGTGGGTCTTGAACCCACAGCCTTCTGACTCAGAGGCAAGGGCACTACCAACTGAGCTACTGGCTGACACTTATGATCTACTCATGATGTGTTCCATTTGCAGCCTTGCCTCTCTGTCACTTGTGACCTTCAGCAGACATTGCTAGTCCATGTGCCTGTGGGCCTCCATCCAGTAGCCTGTCAAACTGTGGCTTGGTTTACCAGGGCTGCGATTCAGTCCTGTTCTGTCCAAGGATACTATTGGGAGGCAGGCTTGTCCTGGCTTTCATACAGCAAGTGAAAGGCCCCCCATTAAAATAGCACTGATCGAACCATTATATTTGTATTTCTTGGGGTGGAGCCTGGTCTCCAACTGGTAATTGAAAACAGGAGCTCACTGCATGAAAAATTACAATCCAAGTTCCTGATTCCATTGCCCTATGGTGCAGCATTTCGTGTGCGGCCCTTGGGCATGACATTACAACAACAACTTGCATTTATATAGCCCCTTTAAAGTAGTAAAACATCTCTAGGTGCCTGACAAACGTAAAGAAAGAAAGAAAGACTTGGATTTATTTTGCACCTTTCACAACCACTGGACATCTGAAAGCACTTTACAGCCAATGAAGTACTTTTGGAGTGTAGTCACTGTTGTAATGTAGTAATCAGTACACAAATTGACACTGAGCCGAAGAAGGGGATATTGGGACAGGTGATTACAAACTTGGTCAAAGAGGTAGGTTTTAAGGAGCATCTTAAAGGAAGAGGTGGAGGGGTTTAAGGAGGGAATTCCAGAAATGTCTTTGAGAAGGATAAGTTAAAACTGGTGAAAGGCAAATTTAGAACCGATGTCATGAGGTTCTTGTTTACAAAGAGAGTGATCAGCAGCCGGAATGGACCTCTGGGTTTGGGTAGTGAAGGCAGACATCTTGCATTTGAGACAGTGGATGATGTGATGGGGAATTGCAGGCTGTTCTGGATGGATGAACCAAATGGCTTTTCTCATCTGTATCTATCCTGAGGTGACATTGCATGCAGCATAAAGGGTTCTCTAAGAAATAGTCCATTCTGCACATAAAACTGAACTGTGTTAAAAATCGTGGGCTAATCATTTTTTGAAGAAGATTTCACCCCTGTTGTAGTTCATTGGGGAGCTAATCAGATTCCAGAATGTTGCAGAAAGGAACGCAGGACCATGCATTTTGCTAACTCATCGGATTTTTTCCGGCAGGTTTTAATTTTTCCGTGTCGCGGGTGTATTCACTGCAAAGTTAAAGTGCTAATGCAATTTTGAATCTCTGCATAAGCAGAAGGGATTTAAGATGTTTGTCTTTATATTTACGTGAAGGACACTAGTCTTCTCTGTGTGTTAAAAAAAAACATTTACACAGATGTCAAAAATGAGCTTGTAGTTTTGTAGGGATTTTAAGCATGCGGGTGTATATTTATGCATTTTTCAGATTGTGACACAAATTTGATCTGTCACACTGTGACAATATCAGCATATGTATTTACCTACAAATAAAGCTTCCATGCCTTCAAAATCATTGGTTATTAACTCATTCCTGGACCGGCTCCTGCAAATACAACAACAAACTTGCAGTTATGTCATACTTTTAACATAGAGAAACATCCCAGGGTTTGACCAAGGATTACAAATCGGGCTGAGTGAAAATGTTGAAAGGTGACCAAAGGAGAGATGGTCCATAGATGGGTCTTTAACATAGAAACATAGAAAATAGGTGCAGGAGTAGGCCATTCGGCCCTTCGAGCCTGCACCGCCATTCAATGAGTTCATGGCTGAACATGCAACTTCAGTATCCCATTCCTGCTTTCTCGTCATACCCCTTCATCCCCCTATTAGTAAGGACTATATCTAACTCCCTTTTGAATATATTTAGTGAATTGGCCTCAACAACTTTCTGTGGTAGAGAATTCCACAGGTTCACCACTCTCTGGATGAAGAAGTTTCTCCTCATCTCAGTCCTAAATGGCTTACACCTTATCCTTAGACTGTGACCCCTGGTTCTGGACTTCCCCAACATTGGGAACATTCTTCCTGCATCTAACCTGTCTAACCCCGTCAGAATTTTAAACGTTTCTATGAGATCCCCTCTCATTCTTCTGAACTCTAGTGAATACAAGCCCAGTTGATCCAGTCTTTCTTGATATGTCAGTCCCGCCATCCCGGGAATCAGTCTGGTGAACCTTCACTGCACTCCCTCAATAGCAAGAATGTCCTTCCTCAAGTTAGAAGACCAAAACTGTACACAAGGTGTACAATGGGAGTTAACAACGGAAGGTGTTAACAGCGGGGAGGGAGGAAGCAAGTTGGAGGAGTACAGGCCAGGAGTTCCAGTGAGGGGGACAGGGGCAGCTGAGAGCCCTGGCACAGACCGTGCAATGGATAGAGGGGCAAGTTGCACAAGCTGTCAGAGTTAGTGGAACGAAGGGCTAAAATGGAGTTCAGGGGTGGAGGAGGTCAGAGTTAGGGTAAGGTAAGGCAATAGACGGATTTGCTGAGTGGCATTGAAAATTTGAAGAACCTCTGGAGAAATAGACAAAAAGCAGCATTTCACGTTAGAAAGCAATTAAAACCTGAAGGCTGATGTGGTGAGCTCCAGTTTGGCGTGGTAGGGAGAAGTTAATCCATTGCCTAGCCTACAAGCTATTGAGATTTTGCAGTTCAAGTTTAAAGCTGTAGTTATATTAGACATATCAATTTGAAACCATTGGCCATTTAAACGATGCAGACCTTGGTTATACTGTTGGTTGAACAAAGCTGTCCAGTCAGGGAAAGCAGAGCACTGTGCATTCCTGCATACTAGAATGCACACAGCTTCATTTACCGACACCTAAATGTGTTCAATTTTAATCTTAGTAAGGACTATGTGGGACAATTGCCAGCGTGACCTATTTTGCTATCACCAAATTAAACATGTCCTCCAAGACCCAGCCACGCTCAAAAAACCTCAACAGGTGATGGATGACCCTCCCCTCCCCTTTCCAAGATTCCTATGAATCCTCACCAACACATCTCCGCCTTCTGTACCATGATTGCTTCCAGATCAAAAGGCAAATCAATTAACCTTGAAGAAGCATGGGACTGATATCTACTCTACTGAGTGAAGAGGTAGAACCGGGACAAGTACGGAAGCAACAACCACCTGCCGTCGAATGCGCAAGGACCAGCTCAGGTTAATATACTGATCTTGCGCACCCCACACTTGGTCCACAAATTTCGCCCACCCCAGAGGGATGAAAGTCGGAGGGGTTGCAGCCAGAATGAGTATACTGCTGCTCACGTTCTGGTCCTGCCCCTTCATTCAACTTTTCTGGGCAATAATCCATAATGCATGGCAAGCCTCATTCGTTGTGGATCAAAGTGCCTGCCTGACTGGACTTAATGCATCAAGTAGCTAATTACTTCTGCAAGATGTAGACTTTTTTGTATTTGTTCCTGGGATGTGGGAGTCGCTGGCAAGGCCAGCATCTATTGTCCATCCCTAATTGCCCTTGAGAAGGTGGTGGTGAGCTTCCTTAGATGAAACATCTGAAGGATGACGTAAGGATTCCACCTGGAATCCAGGGAATACCAGACGGTCTGGAATTCAATTTTGGAAGCCAACCCAGGCCAGGCATTTCCTACCCAGACCAGGAAGTCGAAGGGGAACCGAAAACTACCAACGCCCTTAATGCTCCACAGAGGACAAGGCCTGAGTACAATATTGCCCACCATCATAAATTGACACATTCCCACCCCACCCCCCCATTGAATCTTAAAAACCACAGTCAAATAACCCTGAACCGAAACTAAGGTGGGTGTGCAATGCATTGACTCCCCTAATTCACCAATGCTTCACATATTAAAACTGTACAATGACTTCATAAAATATATGGGTGTACCTTTGTAATCAAGAAAGAATTATTCAAATGATATTGGAAAGATTTGGGATCTTTAAAGGACTATTAATTTACAAGGCAACGGGCTAGATCTTGACTCCGTGCAACAGTGTGAAGCGGGTGACAGCGAGTCGGCAGCCCATCCTAAATCTGTCCCGATTTTCTTTCCATTGCAGTTAAAGGAAATAAAAATCGGGAGAGATGTAAAACAGGCTGCCGACTTGCTATCACCTTTTTAACACTGTCGCACAAAGTCGAGATCTGCCCCAACCAGTGTAAAGCTGAAGCGATAAAAGATTGCCTCCTGGCTTGAGTTTTGCACTATATGCCTATAATTTCAGTTTGATCAACTTCATAGCCAGGTTGTGCCACATACTTTGCATAATTGCAATGCTGAATGTGCTTTGCATTAATGCAAACTATGAGTACAGTTGATCTATAAAATGCAATCTGAGCCTGTGAGGCAAATCGCTTAAAAAAAGAGCCTTTGTGTTGTATGTGATTTCCTGAATATTTCTATTCCATTTTATTGCTGACTGTATTTTTGTCCAATTTTGCTAAGTATTTCTCTCAGCCCGTGCAATCTGCAGCTTAACCAATATATTTTTTTTAAATCACAATCATTTTAATTATGAAAATCTTGTACACGAGGGAACAAGTCCCATTATGTTGACCATTGTTTTAAAAAACAAAAGGTGTAATTTTCATAACAGAAGAGCTGTGGAGCTACAGATTTTATTACACAAAGGACAAAAATGGATGTTTTATTTTTTTCAACATGACTGAGATTTTATTGGGGAATATGTATTCTAAATTTACTTCAGAACAAATCTAACCAAAATATATTATTACAGCAATCGCTAACAAAACCACTTTATTTTTGTTTTTGGCAATATGCAAAATGGATTTCAGTCTCGATTTGTGGGGATGTTAGATTGAAGCATAGACTGCCTTAATTCAATTTTACAGCTAGAAGTGACAAAATGACAGGTGCTCAGAATAAAATCTACATTAAGCGGAAATCTACATTTGGATGTCCATTTGAACGTAGATCAAGACGACTGCTCACATTGTGTGGCCTCTTAATGGGTAACTGGTGACATCCTAACTGTCTGACTACATTGCCTCTTCAATTAATATTTTAGTCTGAGCATCCAGCTTCCCTGAAATATGTCTGATTACATATAAAAATAAAATCTCACAAAAAATCCAGAGGGGAGATTAGGAGACAATTATTTTTTTTTTTACAGTGTGAGATGTTATGATCTGGAATTCACTGCCTGAAAGGGCGGTGGAAGCAGATTCAGTAATAACTTTCAAAAGGGAATTGGAGATATACGTGAAAAGTAAAAATTTGCAGGGCTGTGGGGAAAGAGCCTGGGTGTGGGACTAATTGGATAGCTCTTTCAAAGAGCCGGCGCAGGCATGATGGGCCGAATGGCCGTCTTCTGTGCTGTAAGATTCTATAATTCTATATATATCCACATAATTGGCTGATGCCTAGTCACGTGAAATGTGTTTCCACGATTCATTGTTAATTGGTGTGGGTAGTCTCCAGAGAGCTGAATTAAGAGGTAATGCAGAAGTGGCAAAAATAAGGCTGCAGCTGGATAAATGTAGTAACACAAATATTGATTTTAGAAAGTGATGCAACAACAACAACTTGCATTTATATAACGCCTTTAACTAGTAAAATGTCCGAAGGAACTTCACAGGAGCGTTGTCAAACCAAACCATATTAGGAGATATTTGGAAAGGTGGCCAAGAGCTTGGTTTTAAGGAAAATCTTTAAGGAGGAGAGAGAGGCGGAGACATTGAGAGAGGGAATTGCAGAGCTTAGTGCCTGGACAGTTGAAGACACAGTCACCAAAGGTGGGTCAGGGATTCTCAATATGCCAGAATTGGAGGAATGCAGAGTTCTCAGAGGGTAGGACGAGAGGAGGTTACAGAGTTGGGGAGGGATGAGGTCATGGAGGGATTGGAAAACAAGGATGTTAATTTTAAAATCATCACATACATTATATAAGGAGACATAGGATAAGAATAGGCCATTAAAATGGGATAAGAATAGGCCATGGAACCCATCATGCCCATTCCTTCCACAAGCTGTTTAGTCTACTCAATTGTGGAATCTATACACATCCTGAGCAAGGTTTCTACTAAATCCCAGCTCACACAGCCCACGTGTAAATTGAGCAGAACTCCCTCTGCACTCTGTTTACTGTTAAATCATCCGTTATTCATTATTTCCTTCCTAGATTTTAAAATAATTCATCAACACTTGAAAAGTAAAACCGGACGGACCACCCGGCATCGACCCTCTGCACTGGCTTCAGACACGAAAACGGCACACCCAGCCCAGTTGACCCTGCAAAGTCCTCCTCACTAACATCTGGGAACTTGTGCCAAAATTGGGAGAGCTGCCCCACAGACTAGTCAAGCAACAGCCTGACATAGCCATACTCGCACAATCATACCTTTCAGCCAATGTCCCAGACTCCTCCATCACCATCACTGGGTATGTCCTGTCCCACCTGCAGGACAGACCCACCAGGGATGATGGCTCAGTGGTACACAGTCGGGAGAGAGTGGCCCTGGGAGTCCTCAGGACTCTGGACTCCATTAAGTCTCATGACTTCAGGTCAAACATGGGAAAGGAAACCTCCTGCTGATTACATCTACCGTTTTCCCTCAGCTGATGAATCTGTACTTGTCCATGTTGAACACCACTTGGAAGAAGCACTGAGGGTAGCAAGGGGACAGATTATACTCTGGGTGTGGGACTTGAATGTCCATCACCATGAGTGGCTCAGTAGCACCACTACTGACCGAGCTGGCCAATTCCTGAAGGACACAGCTGCCAGATTGGGCCTGCAGCACGTAGTGAGAGAACCAAGGTAAAAACCTACTTGATCTCGTCCTCACCAATCTACCTGTCGCAGATATATCTGACCATGACAATATTGGTAGCAGTGATCATCACACAGTCATTATGGAGACAAAGTCCTGTCTTCGCACTAAAGACACCCTCCATCGTGTTTTGTGGCACTACCAGAATTGGATTCCACCACAATCTATAACCTTATGGTCTGGCATATCCCTCACTCTACCATTAACATCAAGCCAGGGGACCAACAATGAGGAGTGTAGAAGAGCATGCCAGGTGTACCTAAAAATGAGGTACAGGTAGAGTGTCCGAAATCCGGAAACCTCGGGACCGATGCAGTTCCGGATTTCGGAATGTCTTTCTGATGTCCCGAATCCAGAAGCACCTGGGCCGAGGTAAAGGGGGTGGCGGCGGCACAGTGGGGGTGGTGAGTCCGGTGGCCCAGTGATGGTGGTGGGTTGGTGAGTCCGGATTCCGGACTATTTTCCAGATTCTGGACTACCCCGCCACGGATCGGCCAGTTGTCCGGATTCCGGAACATTACAAATTTCGGAACTCCGGATTTCAGACACTCAACCTGTACCAACCTGGAGAAGCTGCAACACGGGACTACATGCATGCTAAGCAATGGAAGCAGCAGGTTATAGACAGAGCTAAGCAATCCCATAATCAACGGATCAGATTAAAGCTCTGCAGTCCTGCCACATCAAGTCGTGAATGGTAGTGAACCATTAAACAACTAACGGGACGAGGAGGCCCCATGAATATCCCCATCCGCAATGTTGCAGGAGCCCAGCACGCGAATGCAAAAGCCAAGGCTGAAGCATTTGCAACCATCTTTAGCCAGCAGTGCCGAGTGGATGATCCACATCGGCCTCCTCCTGAGGTTGCCACCATTGCAGAAGCCAGCCTTCAGACAATCCGATTTAATTCTCGTGATATCAAGAAACGGCTGAGCGCACTGGATACAGCAAAGGCTATGGGACCCGACAACATCCCGACTGTCATGTTGAAGATTTGTGCTCCAGAACTAGCCGCGCCTCTAGCCAAGCTGTTCCAGTAAAACTACAACACTGGCATCTACCCGACAATGTGGAAAACTGCTCAGGTATATCCTGTCCACAAAAAACAGGACAGGAGCTGCGGGAAATCCTTATTCATCAGGAAATTGAGAAGATTGAAGGCCGATAAATCCCCAGGGCCTGATAGTCTGCATCCCAGAGAACTTAAGGAAGTGGCCCAAGAAATAGTAGATGCATTGGTGGTCATTTTCCAACATTCCATGGACTCTGGATCAGTTCCAATGGATTGGAGGGTAGCTAATGTAACCCCACTTTTTAAAAAAAAGTTGGGAGAGAGAAAACAGGGAATTATAGAACAGTTAGCCTGAGATTGGTAGAGGGGAAAATGCTGGAATCAATTATTAAAGATGTAATAGCAGCGCATTTGGAAAGTAGTGACAGGATCAGTCCAAGTCAATATGGATTTATGAAAGGGAAATCATGCTTGACAAATCTTCTGGAATCTTTTGAGGATGTAACTGATAGAGTGGATGAAGGAGAACCAGTGGATGTGGTGTATTTGGACTTTCAAAAGGCTTTTGACAAGGTCCCACACACGAGATTGGTGTGCAAAATTAAGGCACATGGGATTGGGGGTAATGTATTGACGTGGATAGAGAACTGGTTGGCAGACAGGAAGCAAAGAGTGAGAATAAACGGATCCTTTTCAGAATAGCAGGCAGTGACTAGTGAGGTACCGCAAGGTTCAGTACTGAGACCTATTTACAATATATATTAATGATTTAGACGAAGGAATTGAATGTAATATCTCCAAGTTTGCAGATGACACTAAGCTGGGTGGCAGTGTGAGCTGTGAGGAGGATGTTAAGAGGCTGCAGGGTGACTTGGATAGGTTAGATGAATGGGCAAATGCATGGCAGATGCAGTACAATGTGGATAAGTGTGAGGTTATCCACTTTGGTGGCAAAAACAGGGAGGCAGATTATTATCTGAATAGTGACAGATTAGTAAAAGGGGAGGTACATCGAGACCTGGGTGTCATGGTTCATCAGTCATTGAAAGTTGGCATGCAGGTACAGCAGGCAGTAAAGAAAGCAAATGGTATGTTGGCCTTCATAGCGTGGCCCTTATGGGGGTATGGAGAGAAGGCAGGAATGGGGTACTGAAGTTGCATGATCAGCCATGATCATATTGAATGTGGTGCAGACTCAAAGGGCTGAATGGCGTACTCCTGCATTTATTTTCTATGTTTCTAAATCCAATATAGCCAATTACCGCCCCATCTGACTACTCTCAGTCATCAGCAAAGTGATGGAAGATGTTGTCGACTGTGCTATCAAGCGGCACTTATTCAGCAAAAACCTGCTCACCGATGCCCAGTTTGGGTTCTGCCAGGACCACTCAGCTCCAGACCTCATTACAGCCTTGATCCAAACAGGGACAAAAGAGTTGAATACCAGAGTTGAGGTGAGAGTGACTGTCCTTGACATCAAGGTAGCATTTGACTGAATGTGGCATCAAGGCGCCCTAGTAAAACTGAAGTCAATGGGAATCCGGGGGAAAACTCTCCACTGTCTGGAGTCAGACCTAGCACAAAGGAAGATGGTTGTGGTTGCTGGAGGTCAATCTTCCCAGCCCCAGGATTTCCTCAGGGTAGTGTTATAGGCCCAACCATCTTCTACTGCAGGAGTTCCTTAGGGCAGTGTCCTACGCCCAACCATCCTCAGCTGCTTCTTCAATGACCTTCCCTCCATCATAAAGTCAGAATTGAGGATGTTTGCTGTTGATTGCACAGTGTTCAGTTCCATTCGCAACTCCTCAGATAATGAAGCAGTCCATGGCCGCATGCAGCAAGACCTGGATGGCATTCAGGATTGAGCTGATAAGTGGCGAATAACATTCGCACCAGACAAGTGCCAGGCATTGACTATCTCCAACAAGCGAGAGTCTAGTCACCTCCCCTTGATATTCAATGGCATTACCATGACGGAATATCTCACCATCAACATCCTGGGGGGGTTACCATTGACCATAAACTTAACTGGACCAGCCACATAAATACTGTGGCAACAAGAGCAGGTCAGAGACTTTGTATTCTGTGGCGAGTGTCTGACATCCAGATTCCCCAAAGCCTGTTCACCATCTACAAGGCACAAGTCAGGAGTGTGATGGAATACTCTGCATTTGCCTGGATGAGTGCAGCTCCAACTACACTCAAGAAGCTCGACACCATCCAGGACAAAGCAACCCGCTTGATTGGCAGCCCATCCACCACCTTCAACATTCACTCCCTCCATCACCGGCGCACTGTGGCTGCAGTGTGTACCACCGACAAGATGCACTGCAGCAAATCGCAAAGGCTTCTTCGGCCGCACCTCCCAAACCCGCAACCTCTACCACCTAGAAGGACGAGGGCAACAAGCGCATGGGAACACCATCACCTGAAAATTCCTCTCCAAGTTACACACCATCCAGACTTAGAACTATATATCGCCCTTCCTTCATCGTCGTTTTGATCAAAATCCTGGAACTCCCTCCCTAACAGCACTGTGGGAGTACCTTCACCACTTGGACTGCAGCGGTTAAAGGCGGCGGCTCACCGCCACTGTCTTTGAGGGTAATTTAAGTTCAGACCAGCCATGATCTGATTGAATGGTGGAGCAGGCTTGCGGGGACAAATGGCCTACTCCTGCTCCTATTTCTTATCTTCTTAATTAGGGATGGGCAATAATTGCTGGCCTTGCCAGCGACACCCACTTCCATGAATTTTTTTTAATGTTTCCGGCCTCGAAGCTCCTAAACTAGGCACCAAAAATTCAACCAGTGTTACAAATCCTGATTTTTTTTTTTGGCAGGAAAATGTGTGCATTTGGGACAGGAGTTGACTAGGCTGTGGTGAGAGCTGTTCGCCTTCACTTGCTGTGTAGGCTCCAGTGGTGGCAGAGAGCAGCCGGTGCTCCTGGACTCATTTCCCAGCGAGAGAATGGCATCTTCAGGAGAGAAGGCGAGAAAAGTGAACATTAACTTCTGAGCTTTCTCAGTATCATCCCTTCACTAAATAAAATAAATGTCATCTTGGACACTTGGCAATCTGTGAGAATTTTGATTCCCACGTTCAGGAGGAATGGGACTCTTCTGATGATTTGTCTGCTGGTTTTCAATAAGTTTAAAACATGGCTCGCTAAACTAGCAGAAATTCAACGGGGTAGAGAGCATGTCACTGAAAAAGACTCTCTCTACATGTGGAATCAAATTGGCCTTTGGTAATGAGTATGATTGAATACTTATTAATGCATGACTTGACCTTGCAACAAATCAGTAGAGAGAAGCTCTTAAATATGATCTAATTGAAGTGGGAAATTGCTCATGCAGAAAACATTTGCCAGAGTTTGAGGCTAAAGAATAAGAGATGTGACATATCGCAGTTATAAGTTTACCCTATCTTCAGATGGTTGATGCTTTCAGCTACTGCTCTATCACTCTGGGATGGGCAGCTCTGTCCCTCCAGCTTTCTCCCCATCGGTCCTGAAAGTGTAGATTGTACTGGGGTAGAGGACCACAAGATTCAGCTGGCCTTGTTCAAGTGATTGTTGTTCTTATATTGGGGACCAGACAGAGGAGTAAAAATTCAGGTCTGCCTGAAACGAGTCGCACCTACCGCTTCTGAATTGTTTTTCTGATGCATCGGATGAGGTTGCCTCTTTCCTGAATTTTAGCTCTTTGTCGGTTTTTCTTAAGCGGACCGGAAGTCGGTCATAATGGGGCGGTAAGCAGAAGATAGACAACAAGAGGGTCAGAAGTGGTGGCGAGACGGAGTCACCGCTGCTGTCAATCATCAGCGTAGTGGTGATGACATCATGACGCGTGTGTGTCACCACGTCTCTCCCCTTCACTTAAAGGGGAGGGCCGCTGCGAGCTCTGTGAAGATTTTAGTTCGGTTCACCGGGCCACCAGGAAGGGTTTCGGCTGGGCAAGAGGGCGTGCTAGGTTGCTTGTTGGCGGCCCGGTCGAACCCGGGGACATAGTTGTCCGGCTGATCTGGAAGTCGGTTCGGCAAAAAAAATTAAATGGTGGCCGCGACCGCGCAGCCATGTCCCACACACAGAAAACAAGGTGCACCGACTGAAAAAGCTGTCGGGGGCACCGCACGGCGGATTGAATATTTTTCAAGCTGAATTTAGATGGAGGTGCGGGAGATCGGCGGTGCGCGCTTTGATTACGCACTTAGGACTGGTCGGCAGCAGCGGGGTGGAGGTGGGAACCACCGGAAAATCCACCAAGGTGAATTTCACTGGCAGCGGCCAGTCGACCGCAAATCGGTGGCCACTGGACTCCGACACTTGGCCGCTGCTTTCTGGAGGCTGAATTTCTCATTGAAGTTGGCTTGAGATTGTCAAAACCCATTTCACAGAAACCCAACCGACAAAAGCGACTTTGGACGCAGATACCAGAGACCAAAGGAACTTGTGTCAAAGCCGTTGATCAGACCCCAGGTGCTGTGTTTGGGACAAATTAGGAATTTTCATGACTGGAGAAAAAGAGAAGAATTGTGGTCATGTGACAACTTAGATTTGTATTGTGATTTTCAGCTAAAACCTCTTAAACTCCTTTACAGAGGGAACTGTGGATGCTAAACAAGAAGTGTGTGGGGGGGGGGGGGGGGATGAAGATTGGGAAGGGGCTTTCAAAGGTGGAGAGAGAGCTAGCAAGGCAAAATAAATGAGAGATTCTGAAAGGTTAAAATCAATGAAGAACACTCAAAGGATAAGATAAACAAGAATAAAATGTTCTTATTAAAATTCAAAACATCTAATAAAATAAATAATTTACATTATATAATGCCTTTCACAACCTCAGGATGTCCCAAAAGAACTTTACAGCCAATGAAGTACTATTGAATTGCAGTTGCTGTTGTAATATAGGAAAGGCGGCAGCCAATTCGCACACAGCAAGCTTCCACACACAGGAACGAGATACATGATCAGATAATCATGACGAACAGCTTGTGCTTTTTGCTTCCAAAATGCATGTTAACCCCTGAATCTAGAATTTGTCAGTTCTATATGGGAGGAATGTCACGGTTTTGCTATGTGGTTTTTAATTCCGTACTCACTTCCCCCATCCCCGCTTCAGAACCTTGACTTGAGCCATTGTCAGAGTCGGCCAATATTACTTCGCCCTCAACACGGGCAGGATTGCTGACAGTGCTTGACCGTGTATGTTGGTAACCATGGGAAACCTCCTTCCCACAAGCACCAGCCTCTCATGCTAAGCAGATTGCCTTGTTTTGGTTGTCGTGTCAGTGCCTCCCTGCTGTGCTTCACAGGGAGACGCATCGTTGACAAATGGCTCTTGCGTGCTGCAGAAGAACATCGCAACGTTTCCACCACGTGTTGACCTACTTACCAGGGAAATGTCTGCACTTCCCTAATCCTGTTCCTGACCTACTTACAGAGGAGCTTAATCATGCTTATGACTCTATGTTCATGAAAATTACTAAACGTAAACTAGAATTGTTGTCAATTATTATTAGGAAACTGTTCTATGTTATTTTTAGTATTGTAGTTGATTTGTGGAGCAAAGTTGCAATGTGGAGCCAATGTCTAGTCATTCTATATGATGCAGACAAAAGATTGTTGCTTGAACAAACTCACTTTACCAGTACTGGGACCTGAGGTGAGTGAGTCATGTAGTTATTGATCAGATGATTGATCCCTTGTAGAGCTCACCGGCAACAGAGACAGAACTGAAGATGGCTTCCGATCAGAGGGAATGGCCATTTTATTACCTGTATCAATCTGCACTGAGGTATCTCAGGAAATTTGGAACATTTTATTCATTACTATAAAAAGGTCTCCTGATGTTTGTTAATGTCAGAAATTCTCTTTCTACCAGTCTGGATCAGGAGGTGCATGTTGTGGTTGCACTATGCAAACCAGAAAGAATCCTGGGTTTGATCCATGATCTGTGCTGACAAAAACTGCCCTCAGTTTTTAGCAGCTTAACAGTTGTACTTTTCCCGAGGCTTTATTCAACCAGAGCTCTCGCTCCCCATTGCTATCTTGTGCTGGTATCTGTGGACATTGGGTCAGGACAGAATTAACCTTGACTATGATGCCCAGCCTTTCTTCCTCCTTCCCTTACCCAATAGAGTGCTGACATTATTTAGGGTGGTGCATGGCCATTTAACGTTACTGCAGTATAAATCAAAGAGAAGGAAAGGTCTTCTGTTCTTTTTTATATACGTGATCCCACAAATTCAAAGTGTGAGATATATTTAGGGTAGGTGAATGTTTCCAATATTAATGGAGACTCATGGGTCGAATATTAAAACGGGCTCAGTTCTCTCAGCTTTTGTTTTGTTAGTCATTGTTCTGCTTTCCTTCTACAATCAGACTATTGGCCCAGCAGGGAGATGGTGCAAGTTGTGAGATTGGTGTATTTTATTGCCATCCAGTGGGGCAGGTTGAGAGGGAGAGAGGCAAAAGAAAACAAGAAAGGTTGGAATGATAAAAGGCTATTCCTTCCATCAAACGTATTCCTTCTACTGATTTTTTACAATCCAAACTATCACCAGCTCCACCTCACTGATTTTAACCTCTTGAGGGAGAATGAGAAGGGATCGACAGGAGAGTGAAATCATTGGATGCACAGGCCACTGTAGTGGCCATTCTGCAAATTGCCTTCTTCATAAATCCTTCTTTTCTAAACAGACTTTCACTTTGTGCATTACCATTGTACAGCACCATTGCCACCACTTGTGATTCTCAAAGGAAATCCTGACACAGCATCCGTGGGAGTCTTTCTAAGTGAAGCTGAGGGAATCGGAGGGTCATTTGTTAGATTTGATATTGACCAGATAATCTGTTCTTGTGCTGTGGATTGAGGGATAAATATTGGACAGGACACCAGGGGATAACTCCCCTGCTCTTCTTCGAAATAGTGGCATGGGAATTTTTACGTCCACCTGTCTAGGGCAGACGGGGCCTCGGTTTAATGTCTCATCCGAAAGGCAGCACCTCCGACAGTGCAGCACTCTATTAGTACTGCACTGTCCGCCTCAATTTTGTGCTCAAGTCACTGGAGTGGGGCTCGAACCCACAACCTTCCAACTCGAAGGTGAAAGTGCTACCAACTGAGCCACAGCTGACACCTGTGAATCTACCGTGAGGGGCTCTGGGCAGTTGGCAGGGCAGCCAGACATCTCCATACAAGAAGAGGCAAAAGAAAAGCATCTGCATGTTTGCTAGTTGCATTAAAAATAGTTCTATTTTAATAGGGCCCTTTCACAAACTGTATGGGATATGAGATACCCACTGTCTCTTGAGGTCATTCCCTTGCCTTCCTTTGCTGCAGAGCAAGAAAAGGGTAGGAAACACATAGAGTCCCAGCTCATTGAACGCAAAGGCATATGGAGCAGCAAGCCTGCATCTGGTCATAGGTGAAGGGTAAGCAGGCTGCAAGTGCCTCTGGGCTGTATTATCAGGTGAGACTGTAATTTTTCTGTCTACTCCAAGGTTGAGTTAGAGTAGGGTTGTACAGTACAAGGCTGGCAGGCCCAATTTGGCAGCTTGATCATTTTATCTGGCCCTGGATCTGATTTTTAAATTATGCTCAATGATCTGACGATGCTGCCCAAAGAAAGATTATGCCTTCGGCTTTCAACAACTCTAGATAATTCAGTGCTTCCAGAGCCAGCCATTTTCTCTGGAAATTTTGGTTCCTGCACCAACTGAAATATCTGCTAATATTACAACAACTTGTATTTATATAGCGCCTTTAACGTAGTGAGACGTCCCAAGGCGCTTCGCAGGAGTATTATGCGATAAAAATTTGACACCGAGCCGCATAAGTAGAAATTAATGCAGGTGACCAAAAGCTTGGTCAAAGAGGTAGGTTTTAAGGAGCGTCTTGAAGGAGGAAAGAGAGACGGAGAGGTTTAGGCCGGCTGTTCCAGAGCATGGGATCTAGGCAACAGAAGGCACAGCCACCAATGGATGAGCGATTACAATCAGGGATGCTCAGGAGGGCAGAATTAGAGGAGTGCAGACATCTTGGGGGAGGTTGTGGGGCTGGAGGAGATTACAGAGATAGGGAGGAGCGAGGCCATGGAGGGAATTGAAAATAAGGATGAGAATTTTGAAATCGAGGCGTTGCTTAACCGGAGCCAATGCAGGTCAGCGAGCACAGGGGTGATGGGTGAGCGGGACTTGGTGTGCGTTAGGACAAAGGCAGCCGAGTTTTGGATCACCTCTAGTTTACGTAGGGTGGAATGTGGGAGGCCAGCCAGGAGTGCGTTGGAGTAGTCAAGTCTAGAGGTAACAAAGGCATGGATGAGGGCTTCAGCAGCAGATGAGCTGAGGCAAGGGCGGAGATGGGCGATGTTATGGAGGTTACAGTAATAAAGCACTATTCTGATGTCAGGAGCTGATTTACTGCTGTAATATTTGAATAATACTGTTTTAAAATAAACATATATAATAATTTTTTTTTAAATTCTACCTTCTGGGATCATTCTCTTTGGAGCAAAGAAGGTTAAGGGAAGATTTAATAGAGGTGCTCAAAATTATGAGGGTTTTTTTATGTGGTGGATAGGGAGCAACCTTTTCCACTAGCAGGAGGATAAGTAACCAGAGGACACTGATTGAAGATAATTGACAAAAGAACCAGGGAGGAGATGAAGAGAATGTTTTATATGCAGCGAGTTGTTATGATTTGAAATTCACTGCCTGAAAGGGCGTTGGAAGCAGATTCAACAGTAACTTTCAAAAGGGAATTGATATATACTGAAAAGGAAAGAACAGGGGAGTGGGACTAATTGGATAGCCCTTTCAATGAGTCGGCACAGTCACGATGAGCAGAATGGCCTCCTTCTCTGCTGGATGATTGTTTCCTATCCCATTCGCCAATCTCGCTCTCCTTATTTGTACTTATTTTATCGATTTTCTGATTTACAGTTTTAAAATCTTAATCTACTGTTCTCCTGCCCTTGATGACTTCGCTCTATTCAAAATCTCAGATTGGTCTCTGATTGTTTTCCAGTGAATCAAGGGCCTGAACTTTAGAGCAAAAAATCAAAAAGAAACTGCAGATGGTGGATAATCTGTCCTTACTATACAGTACAAATGCACACGAGGCCCCTACTTGAGAGAAGGTCACTCTGTGACCAGTAACCTTTATTAGCCAGCACTGAATGAAGGGGGTGGGTGGAGCTTCCTCTTTTACACCTGAAAGTCCAGGTTAGAAGTGTCTCCCACAAGTTCACCACCTAGTGGTCAGTGTTCTCACGGTGTACAACTTAGGTCAGTTTATACATGGGTTACAATGACAGTTGAATACATGACATCACCTCCCACCCAAAGTCTTATTGGGATAACAGGTTGAGTCTCTCTGGTGGTTTACACTCCCTTGTAGAGCGCCTGAGTTGGGGCTCCGGTTGTTCGGTGCTGGCCTGAGTGTCTGCTGTTTGCGGTGCCTCAGGCTTGTCCGGACTGCCCACAGTGACTGGGCTCTCCTCCACTTGGTTCCGGTGTTCGGTCACCTGTGGTGGAGTGAACTCTACGTCGTGTTCTTCCTCTGCTTCTTCTATGGGGTTGCTGAACCTCCTTTTTGTTTGATCCACGTGTTTGCGGCAGATTTGTCCATTGGTAAGTTTAACTACCAGAATCCTATTCCCCTCTTTAGCAATCACAGTGCCTGAGAGCCATTTGGGCCCTGCAGCGTAGTTGAGGACAAAGACAGGGTCATTGACATCAATACATCGCGCCCTCTCATTTTCGTCATGGGAGTCACATTGTGACCGGCGCCTGCTCTCAACAATTTCTTTCATGGTGGGGTGTATAAGGGATAACCTGGTTTTGAGTGTCCTTTTCATTAGCAGCTCTGTGGGTGGAACCCCTGTGAGCGAGTGTGGTCGGGATCTATTCGCCAACAGGAGGCATGATAAGCGACTTTGTAGGGAACCTCCTTGGATTCTGAGCATCTCTTGTTTGATTATCTGCACTGCTCGTTCCGCCTGGCCGTTTGAGGCCGGCTTGAACGGTGCCATTCTGACATGGTTGATACCATTTCCTGCCATGAAGTCCTGGAATTCAATGCTTGTAAAGCATGGGCCATTGTCGCTGACCAAGACATCCAGTAGACCATGGGCGGCGAACATTCCCCGTAGACTTTCTACCGTGGCGGAGGATGTGCTTGAATTGAGAATGTCACACTCAATCCATTTGGAGTAGGTGTCTACTACAACCAAAAACATTTTTCCCATGAAAGGACCTGCGTAGTCCACATGGATGCGTGACCATGGCTTGGAGGGCCAGGACCAGGGGCTAAGGGGGGCTTCCCTTGGGCGCATTGCACAGCTGGGCACATGTGTTGCACCAAAAAACAAAATTTCAGGTTTGCATCTATCCCTGGCCACCAAATGTGTGACCTGGCAATTGCCTTCGTCATGACAATGCCCGTGTGCTCATTGTGGAGTTCTCGGATGAACACCTCTCTGCCCATCTGGGGCATGACTACTCGGTTTCCCCATAGTAGGCAATCGGCCTGAATCGAGAGCTCATCCTTGCGCCTATGAAATGGTTTAAATTCCTCAGAGCACGCCCCGTACGTGGCTGCCCAGTCCCCATTCAGGACACATTTCTTGACTAAAGACAGTAGCGGGTCTCTATTTGTCCAGACTTTGATCTGACGGGCTGTCACGGGTGAGCCTTCGCTTTCGAAAGCTTCAACAGCCATGACCATCTCAACAACATGCACAGTTGCCCCCGCGGTGGTGGCTAGTGGGAGCCTGCTGCATGCATCGGCACAGTTTTCAGTGCCCGGTCTGTGCCGAATTGTATAGTCATAGGCGGCTAACGTGAGTGTCCACCTCTGTATGCGATCCGATGCATTTGCATTTATGGCCTTGTTGTCGGTCAAAAGGGACGTTGGGGGATTTTATGACAATCTGGTAGTTTCATGGCCACCATTACTGATACTAGCTTTTTATTCCAGGTTTACTTACTTATTTGAATTTAAATTCCCAAGCTGCAGTCGTGAGATTTTGAACTCATGTCTCTGGATCATTAGTCCAGGCCTCGGGATTACTAGTCCAGTAACATGCCCACTATGCTGCCGAGTGTGATGGACTATCACCACTCACCCAGATGACGCAGCTGCAACAACATTCAAGAAGCTCGCGTCCTCCAAGGCAGAGCAGTCCGCTTCATCAGCACTTCTTGCCACTGGACTCGATATCCACCACAGGAATATCTACAGGATGCAACTCAGCAGTCCTACCTCGCCAGCACTACCCACCCAGCCCCACGACCCACACCACCGAGAAGGGCAAGAGCCCTTCATGGGAACAAGCCCTGCAGAGGATCAAGGCAGCACTTTCTCAGGGCAATAAAGGATTGACAATAAATGTCACCATGCCAGCGTCACCCACATCCGGAGTATTTTAAACTGTGGGTTACTGAGAAGTTGCCCACTTCCTGACAGTCATCTCATTGATCACTTTGCTCTTATGCAAGGTGGATGGGGAAGAAACATCAATTCTTGACCCTATTGTTTCAGGGACATGACCAGGCCAAACTCTGAAGTTCAGACAAAAGTGTTGATAGAGGGGTCTGCACCCAAAAAATTAATCCTTCTCTCTTACCCCCGATGCTGCCCGCCCCGCTGTGGGGGGTTTCAGCATTTCCTGTCTTTGTTTCAGATTTCCACTGTCATGTATTCAACTGTCATTGTAACCCATGTATAAACTGACCTAAGTTGTGCACTGTGAGAACACTGACCACAAGGTGGTGAACTTGTGGGGGACACTCCTAACCTGGACTTTCAGGAATAAAAGGGGAAGCTCCACCCACCTCCTTCACTTCAGTGCTGGAGATAAAGGTTACTGGTCACAGAGTGACCTTCTCTCAAGTACGGGCCTCGTGTGCATTTGTACTGCATAGTAAGGACATATTATTGGTGACGAGAAACTGGGATTAAAACCAAGCGAGCATGGCCACTAGCAGCACAAACGAGAGGTACTGTGTTGGTGATGATTGGGACGATTTTACTGAGAGACTACAGCAAAGTTTCGTCACTAAGGAATGGTTGGGACAGGATTCGGACGACAAACGCAGGGCTCATCTCCTGACGGTTTATGGATCCAGAACGTACTCCCTGATGAAAGATCTTCTAGCGCCAGAGAAGCCGGCAGACAAGATGTTCGAAGAGCTCAGTAAGTTGATCGGAGAACACCTTAAACCGGCGAGCAGTATGCACATGGCGAGACACCGGTTTTACATGAACTGGAATATTAGGTCCATCATTGAAACACCTCATCCTTTTTTGGTGTGGAAGCAAGTCATCCTCGTTTCAAGGGACTGTCTATGATGATGATACAGTAGACACCTCAAATCGCTGGAGAAATACCACCAACGATGTCTCCGCAAGATCCTGCAAATCCCCATGGAGGACAGATGCACCAACAAGCATATAATAGCATATTAAAAAGAAAGACTTGAAAGACTTGCATTTATATAGCGCTTTTGACGACCACTGGACATCTCAAAGCGATTTGCAGCCAATGAACCACACTCCAAAAGTATTTCATTGGCCGTAAAGCGCTTTGACATTAAGTACCATCAAAGGCTAGGGGGAGGTGGCTGAGATTTTTTCTTGTTGGAGATGGTCATTGCCCGGTACTTGTCTCCAAAGCCTGATTGTTACCCAGGTCTGCTGTAGGCCGGCATGCACTGCCTCATTATCGGAGGAGCTGTGAAAGGAGTTGAGCATTGTCAAATTGTCAGCGAACAACTCAGGCCTGACCTGGGTTATGTTTCATGCAAGACTAAATGCCTGAAATGGAAAATATTCCATTCCTCAGCACCAACATCCCTGACAAAATCAAAAGTGCAACTAGAACAAGTCCGAGGAATAAGGAGGAGCACAGAGACTGAGGTGACAGGGATTGGAATATTTTCCGAACCATTATTTGTTTCAGTTTTTCTTTCATTTTCAATGAGCAACAGATAAAAGAAATGTTGTTGCTTGCTCATTAAACAGACAGCCGTATCAAGTAAAAGACTATTTACATGACGTCCTCTAAGAAATGAGAGGGCGACATTAGCCCCGCATATAGCATGCAAATTAAACAGAGCTGACAGACTCACTGCACTTTCACAGCTGGCATGGAAACCTGGCCATGGGCTCACTCCTGTTAATATGCATATCACGGAAATAGAGATGTGTCTGTGAGCTCAACACCACATCCAAAAACCTTTACATTTCCTAGTGAGATCTGTTATGTCTGCAATGTACTTATGAATGACTCCATGAGGCAATGTGTTGTACGCAATCTGTAGTGACCTTGGTCCTTTATTCCAAACTCCAGAGTGAGGCAGCCGCATGGTGGCTGCCCTTTTATACAGCCCCTGCCATCAGGGCAGGAAACCCCGGTCTCCACTAGTTGCACCCTCTAATGGTGCCAGCATGTATATACATAGTGTAAACCTTATTGATAGTGTAAACCTTATTGATAGTGCATCAGGTAAACAAGTCTCCATCTTATGCAACTATACAGTGACTACACAGAGAGTATCTATAATCTGCATATATAACATCACTCTTCCCCCAAGTCCTTTGTGCCAATTACCTTTGCACAATGTGCTCTGGCTTAGCTCTCCCCAGACATAAATGCCCAATAGCCCTTGCACCTTGGCTGTGCTTTGGCTTGGCCGTCCCCCCCCCCCCACAACGAGATCATAAAACTGGCCCGTTACATTAACATACAGGATCAGACACAGTGCAAGTACAAAGAAAGGAAGAAAAAAAATATTTTTTTTTACAGTTTGTATCGTAACACCTTGGTTCAGTGACTTACATTCGTTACATTTTACGGTCGTGCACCAGGATTGGGTAGATTGCATTCATGGTTCAGTCATGGTCAGTACTGAGGTAGCAGTACAGGTATGCGAGGACGCGAGTTCCAGAGGAACCGCGCGGGGTCCTAGTTGCAGCGCCCTCTGCTAGTAGAGTAGACTTGGTTCGCTCACCTTGCCAGGACTCAGGGCCTTTGCCTTTGCCTAGTGGTGGGCAGAGCCACAGATGTATGTGGCCTCCCTGTCCTCCTTTGCGGGCTGCAGAGTCTTCTGCCTGCTCTCTAACAGTGTTGGGAACCTGGCTGTTCCAGGTCCCGTTTGGGGAACTCGTTGGTTCTGACCTTTCGCTCCCGGACATGGCCGAGGTAGTGACTGGGTCTGGGGGCTGCACCGTCTCCACCCGGGTGGTGGGCAAAGGCGGCCGACTGCGCGTATTGGCGCCATTTTCGTTTTCAGGTCCGTGGCGAATAGTGCCATCGGGTGTCTGCAGCATGGGATAGACCTGGGGCAGGGTATCAGGATCAGCGCCTTTACCCTCCTGAATTTGCTCGCTTGCTACTTTTGGGGACACTCTACTCCCGACATCTCGCAACAACATTTTGTTCTTTACATTCTTAATCGGTTCGTTACATTGATTGCCATGCGTACAATGTCTCTTAAGTACAGTTGGTTGCAGGTCTCCTTTAAGAGAACCCTGCCACGCCACACTGCACCTTGCTGCAACAGGGACGCCATCTTGCCTCTGTCCTTGAGGTCGACTGCTCTGATCCTTCTCTCCTGTGATTCTGGCACAAAAGCTGGAAGAGTGCCTGTGAATTCGATCTTCCTCCCCAGAAGTCCTACCACTGGAGCCGGGAAGGTACTTTTAGGTCATTCCGGTTGGATCATTGCCACACAGTCTGATGGACGGTCTGTGCCTCAGGTACTGCACTGGTCTGTTCACTGGTGCCTGACCCAAGCGAAAGTGAGGTTTTGCTCTGCCTCTGAGCACAGGGGACATCGATTGCTGGAGTGAAGAGGTCCTCCCAGTTCCACTGGATCCTCCCCATCCTCCCCATCCACCTTCTTCCGAGTAGCATTGGACCATCACCTGCAACAATCCACAGAGGTAACTTGTGCACCACGCCATTATGGATTGCACTTACGTCCGCACTACCAAGGACTGGGATCAGCTTTTTTGGTGTAGGTGCGCAACTTTTCCTGTACTGGAACCAGCTCAGTTCGTTTTTCATTCCATAGCCTCTCAGAGGCATCCTGGCTCATCACTGACTGGCTCGCTCCCGTGTCCACGTCCATGAAGACTGGAACGCCGTTTATCTCTACTTCCATCTTCACTGTAGGACAATCGGTGGTGCAGGTATATACTCCATACACTTTTTCTTGGGGCTGAGCTGCCTCTCTGGCCAAATCATCATACTCCCTGCTGGATTCAAAGTCAGCTACCGACTCCTCTGCTAGACGGTGAGTCGTATTTCGTTTACACATACACTGGAGGTAGCCCTTCGTGTTACTGGCTTTGCATACGTACTCAGTAAA
Source organism: Pristiophorus japonicus (assembly GCF_044704955.1). Lineage (NCBI taxonomy): Eukaryota > Metazoa > Chordata > Chondrichthyes > Pristiophoridae > Pristiophorus > Pristiophorus japonicus. The sequence goes on along the minus strand of NC_091980.1, from coordinate 137,448,456 downwards.
CTGACACTGGTGAACCCTATGGTTTCCTCCGCAACGCCAGCATGGTGCTACTCGATTAGCACCCCTTGGCGGACTCTGAGTTCTGGAACCCTGAGGTCTGTGCTCTCTGCCCTGGGCAGAGCCACGTTCTACAGTCTTGCCTGTGAAAGGCACCATTCTGTGTACAGTACTTGCCGGGTTTGATTCCACAGGATGAATAATTTTCTTGGAGCTGCAGGTCGAGGTCATGAATGCCTAACTGACGCTGATGGCCTTCTGCAGGTTGACTGTGGTGTGGGATAATAGCTTGTGAAGGAGGAACTCGTGACCAATTCCTATAACGAAGATGCCTCGCAATGCTTCGTTGAGGTGCGTGCCAAAATCACACGGTGCTGCAAGTCTCCTGAGGTCAGCAGCATATTAACTCTCAGGTCTGCGGTGAGTGTAGTATCTGTGCCTGGCCGTGAGGATGCTCTCTTTTGGTTTTAGTTGGTCGCGAATTAGTTCAGTCAGCTCATCGTATGTCTTATCCTTGGCCTTCATGGGTACCAGCAAGTCCCTGACGAGGCGGTAGACCTCGGCCCCACAACTGGTCAGCAGTATAGCCTTGTGCTTCTCCGCCAATGTGTCCGTCTCCCCTGCCAGGTCGTTTGCCATGAAATATAGCTCGAGCCTTTCCGTGAAGGCATCCCAATCATCACCCTCTGCAAAGTCTTTTAGTGTACCAAAGGTAGCCATAATCGCGTGAAAGTTCATATTCTCGTTGCCAGTTGTTATGTCTGTAATGTACTTATGAATGACTCCATGAGGCATTGTGTTGTACTCAAACTGTAGTGACCTTGGTCCTTTATTCCAAACTCCAGAGTGAGGCAGCCGCATGGTGGTTGTCCTTTTATACAGCCCCTGCCACCAGTGGCAGGAAACCGTGGTCTCCACCAGTTGCACCCTCTAGTGGTGCCAGCATGTATATACACTGTGTAAACCTTATTGAAAGTGCATCAGGTAAACAAGTCTCCATCTTATGCAACTATACAATGACGCTACAGAGAGTATATCTATAGTCTGCATATATAACAAGATCAGTCTACATAGTTTGTAGTAACCTCTTCCAGCCCTACAACCTCCCGAGATCTCTGCACTCCTGTAAATCTGGCCTCTTACGCACCCTCAATTTTCATCGCTCCACCATTGCCTTCAGCTGCCTAGACTTTTAACTTTAGAATTCCCTCATAAACCTCTCCGCCTCGCGACCTCTCTCTCTCCTTTTAAAAAACTCCTTAAAATCTACATCTTTGACCAAGGTCACCTGTCCTACTATCTGCTTATGTGGCTTGTGTCAAACTTTATTTCATAACAGCAACAACTTGTATTTATATAGCGCCTTTAATGTAGTAAAACGTCCCAAGGTGCTTCACAGGGGTATTATAAGACAAACAATTTGACACCTAGCTACATAAGGAGAAATTAGGACAGATAACCAAAAGCTTGGTCAAAGAGGTAGATTTTAAAGAGCATCTTAAAGGAGGAAAGAGAGTTGGCAGAGTAGTTTCGGCAGGGAGTTCCAGAGCTTAGGGCCTAGGCAACAGAAGACACGGCCATTAATGGTTGAGCGATTATTATCAGGGATGAGAATTAGAGGAGTGCAGATATCTCGCGGGGGCGGGGATGGAGAAGATTACAGAGATAGGAAGGGGTGAGGACTTGGAGGGATTTGAAAACAAGGATGAAAATTTTGACATCGAGGCATTCCTTAACCGGGAGCCAATGTAGCTCAGAGAACACCGGGGTGATGGGTGAACGGGACTTGGTGCGTGTTAGGACACGGGCAGCCGAGGTTTGAATTACTTCAAGATTACGTAGGATAGAATGTGGGAGGCCAGCCAGGAGTAGAATCATAGAAATTTACAGCCTGGAAGGGGGCTATTTCGGCCCACTGTGCCCGCGCCGGCCAACAAAGAGCTATCCAGCATAATCCCAATTTTCCAGCTCTTGTTCCGTAGCCCTATAGGTTACGGCACTTCAAGTGCACAACCAAGTACTTTTAAAATGTGGTGAGGGTTTCTGCCTCTACCACCCTTTCAGGCAGTGAGTCCCAGACCCCCACCACCCTCTGGGTAAATACATTTCTCCTCAAATCCCCTTTAAACTTTCTATCAATTACTTTAAATCCATGCCCCTTGGTTATTGACCCCTCTGCTAAGGGAATTAGGCCCTTTCTATCCACTCTATCTAGGCTCCTCATAATTTTATATACTTCAATAAGGTCTCCTCTCAGCCTCCTCTGTTCCAAAGAAAACAAACCCAGCCTATCCAATCTTTCCTCATAGCTAAAATTCTCCAGGCCATGCAACATCCTCGTAAATCTCCTCTGAACTTTCTCTGGTGTAATCACATCTTTCCTGTAACGTGGTGACCATAACTGCACGCAATACTCTAGCTGTGGCCGAGCTAGTGTTTTATACAGTTCAAGCATAATCTCCCTGCTCTTATTCTATGCCTCAGCTAATAAAGGCAAGTATTCCATATGCCTTCTTAACCACTTTATCTACCTGGCCTGCTATCTTGAGGGATCTGTGGACATGTACACCAAGTCCCTTTGTTCCTCTATGCTTCTCAGTGTCCTATCATTTAATGTGTATTCCCTTGCCTTGTCAGCCCTCCCCAAATTCATTACCTCACACTTCTCCAGTTTAATTTCCATTTGCCACTGTTCTGCCCACTTGACCAGTTCATTGATATCTTCCTGCAGTCTACAGCTTTCTTCTTCATTATCAACCACAGGGATCATGGACTATGTTCAGCAGGCAGCTCAAAATACTGGAGAAGTACACCAACACTGCCTCCACAAGATCCTGCAAATCTATTGGCAGGGTAGGCGCACCAATGTCAGAACACTGCCTTCACAAGATCCTGCAAATCTATTGGCAGGGTAGGTGCACCAATTCAGTGTCCTCACTCAGGCCAGCATCGAAGCGCTGACCACGCTCAATCAGCTCCACTGGACGGGCCACATTGTCTGCATGCCGGACACGAGACTCCCAAAACAAGTGCTCTACTCAGAGCTCCAACACGGCAAACGAGCCCCAGGTGGGCAGAGGAAACGCTTCAAGGACACCTTCAAAGCCTCCTTGAAAAGATGTAACATCTCCACCAACACCTGGGATCCCTGGCCCTTGACCGCCCAAAGTGGAGGGAAAAGCATTCGGGAAGGTACTGTACACCTTGAGTCTATTCGCCAAGAGCAAGCTGAAGCCAAGCGTTGACAGTGGAAGAAGTGTACTGCAACCCAGGCATCCCACCTACTCGTTCCTTCAACTACTGTTTGCCCCACCTGTGGCAGAAACTGTAGGTCCTGCATTGGACTCCTCCGTCACCTGAGAACTCATTTTTAGTGTGGAAGCAAGTCATCCTCGACTCTGAGGGACCGCCTATGATGATCAACCACACAGCTGATTTTAGTATCATCTGCAAACTTCTTAATCATACCCCCTACATTCAACTCTAAATTATTGATATATACCACAAAAAACAAGTGACCTAGTACTGAGCCCAGCAAGGGACCAAATACTGAGTGCATTGGAATAGTCCTGTGAAGCGCTTTAGGATGTTTTACGACATTAAAAGCACTATATAAATGCAATTTGTTGTTGTTGTGGTCACTGTCCTCCAGAGGTACTATGACTTCCATGTCATGTATGACTTCCATTACATTAATGATTTAGATGAAGGAATTGAGTGTAATATCTCCAAGTTTGCAGACGACACTAAGCTGGGTGGCAGTGTGAGCTGTGAGGAGGACGCTAAAAGGCTGCAGGGTGACTTGGACAGGTTAGGTGAGTGGGCAAATGTATGGCAGATGCAGTATAAGGTAGATAAATGTGAGGTTATCCACTTTGGGGGCAAACACACGAAGGCAGAATATTATCTGAATGGTGGCAGATTAGGAAAGGGGGAGGTGCAACGAGACCTGGGTGTCATGGTTCATCAGTCATTGAAAGTTGGCATGCAGGTACAGCAGGCGGTGAAGAAGGCAAATGGTATGTTGGCCTTCATAGCTAGGGGATTTGAGTATAGGAGCAGGGAGGTCTTACTGCAGTTGTACAGGGCCTTGGTGAGGTCTCACCTGAAATATTATGTTCAGTTTTGGTCTCCTAATCTGAGGAAGGACGTTCTTGCTATTGAGGGAGTGCAGCGAACGTTCACCAGACTGATTCCCGTGATGGTGGGACTGACATATGAGGAGAGACTGGATCAACTGGGCCTTTATACACTGGAGTTTAAAAGGATGAGAGGAGATCTCATAGAAACTTACAAGATTCTGATGGGACTGGACAGGTTAGATGCGGGAAGAATGTTCCCGATGATGGGGAAGTCCAGAACCAGGGGACACAGTCTTAGGATAAGGGGTAGGCCATTTAGGACTGAGATGAGGAGAAACTTCTTCACTCAGAGTTGTTAACCTGTGGAATTCCCTACCGCAGAGAGTTGTTGATGCCAGTTCATTGGATATATTCAAGAGGGAGTTAGATTTTTTTTGTGGCTAAAGGGATCAAGGGGTATGGAGAGAAAGCAGGAAAGAGGGAATGATCAGCCATGATCTTATTGAATGGTGGTGCAGGCTCAAAGGGCCAAATGGCCTGCTCCTACACCTATTTTCTATGTTTCCATGTTTCGATGTACATCTTTTAAGCTTTCTAAGAATGCCAGATCAAGATGACCGTAGACTCTTATGACGCTCTTGGCACACTAGCTGAAGAAGCAGTCATACATAATATTTGTCAACTGTCACTCTCAACCAGTTGGGCCCCCCAAGTTTATATTGGGATGATTGAAGTCTGCCATTAAAATAACTTTCCTGTTCTCGCATATTCTACCTATCTCTGTCTCGAGCAAATCATCCTCATCCTTCTTCTGATCAGGGGTTCCATAGTTATTACAGTTCCTAATGCTGTAACAGATGCCAGTTCCAGAATCTTTTTCTAAAGCTAGCACACATGTATATACATCTTACTGTAGATTTGCCTCCTCTTGTATTCCCCAATCTGCCTCTTCCTAGTCTCTGATTAATATGCGCTTCTCTGATAAAGGTATAAGTAAAAAAACAGGATGAGGTCCTACAAGCTGAATTTAGGGAGCTAGGAGTTTAAAAAGTAGGACTTCAATGGTAGTAATCTCAGGATTGCTACCAGTGCCACATGCTAATCAGAATAGAAATAGCAGGATAGTTAAGATGCATACGTGGCTTGAGGAATGGTGCAAGAGGGAGGGATTCAAATTCCTGGGACATTGGAACCAGTTCAAACTGTTACAGGACGGGAGAGTGGCGAGCACCAGGTCCAACTGTCATAGGATGGGAAAGTGGAGAGCACCAGTTCCAACTGTCACAGGACAGAGAGTGGAGACCACTAGTTCAAACTGTCACAGGACGGGAGAGTGGAGAGCACCAGTTCCAACTGTCACAGGATGGGAGAATGGAGAGCACCAGTTCCAACTGTCACAGGACGGGAGAGTGGAGAGCACCAGTTCCAACTGTCACAGGACGGGAGAGTGGAGAGCACCAGTTCCAACTGTCACAGGACGGGAGAGTGGAGAGCACCAGTTCCAACTGTCACAGGATGGGAGAGTGGAGAGCACCAGTTCAAGCTGTCACAGGAGCATCCAGTCGTGCCCCGGTAACTGCCCCCAAAGGAAGTGGAGTGTGGGAAATTGCACTCCGCTTCCATTGAGGGGTGGTAAGGCCAATTCTGCGGCAGGAGCAGGACTTCCACGCTGGGGGCTAAAATTCCCGGCCCCAGAAGGTTACCGCCCCCAAGTTGGGAGCCTGTGCGGGGAGACAGAGGGAAGTTGAGGGGAGACAGGGGCGGGGGATGGAGGGGAGAGTGGTGGAGGTGGGGGGGCGGAGAAACCCAGGGCGGGGGACAAGAGGGGCCACATTACAGCGAAGGTCTGGGCGGGGTGAAGTGTTTTGGAGGGGCGGGCCTGGGGGCTCTGTGCCTCGGTGCGGGGAGTGTTCAGAGTGGGGTGGATGGGTTCACTGCGCAGATGGCGGTTGGTGGATGTGGTGTGGTTGACATCGCGGGGGCGTGGCTCTGGGGTGGCCGGAGCTGGGGGCTCGACATCCGGGGTGTACGGCATTTGGGAAGGATTCTGACGGGATGGGGCGGGTTGGGTGCGGGGGAAGTGTTCCCGGTGTTGGGTGGGTCCGGAGCCGGGGTGGGGGGCACGCTCTTGGGATGGGGGGTAGGCTGTTTGGGGCTTGGATTGGGAGAGACTTCTTCACTCGGGGAGTTGTTGGCCTGTGGGGTTCCCTGCCGCGGAGAGTTGTTGATGCCAGTTCATTGGATGTGTTCGGGAGGGAGTTGGATGTGGTCCTTGCGGCTGGGGGGGTCGGGGGGTGTGGAGGAGGTGTGGGAGGGAGGTGCTGGGGTGGGTGATCAGCCATGATCTTGTTGAATGGCGGTGCAAGCTCGAAGGGCCGAATGGCCTACTCCTGCACCTATTTTCTATGTTTCTATATTTCTATGTTCTGGGGGAGGTGGGACCAGTACAAACCGGACAGTCTGCACCTGGGCAGGACCAGAGCTTGATGTACTAGGGGGAGTGTTTGCTAGTGCTGTTGGGGTGGGTTTAAACTAATATGGCAGGGGGATGGGAATCTATGCAGGGAGACAGAGGGAAATAAAATGGGGGCAGAAGCAAAAGGTAGAAAGGAGATAAGGAAAAGTGGAGGGCAGAGAAATCAAAGGCAAAAATCAAAAAGGGCCACATTACAACATAATTCTAAAAGGACAAAGAGTGTTAAAAAAACAAGCCTGAAGGCTCTGTGTCTCAATGCGAGGAGCATTCGTAATAAAGTGGATGAATTAACTACGCAGATAGCTGTTAACGGATATGATGTAATTGGGATTACGGAGACATGGCTCCAGGGTGACCAAGGCTGGGAACTCAACATCCAGAGGTATTCAATATTCAGGAAGGATAGACAGAAAGGAAAAGGAGGTGGGGTAGCGTTGCTGGTTAAAGAGGAAATTAATGCAATAGTGAGGAAGGACATTAGCTTGGATGATGTGGAATCTGTAGGGGTAGAGCTGCGGAACACCAAAGGGCAGAAAACGCTAATGCGAGTTGTGTACAGACAACCAAACAGTAGTAGTGAGGTTGGGGATGGCATCAAACATGAAATTAAGGATGCGTGCAATAAAGGTACAGCAGTTATCATGGGTGACTTTAATTTACATATAGATTGGGCTAACCAAACTGGTAGCAATACATTGGAGGAGGATTTCCTGGAGTGTATCAGGGATGGTTTTCTAGATCAGTATGTCAAGGAACTAGAGAGCTGGCCATCCTAGACTGGCTGTTGTGTACTGAGAGAGGATTCATTAGCAATCTTGTTGTGCGAGGCCCCTTGGGGAAGAGTGACCATAATATGGTAGAATTCTTCATTAGATGGAAAGTGACCCAGTTAATTCAGAGACTAGGGTACTGAACTTAAAGAAAGGTAACTTCGATGGTATGAGACATGAATTGGCTAGGACACACTGGCAAATGATACTTAAAGAGTTGATGGTGGATAGGCAATGGCAGACATTTAAAGATCACATGGATGAACTTCAACAATTGTACATCCCTGTCTGGCATAAAAATAAAACGGGGACGGTGGCTCAACTGTGGCTAACAAGGGAAATTAGGGATGGTGTTAAATCCAAGGAAGAGGCATATAAATTGTCCAGAAAAAGCAGCAAACCTGAGGACTGGGAGAAATTTAGAATTCAGCATAGGAGGACAGAGGGTTCAATTAGGAGGGGGAAAATAGAGTATGAGAGTAAGCTTGCAGGGAACATAAAAACTGACTGCAAAAGCTTCTATAGATATGTGAAGAGAAAACGATTAGTGAAGACAAATGTAGGTCCCTTGCAGTCAGAATCAGGTGAATATAAAATGGGGAACAAAGAAATGGCAGACCAATTGAACAAATACTTTGGTTCTGTCTTCACTAAGGAAGACACAAATAACCTTCCGGAAATACTAGGGGACCGAGGGTCTAGCGAGAAGGAGGAACTGAAAGAAATCCTTATTAGTCAGGAAATTGTGTTAGGGAAATTGATGGGATTGAAGGCTGATAAATCCCCAGGGCCTGATAGTCTGCATCCCAGAGTACTTAAGGAAGTGGCCCTAGAAATAGTGGATGCATTAGTGGTTTTCCAACATTCTATCAACTCTGGATCCGTTCCTATGGATTGGAGGGTAGCTAATGTAACCCCACTTTTTTAAAAAGGAGGGAGAGAGAAAACAGGGAATTATAGACCGGTTAGCCTGACATCGGTAGTGGGGAAATGTTGGAGTCAATTATTAAAGATGTAATAGCACCGCATTTGGAGAGCAGTGATAGGATCGGTCCAAGTCAGCATGGATTTATGAAAGGGAAATCATGCTTGACAAATCTTCTAGAATTTTTTGAGGATGTAACTGGTAGAGTGGATAAGGGAGAACCAGTGGATATGGTGTATTTGGACTTTCAAAAGGCTTTTGACAAGGTCCCACACAAGAGATTGGTGTGCTTAATTTTGCACATGGTATTGGGGGTAATGTAACGACGTGGATAGAGAACTAGTTTGCAGACAGGAAGCAAAGAGTAGGAATAAACGGGTCCTTTTCAGAATCGCAAGCAGTGACGAGTGGGGTACCGCAAGGTTCACTGCTGGGACCCCAGCTATTTACAATATACATTAATGATTTAGATGAAGAAATTGAATGTAATATCTCCAAGTTTGCAGATGACACTAAGCTGGGTGGCAGTGTGAGCTGTGAGGAGGATGCTAAGAGGCTGCAGGGTGACTTGGACAGGTTAGGTGAGTGGGCAAATGCATGGCAGATGCAGTATAATGTAGATAAATGTGAGGTTATCCACTTTGGTGGCAAAAACAGGAAGGCAGAATATTATCTGAATGGTGACAGATTAGGAAAAGGGGAAGTGCAACGAGACCTGGGTGTAATGGTACATCAGTCATTGAAAGTTGGCATGCAGATACAGCAGGCGGTGAAGAAGGAAAATGGCATGTTGGCCTTAATAGCGAGATGTTTTGAGTATAGGAGCAAGGAGGTCTTACTGCAGTTGTACAAGGCCTTGGTGAGGCCACACCTTGAAGATTGTGTACAGTTTTGGTCTCCTAATCTGAGGAAGGACATTCTTGCTATTGAGGGAGTGCAGCGAAGGTTCACCAGACTGATTCCCAGGATAGCAGGACTGACATATGAAGAAAGACTGGATCGACTAGGCTTATATTCACTGGAATTTAGAAGAATGAGAGGGGATCTCATCGAAGCATATAAGATTCTGACTGGACTGGACAGGTTAGATGCAGAAAGAATGTTCCCGATGTTGGGGAAGTCCAGAACCAGGGGTTACAGTCGAAGGATAAGGGGTAAGCCATTTAGGAGCGAGATGAGGAGAAACTTCTTCACTCGGAGAATTGTGAACCTGTGGAATTCTCTACCACAGAAAATTGTTGAGGCCAGTTCTTTAGATATATTCAAGAGGGAGTTAGTTGTGGCCCTTATGACTAAAGGGATCAAGGGGTTTGGAGTGAAAGCAGGAATGGGGTACTGAAGTTGCATGATCAGCCATGATCATATTGAATGGTGGTGCAGGCTCGAAGGGCCGATAGGCCTACTCCTGCACCTATTTTCTATGTTTCTATGTATCTGTGTCTAAGCCTACCTGTTGACTGTCTTCTACCCTATGGTCGGCCTCATATGGGATCCCCTGACCTGCTTCTCCTCTTCTCCCATCTGCCTAGTTTTCCCTAGAAAAGACTGTGGGGTGACCTGAGTGAGCTCTAAGATTATAAAAGCATTTGATAAGGTTGAAGTAGAGAAGATGCTTCCATTTGTGGGGAGACCAAAACTAGGGGCGACAAGTCCCATTGACGCTACTTGGTTTAAGTGTAGCGGGTTTCTACTGCCCCAGTCCTTTTCATTCTGGAAGGGTTCCCAGTTATTTATGAAAGTAGCATTGTTCCCACTCCATGCTTCCAGCCACTTGTTTACCTCCTCAATTGTTTCGGTGAACTACGCTCCTTTTCCCACTGGGCGCATATATTACTTATGAAAGCTTATGAAAGTAAACTAGCACGAAATATATAAACAGATTGTAAGAGTTTCTACAGGTACATAAAAAGGAAAAGAGTGGCGAAAGTAAATGTTGGTCCCCTGGAGGATGAGACTGGGGAATTAATAATGGAGAACAGGGAAATGGCAGAGACATTGAACAAATATTTTGTATCGGTCTTCACGGTGAAATACACTAAAAACATCGCAATAGTGGATCATCAAGGGACTATAGGGAGGGAGGAACTTAATACAATCACTATCACTAATGAAGTAGTACTCTGTAAAATAATGGGACTAAAGGCGGACAAGTCCCCTGGACCTGATGCCTTACATCCTAGGGTCTTAAGAGAAGTGACTGCAGAGATAGTGGATGCATTGTTGTAATCTACCAAAATTCCCTGGATTCTGGGGTGGTCGCAGCAGATTGGAAAACTGCAAATGTAATGCCCCTATTTAAAAAAGGAGGCAGACAAAAAACAGGAAACTATAGACCAGTTAGTCTAACATCTATCATTGGTGAAATGCTGGAGTCCATTATTAAGGAAGCAGTAGTGGGACATTTGGAAAAGCTTGATTCAAACAAGCAGAGTCAGCATGGTTTTATTAAAGGGACATCATGTTTGACAAATTTGCTGGAGTTCTTTGAGGATGTAATGAACAGGGTGGATAAGGGGAACCAGTGGATGTGGTGTATTTGGATTTACAGAAGGCATTCGATAAGGTGCCACATAAGAGCTTACTGCACAAGATAAAAGCTCACGGGGTTGGGGGTAATATATTAGCATGGATAGAGGATTGGCTCTCAGAAAACAGAGAGTCGGGCTAAATGGGTCATTTTCCATTTGTCATACAGTGACTTGTGGGGTGCCGCAGGGATCGGTGCTGGGTCCTCAACTATTTACAATCTATATTAATGACTTGGATGAAGGGACCAAGTGTAATGTAGCCAAGTTTGCTGATGATACAGAGATGGATGGGAAAGCAAATTTTGAGGAGGACACAAAAAATCTGCAAAGGGATATAGACAGGCAAAGTGAGTGAGCAAAAATTTGGCAGATGGAATATAATGTGAGAAAATGTGAGGTTGTCAACTTTGGCAGAAATAATAGAAAAACAAATTATAAATTAAATGGAGAAAAATTGAAACGTGCTGCAGTACAGAGAGACCTGGGGGTCCTTATGCTTACAGCAAGTAATCAGGAAGACAAATGGAATGTTGGCCTTTATTGCAAGGGGGATAGAATATAAAGGCAAAGAAGTCCTGCTACAACTGTACAGGGTATTGGTGAGGCCAGTTATGGTCTCCGTATTTAAGGAAGGGTACACTTGCATTGGAGGCTGTTCAGAGAAGGTTCACTCGGTTGACTTATGAGGACAGGTTGAGCCTATACACATTGGAGTTCAGAAGAATGAGAGGTTATCTTATTGAAACATATAAGATAATGAGGGGGTTTGACAAGGATGCAGAGAGGATATTTCCATTCATAGGGGAAACTAAAACTAGGGGGCATAGTCTTAAAATAAGGGGACCGCCCATTTAAAACGGAGATGAGGAGAAATTTCTTCTCTGAGGGTTGTAAATCTATGGAATTCTCTGCCCCAGAAAGCTATGGAGGCTGGGTCATTGAATATATTTGAGGCGGAGATAGACAGATTTTTGAGCGATAAGGGAGTAAAGGGTTATGGGGAGCGAGCAGGGAAGTGGAGCTGAGTCCATGATCAGATCAGCCATGATCTTACTGAATGGCGAAGCAGGCTTGAGGGGGCCAAATGGCCTACTCCTGCTCCTATTTCTTATGTTCTTATGTACTCTGCATCCTCTCTTTTTTGAGTTGAGTATATGCTCCGTATATAGGTCATTTTACCCTTTATGGACCTGGGTATCTCTCTGAACCTTTGCTCAGTAAGCACTGATGTAGCTCCAAGTGGGCAGCTCACCATCCTGTAGGTATTGTCCTTCTGACACACATGACTGTCCAAGTTCCTCAGCACAGAGTCATTTTGAAACATAGGAACAGGAGCAGGCCATTCAGCTCCTGTCCTGCCATTCTATTAGGTCATGGCTGGTCTGGATCTTGAGTCCATTGACCTAATTGACCCCGAGCCTCAACAGCATTTTGCAAGTGTGAGTTCCAGATTTCTACTGCCCTTTGTGTGAAGAAGTGCTTCCTGACATTACCCATCAATGACCTAGCTCTAATTTTAAGATTATGTCCCTTGTTCTTGACTCCCCCACCAGAGGAAATAGTTCTATCTACCCTATCAAATCCTTTAATCATCTTACACACCTCAACTGGATCACCCCTTAATCTTCCATACCACCTACCATCAAGGGCGCTAGTCAGCGCCGAGCCTGCGGCCAACATCCCACCATAGGCAATTAGGCTCATACAGCAGTGCCTGATCTCCAGTCGTCTTGGACCCCCTTACCTCTGGACCAAGACCTTACTCAGCTAAGCCCGTGTGGTAGCCGGTGTGCAACGGCCAGCCCACGTTAAAAGAATTCACGCACAGGCATCTTCCACTCCTCTGACTGATACTCAAGGGAACACAAGCCCAGTCTATGCAACCTGTCCTCCTAATTTAACCCTTTGAGCCCCGCTTTCATTCTGATAAACCTGTGCTGTGCCCCCTCCGACTACGTTCTCTCGGTGACCTGCAAACTGTATCTTTGTCCATTTTCTGAGCTACCGATTGCTCTGGGGATCCTATTACCTGCTGCAATGTTGGACAGTGCCCGGTATCTGTTCACTACCATCAGGTTGGAGGTTTAGATCCTCAACTTAATGCCGCCTGCTTTCTTTGGATCTCCTGCTGATTAAGTAGCAATGTTTTTTTTTCTTTTTTTAATGCATGCTCGCTGTGAGCCCAGCTTAGCAGCACGGGCATGGGCAGAGAGAGCAGTTTAAGGCAGCAGCTTCTGCAGCGATGGCGGTGAATTAGCAATCCTCCAGTCTGTTGCTTTTGATTGAATTCTCTCTCTCTCTCTCGCTCTCAACCAACCGCCCCCCCCCCCCCCCCTTACCACTGCAGCTTGGAACCAGTGTGTGTGTGTGTGTGTGAGAGAGAGAGAGAGAGAGTGGTTCTGATGCGGTTGGACACGGCCAAGCTGTATGGGAGGAGCCTGTGCTGATGCAGCATACGGCCCCAGTAGCAGCAGCCTCATGCAGCACTGGAGAGAGGGAGAGGGAGAGGGGATGAACGCAGGAGGTGCTGACGCATTTTCTCTGCCTGAAGTAACTACAGAATTTTAATACCGAGACCCTCTCTCAGATTCCTGCCTGCTTCACACGCACTCGCACCTTTGAAGTGGGCTCTGGGCTGACTGATGCCAGAATTCAACTTTATAACCACTGGAATAATTGATTTTTTTAAAAATTGCGCGTGAAGCTTTTTTTTCCCCCTTATTATTTTAAGAAAAGCCATTCAACAAAAGGACACGCAGTGTGCCAGTCACACCAGAAGCATGTCCTGCTAGTGGGGCTGTTGGGACTGCGGAAGGAGCTATTCGGCCCTGTGTGCGTCTCTTTTTTTCCCCCATCTTTTTTGAAGGCTTGGACTATGTCGCGCCGTGCCAGGCTCTCCCTCCCGTTCCACTAGGGCAATGGGACCGTGGATACCTCTCTGCTTCATTTCCAGTTCTCCAAATAATCCGACCGTAAATGGAGGAGGAGATTGACACCCGCAAAATCAACAACAGTTTTCTACGTGACCATAACTATGCAACTGAAGGTATTTACAGCCATTTAGCCCGGGTTGTCCATTTGTGTGTGTGTGTGTGTATGATATGACTGTCTTGCTCTCTTATTTATATATACCTTCATTGGTATTTTGGACCAATTGGGACCTGCTGCGGAATCAAATGAGAAATGGCTTTGAGAACTGCCTGCTGTTCCAGCACAGCCTTGCCCCGGTACCCACGGAATACAAGTAGAAGGCATAGCACAAGTGTCACTGAGCTAATATCGCAGTGCTGCAGAAACAGGGGACAGGGAATCGGGAAACGAAATCAGTGGTTTCTTTTAAAAATAAAGCAAACCCCTTTGGATATTGGGTCTACCAGAAAATGCAGCTGCTTTTCAGGAGAGCGGGTGGGGAGGCATAGGCTGCTGAAATTGGTGATCCGCAGTTACGCGTGGGATTTCTAAGCACAGGTTGCCGAAATGTCCTCGCTCTTGACATCCTTTACAAGAAGAAAAAAATAAACCCCTTCATTATCTGAAAAGCAAACTGCAGTTATTCCATCAGTACTGGGCGCAGATATCGGGTTATGTAACACGATGAACCCGACTGGCCACTGTCCAGCTGAGATGACATTCAGTATGAATAATTTTTCCATTGCCCTGTAACTGCTCACTGGGCACAAGCTACATTTCAATGCGAGCATTATTTTTTCTCTCTGCAGATTACAAGCTTCATGCAGTTTAAAAAATAAACTGATTTGGGATACACCTTTGCAGATAAATTATACTTCAAAAATACATGTATGTTGTTTCATTAAAGATCTATTAATACCTACAGACTACCCCCCCACCCCGGGCCATGGGGGGAATGATCTGGAGAAAATCCATGGATGGCAGATAAGAGAAATGGTTTGGAGACCAACCTTTTTCCTTTTGTTTAATCGCTTGAAACTTTATTTGCCTTGTATCTTTTAAGGGCAATATTCTGACTTTTGACCTTTACACCTTGACCTCGTGAGCCTGCAAAGCTCGAGATTTTCTGTTCTCTGGCTCAATTGTCCGGTGTCTTTTATTTGAACTCCCATCATTCGATTCAGTGAATGTGTTGATGCATTTTAACTGTCGAGCTGAGCTTTGATTTTTAAAAATCCCATTAAATGTAAAGGAAATTTAATGTTTCCAGATTTCATCAGTGGCCCTGGTGTGGTTCTGAGCAGAATGGGTGAGGGGTGCCTCTAGAGAGCACTGCAGACTTGTTGCCAATGACGATGGTTGTGCTCATGTGAGCAGAAACCCCTCTCGCAGAGCAGCACTTAGAATTGTCTTTAATAGATTGAAACATTATTCTGGAATTTTATTTCCCCTGGCTGACGTGACTGGCCATTTGCAGATACTAAAAACCCCTTATGTTGGTACAGCTTCTGCAGGTAGGCAGAGCAGCAGAAAGATAATGTCAGTTCCGCAATCGAATCAGATTCTCGAGGTTGTGCTCGAGGTGCAGTTAGTGATGAGCTTACATTTCAGGCAAGTACGTTAAGGTATGATCGTTGAAGATGCCAGGAGTACATTTACAGCATAGGACTGGAAAATGGAGCCAAGTACCTGTACATATTGGTGTCACTGTGCCATACATTATTAAAAACCAACATGATTCCCTCCAAATCTGCACACTCATACTCTCCTCATCAATTAAAAATGCAAAAATCTGGAGCTCATTGTTAAGAGTGTACCGTAGCCTCTTCAAAATCTGGAATCATTCTTTGAAGATGTACTGTAATAATTACTGCAGGCTCTTTATGGCACACACTGAGACAAAACCAGGACAGGACTAGGAAGGAATGCTTGCTTGTCTCGTTGAGATACTTCTAGGGGGATGTACAGCATCTCCAGTCCACGGCCCGGGCCACCTGTGTGAATGCTTGGAAAAGATTATGAATCGACGGCTAGGCTTCTCCAGCTCGTTCCCTTTCCTTTTTTTGGCTAGCTCAAAATAATGAGGAATAATTTGTGCGGAAGCAGGGGCGGATGCAGCTATAGGCCTGTGTGGCTGATGGGTCCAATCCCCTGAAGGTACTGACCGTCCAGTTGTCCTGCTACACTTTCGATCAATTTTGTCTATGGGGGTGAGGGTGGCACTCTGTTCCGGGGGAAACTGACACATTTATAAAGGATCTGAAGACTACTCTTAAACTGAGAAAGGAATACAAGTTTATGCTGGCGGAGTTAGGTGAAGAGCATGGGGGAGGAGATGAAGGCTCGTGTGGAGCATAAGCATACGGGAAACTGTTCCCATTGGCAGAAGGGTTGAGAACCAGAGGACACAGATTTAAGATGATTGGCAAAAAAAACAAAGGCGACGTAAGAACAAACTTTTTATGGAACGAGTGGTTAAAATCTGGAATGCACTGCCTGAAAGGGCTGGTGGAGGCAGATTCAATCACTGCTTTCAAAAGGGAAGTGGATAAGTATCTGAAGGAAAAATATTTTCAGGGCTACGGGGAAAGGGCGGGGGAGTGAGACTAGCAGAAGTGCTCTTGCAGAGAGCCGGCACGGGCCGAATGGCCGCCTTCTGTGCTGTAACCATTCTATGAAGCGCCGGCATAGACCAGTTGGGCCTCATGTGCTGTAGACTATGTAATTCTGTATAAATGTCCTTGTAGGTTGTGGAACTTAACCATCCAACTACAATCTGTTTCTCTTCGACTACCTATTGGACGGAAAGCACAGGGTGGCAATGGGTAAATGGTGGTGACAATTCACATGATCTCTGGGATGAAACTAAATTCTTCCCCAATGTATTACTTAAAAAGCAATGTTGTCATTTTTTCGGCTATGGTTTCTCATTGCCCTTGAATATAATGTGCATTATATATTAATTGATCTGGCTTTAGATAATCATGCACAGAGTTGCCAACCCTGCAGGATTGTCCTGGAGCTTCCAGGAATGAAAGATAAATCTCCGGGAGATTGCTGCGATCAACTGCAGGAGAAAAATCATAGAGCCATTAAAACAAAATGTGTGGTTTTTTTCTCCTTTTGAACACTTTCATTCATTAGTTTTAATAATAATGGAGATTGGGGGGAAAAATGCTGTTTGATGGTTCAAAATCATTCAATTGGGTAATGAAGAGCCTGTTTACTTTCCAATTGGCGCGGGAAGGTGGGGCACTGTGAGGATGGAGGTGTGAGACAATCACTGGCGGGAGTGTGGGGGTGGGGTGGTTGGAGGTAGGAGGTCATGTGATGAAATCTCCAGGAATATGTCCAACCAGAGTTGGCAACCCTAATTGTGCAGCAGTATTTTAATGCAAAGTTGAGCCTGGCTTGTTTCCAGTAGAAGAAGAGTGGATTGTTTATTAGCATAAAGCTACCCATTTTAATGTGTAAATTCTCATATGACTTTTTGTGGCCTTCACACGAAGGTTATTTATTTGTCACCCAGTTTAGCAGAAGGATCTAGCAAATACAAACAGCGTGCTTCAATTCAGGATCGTTTTTTTATCTCTTCTCTTCCCCATTCCACGCAAAAAAAATTATGAATTTCAGGAACGATGCTGTTTTATAAGGGGCCGATAAATTTTGACCTCGTATTTTTTAGATTTAAAAAAAGTTACAGCACTGAAAGCCTGCATTTCCCCCTCTCCCCTCCGCCCTTTCCCCCCCCCCTCCTCCCCCCCACACACACACACACCTCTGCTGGGCTCTAAACAGAGAGAAAATGCTAAAATCTGAACCTTAAGAAGTTTCAAATTTACACAAACCCACCCTTTTACATTGGCCACTTGCAGAATTTGGAATGTACCAAGCCTCCCAGTAATTGAAAATACCATAACTGGCACAGGAGCCAGAAAACCTGTGATCCCTGACCACCTACCTGACCTTACCAACCACACCTTTAAAAAAAAAAATAAACGGTTCTTACAGAAGTATAGAATAGAACTTTATAGCATAGAAGCAGGACATTCGGTCCATCCTGCCTGTACTGGCTCTTTGAAAGAGCTACCCAGTTAGTCCAACCCCGTGTCCTTTCCCCATAGTCCTGAAGATTTTTCTCTTTCAAGTATTTATCCAATTCTCTTGTGAAAGTTACTATTGAATCTGCTTCCACCACACTTTCAGGCAGTGAATTTCAGATCATCACAACTTGCTACGTTTAAAAAAAAATCTCCTCATCTCTGCTCTGCTTCTTTTGCTAAATATCGTAAATCTATGACCTCTGGTTACTGACCCTGCTGCCATTGGAAACAGTTTCCCCTTATTTACTGTGGCATGTAACCTTAAAATCAGTTATAATCTGATCTCACCCAGCAATAAGTCTGTAGGGACACAGTTTCAAGAAAATATTATCTGTATTTCATGGTACAACATCCTGGGGCCGAAATTGGCCACTGCTGGAAATGGGGCACACTAACCCTGTTCTGTTGTTTTTACTGGCATAGCGGTGGCCTCTTGAGTGATATTCCGCTCTTTTTGGCTTTTTTTTTTCAGCGGACCGGAAGTCCGTCATATTGGGGACAGAAGTGCGGAAGTTCGCAGTCTAAAGGGTTGGAAGTTGGGGGCGGGTGGAGTGGCTGCTGCTGTCAGTCATCAGAATAGCGCTGCCCGTTGGCGGCCCAGCCGAACTCCGGGGCATGCTTGGTGGCCCAACATGGCAGTCGGCCGACAAAAAAAACATGGCGGCCGCGGCAGTACCCTACTCTTTAATGGCAGCCGCACTGCAAACACAGTGCACTGGCAGAAAAAGCTGCTGGTGGCACCAAGCGGCGGCAGCAAGATTTTCTCCACGGAATTTCGCGATCGCGGGGGAACATCGGTGGTGTGCGCGCTGATGGCGCACTTAGGATGGATTGGCAGCAGCGGAGCGGTAGTGGGGGGGAGCGGGTCACTGCTGGGATACCGCAGGAGCAGAATTTTCAAAATGGCGGCCATTCCATGATTGATCAGCGGCTATTCCACTCCGCAGCGTGGCCACCGATTTTTGGTGGTAAGCGGCCTTAAGGAAAGGGGCAATTTGGCCCCCCCTGACTTTATAAAATATATTATCAATTGACCTACCATGAGCAACACCAAAAGAGAGATGCTGGTAGATATATTAAATTGGGCCCATCAATCCAATTCTTTTGGCAATTGGTTTTGGCATAAGACTGGCGTAAGCGTTCCTGAGGGATGGGTCTCTTTCAAGCTGCTGCTTCAAGGTTTGATGGAAATCATGCTGAGACACTTACTACATCCACGGGATGTACAGAAATGATAGCTCCACTGCAGCCTTCAGCAGCATTTCGTAACAAATTCCTTCGATGTATTAAAAAAATAATGCCACTGTGATGTAGAAATGTACTTAATTTTTGTGGATTAATTGAGTCTAGGGTTACTTAGACACTAGCCCGGCAGGGGCTGACAGAAGCAGGGGAATTTTGGAAGAGGAAAATAAAGACTGCTCAGTAACTGAATAGTGCATTCTCTGTGATTGAACTTGTTTTACATAACAAACTCCGACTTTCAATAGCAAGTGGTAATGGGTGTGACGATTCCATTCAGTAACCGTGAATCTTTAAATGATATGAAGAGAGACTCCCTGTTCCTCTGAACAGCCCCCCCCCCCCTCGCATTCCCTAGAATATACAAGATAGAAATGCACCTTATCGTGAAGTACAGAATGTTGGAAAAGTTGTCCTGTATTTCAATTTTTTATTTACTTATATTTTGTGTGATATAAATTTGTACTCCAGATGTAGGATGCCTACACTAGGGAACCAAATAAGTTTCAATTTTGCCATCAAGAGCCAACATTAACCATTCCCAAAGCAGGCATCACACAGCTAAGGTGCAGAGTAAATCTCCCGCTACTCTACCCTCAGGCCTAAACGCAATAGAACATTTCTATTCTAAATACCAACCATCCACATAGCATCTCTCAATCTCCAAGAATTGCAAAATTACATATAGTTTAGTGCCACATGCTTGTGTCCACTTTGAGGTGAGCTGACACTGCATCAAATTTATTTCATATTCGACCATGCAGCTAAGAGACTGTGGGGACTTGCATCCCTGGAGACTGAAGATTGCATTTCCATAAGTGAGTAGTAAGCAATAGATAAGGGTAGTGCTTATTTGGAGCGAGGGAAGGGACTGGAATCTAAGGGAAAGATTTTAAAAGGCAAAGTAAAAATGGAAAATGAAGAAAAAAAATATACGAATTGGATGAGTGCAGCAGCCTCTGTACTGTGGGTGCAAACATTGCTTTGTCTAGGTGCGTAATGCGGTTTGCTTAGGATCTACGCACAATGTTGTGATGTAAAGCATTCCAAACTTACATACGAACACATAAACAATGACACAGGAAAAGACTTTGTGTCCAGCCAGCCTGTTCCACACAACTGCAATGCTTTGCGCATCACAACATATATTCCCCACCAATGTTCCCTTTAAGCTGCGTGGTCGCGCTGCTGTCTGGAGCTCCCGCGCAGCTGCCTCATCGGTACAAACACTGCACATTCACGGATTTTTGAATGGGCCGCGCATCCCCCCTAAAAATTGGAGGGAAAATTGCTCTCCACCCCACCCAAAACCATGTGATTTCCTAAGAGCGGCCAAAACCCAGGGCAAATTGGGGGGAAACCATCTGGGAACTTCCTCTCCGACCCCCTTAGGTGATCAAAACTAGTACAGGAGATCACACTGGCCCTATTTAAACATTTTAATGTAATATTCTCAAAGTTGAAGTGCCTTGGAGTGAAAAACTGTTCAGATTTTGTCTGTTTCCTGTAAGTTTGCATATAGCGATTTCTCTCAGCAAAAACCCTGTTGATTAATGAGTCATTACCTAGAGGACATAAATTTAAGATCCTCACCACAAGAGCAGAGGGAGAAGTTAGGAGAATTTCTTTATACACAAAGGGCTGTTGGGGGTTGGGACATGGAATGCCCTACCAAAACAGTGGTGGAAGCAAACGCTAAACTCCAAAATAGCTGTTTTGAGGGTGACCATGCAAACTCAAGCATTTCTTTAAACTCAGGATCTACATTATGCTTCCATTGGTAACAGCACCACTACATCGCCAAGACGATTTAAACAGGCTAAAACAAAACCTGCTGGCCCCAGCAGACTTGTGTCTGGAGGGCCTGGTGACTGCACTACATAACAAAATCATGTGCTATTTTGAATTTGCTGTGTGTGTGTTTTTATGCAAGACTAATAGGACTAAGCAGTGCTTTCCACTGACTGGTATTTGAGAATTAATTTCTACTAGCTGCATTTTGTTGCCGCTTCACTGTCGAGGCCTTGAGCCAAGTTTAATGAGCGGCATTGTCCGCACTGGATCTCCTTTACAAATGCCTCTCTGTCTTGGTGTTGTGCTTTGATGGCTTAATTTTTTTGGCAACAACAGCAGTATCTTTGCAGAATTGAAACGCTTGTGGACTTGAAGAACTGGTAAACTTGGTCTAGCAGGTGGGTCAACATTTGTTCGTGTGTTCAAAATTCTGTGCAGCTTTTTCCTCTTCAGCAGAATCGCTAAAGATGTTCCTTTCACTTCAGTTAGAAGTTGTGTAACTCATTGCAAGATAAGCTTTAGATATTAATAATGCGACAGTGTATATGGCTCAGTGCAATGACATATGATCTCTTTTGGTTGGAGGGAGAGGAGAATTACATCGAATTTACAGCATGGTCTATGCTGATATTTATGCTCTACATGAGCCCCCTCCCACCTTACTTCATCTTACCCTATCAGCATATTCTTCTGTTCCTTTCTTCCTCATGATACCAGAAATGCGAGGTTATACCTATCGGGAAAGTATGAACAAGCTGGGTCTCTTTTCTCTTGAAAAGAGAAGGCTGAGGGGTGACGTATTAGAGGTCTTTAAAATTATGAAAGGTTTTGATAGAGTTGATACAGAGAGAGTATTTCCACTTGTGGAGAAGAACAAAACTGGAGGACATCAATATAAGATAGTCACCAAGAAATCAAATATGGAATTCAGGGGGAACTTCTTTACCCAAAGAGTGGTGAGAATGTGGAACTCGCTACCACTGGGAGTGGTTGAGGCAAATAGTATAGATGCATTTAAGGGGAGGCTATATAAACATATGAGGGAAAAGGGAATAGAGGGTTTTGCTAGATTTAGATGAGAAAGGATGGGAGGAGGCTCGAGTGGAGCATAAACGGCAACATGGATTCCACAGGTGGAAGCATCTCCACGTCTACTTTATTGAACCCTTTCATAAGACCCTGATTAGGTCACCCTTCAGCCATCTCTTTTCTAGAGAGATTGCAACGAAGGATCACTAGACTGGTTCCTGGGATGAGAGGTTTGCCCTATGAGGAGACATTGAGTAGACTAGGTATATATTCCCTAGATTTTAGGAGAATGAGAGGAAATCTAATTGAAACACACAAAATTCTTAAGGGGCTTGACAGGGTTAATGCAGGGAGACTGTTCCCGTGGTTGGGGAATCTAGAACACGGGGTCACAGTCTCAGAATAAGTGGTTGGCCATTTAGGACTGAGATGAGGAGAAATGTCTTCACTCAAAGAGTTTTGAATCTTTAAAATTTTCTACCCCAGAGAGCTGTGGATGCTCAGTCTTTGAGTACATTCAAGATGGAGGTCGATAATTTTTTGGAAATGAAGGGATATGGGGATAGTGTGGGAAGGTGCAGTTGAGGTAGATCAGCCATGATCTTGCTGAATGGCAGAGCAGGCTTGAGGAGCCAAATGGCCTACTCCTGCTCCTAATTCTTATGTTCTTATAAAAACCAACGATGCCACATCATTTCAGCTTTTTCTCTCCCTATGCCACCATCCCCCATTGGTCACAACTGTTTGGTATCAAATGCTCATAAATCATTGCATCATATAGATGCTGGTTGAAAGATAAATTTTGTCCAGAACACTGGGACAACTGACCTGCTCTTCGAACAGTGCCATGGGATCTTTTACCTCCATAGATCCCATGGCACTGTTCGAAGACCTTGATTTAACGTTGCATCTGAAAGACCGCACCTCCGACAGTGCAGCTTTCTCTCAGTACTGCACTGTAGTATCAGCCAAGATTATATGCTCAAATCTCTGGAGTGGGCTTGACCCCACAATGTTCTTACTCATAGGCTACCACTGAGCCAAGTCTGACAAAGAATGTGGCAAAATGTACAAAGTACTATACCTGTAGTTGTGGCAACAAAAATGTTGGTAATTGGGAGAAAGGAGGCAGAAAAAAAGAAAGACTTGCATTTATATAGCGCCTTTCACGATCACTGGACATCTCAAAGCACTTTACAGCCATTGAAGTACTTTTGGAGTGTAGTTACTGTTGTAATGTAGGAATCGCGGCAGCCAATTTGCGCACAGCAAGCTCCCACAAACAATGACCAGATATACTGTTTTTGTTATGTTGATTGAGGGATAAATATTGACCAGGACACCGGGGATAACTCCTCTATTCTTCTTCGAAATAGTGCTATGGGATCTTTTACGTCCGCCTGAGAGAGCAGACGGTGCTTTGGTTTAGCACCTCCGACAGTGCAGCACTCACTGGAGTGTCAGCCAAGATTTATGTGCTCAAGTCCCTGGAGTGGGACTTGAACCCACAACCTTCTGACTCAGAGGTGAAGGTGCTACCTACTGAGCCATTGGCTGTCAGGGAGATTAGGGATAAAGGGAATCTTCTCTGATTGGTGGGAAATGACAAGTGGTGTTCCCCAGAGATCTGTACTGGGGCCTCTGCTTTTCACCAAATATAATAATGACTTAGATGAATGTATAGAGTTGATTGTCCAAGTTTGCAGATGGCACTAAGTTGGGACGCACAGTAAATTGTGTAAATGTAAGCAGGAAACAGCATAGGAGAAAAGGCATATAGATAGATTAAGTTAGTGGGCAAAATTGTGGGAGATAGAGTTCGAAATGGAAAATGTGAGATTATCCACTTTGGATCCAAGAAGAACAAATATGATTTTAATGGTGAGAGCCCAGGAGCTGTGGAGGAGCAAAGGGATTAGGGTGGCTATGCACGCAAATCACTAAAAACAGGAACAAAAAGAAATCAAAACGTCTAATGGAATGTTGGCTTTTATCTCAAGAGGCTTGGAATTCAAAACTGAGCAAGTTGCGCTTCAGTTAAAGTCTTGGTCAGACCCCATCTGGAGTGCTGCGTTCAGTTTTGGGCACTGCGCCTCAGGAAAGATATATTGGTGTTGGATGAGGTGCAGCGCAGATTCACCGGAATGATACAGGGGCTTAAAGGGTTAAATTATGAAAACAGGTTCTATAAACTTTCCTTAAGTTTAGAAGGGAATCAAAGGCTGACATCACAGGAAAGAAGGGAAGTGATTGGTTGGTGAGTTTTTCTCTCTTTTCTGGGGCATTGGTTTGAACAAAACTTGAAAACTTAATTAACTAAATACATTAGAGATGGCAGGGGAGGCGATGTGTTTCTGCTGTCGCATGTGGGGGCTGGTTGACCCCATTGAGGTCCACGACGACCACATCTGCAGCAAGTGTCTGCAGCTCGAGGAACTTGGGCTCCGTGTTGATGAGCTGGAATCCGAGCTGCAGATACTATGACATAGGGAGGGGGAGAGTTACCTGGACGCTGTGTTCCAGGAGGCAGTCACACCCCTTAGATTCATTAATTCAAATTTGGTCCATAGTCAGGGACAGAAGAATCTGACTACAAGTTAGGAAGGTATGGGGACCCAGGAGGTAGTAATGGAGGAGCCTCAACCCTTGCTCTTGTCCAACAGGTTTGATGCTCTTACTCCCTGTGTGGACAAGAGCAGGGACTGCAGGGAGGATGAGCAAACTGACCACAGCACCGTGGTAGAGGGGACCATTGAAGTGGGGGAGTAAAAAGAAATATTGTAGTGGTAGGTGACAGTATCATTAGGGGGATAGATACAGTTCTATGCAGCTAAGAGCGTGAGTCCCGAAGGCTGTGTTGCTTGACCAGTGCCAGAGTTAAGGACATCTCCTTTGGGCTGGAGAGGAACTTGGAGTGGGAGGGAGAAGATCCGGTTGTTGTGGTACACATGGGTACCAACGACATAGGTAGGACAAATAAAGAGGTTCTGCTGAGGGAGTATGTGCACCTAGGGGCTAAATTAAAAAGCAGAACCACAAAGGTAATAATCTCTGGATTACAACTTGAACCACGAGCAAATTTGCATGGGGTAAATAAGATCAGAGAGTTAAACACGTAGCTCAAAGACTGGTGTGGAAGAAATGGGTTTTGGTTTGTGGGACACTGGCACCAGTACTGGGGTAAGAGGAGCTGGTCCGTTCGGACAGACTCCACATAGACCGTGGGTTCTGACGAATTAAATAACTCGGGCTGTAGCGAGGGCTTTAAACTATTTGGGGGGGGGAGGGGGTGGGGGGGTTGAAGGGGGGGGTTCAGGTGAGCGGAAATTAAAAAAGTCAACGAATAAGGAAAAAGGCAATAGAGCAGGGTTGCACTAGGGGAAATGAAAACCAGAGGAAGCAGGAAAAAATGGTTAAAAAAAACAAATTTAAAAGCTCTTTATCTGAATGCACGCAGCATTCGTAAGAAAAGAGATGAGTTGATGGCACAAATAGATACAAATGGGTATGATCTGATAGCATTACAGAGACATGGTTGCAAGGTGACCAAGGCTGGGAACTAAATATTATGGGGTATTTGACAATTCGGAAGGACAGACAGAAAGGAAAAGGAGGTGGGGTAGCTCTGTTAATAAAGGATGGGATCAGTGTGTTATTGAGAAATGATATTGGTTCAGAAGATCAAAGATGTTGAATCAGTTTGGGTGGAGATAAGGAATAATAAGGGGGAAACCCCCTAACAGTAGCTATATTGTTAGATGGCGTATAAATCAAGAAATAATGGAGGCTTGTAAAAAAGGAGTGACAATAATCATTGGCAATTTTAACCTTCATATTGATTGGACAAAATAAATTGGCCAGGGTAGCCTTGAGGAAGAGTTCAGAGTGTATCCGGGATAGTTTCCTTGAACAGTATGTTGTGGAATCAACCAGGGAGCAGGCTATCTTAGATCTGGTACTGTGTAATGAGACAGGATTAATAAATGATCTACATGGTAAAGGATCCTCCAGGAATGAGTGACCATAACACAGTTAAATTTCAAATTCAGTTGGAGGGTGAGAAAGTCGGATTTCAAACCAGTGTCCAAGCTTAAATAAAGGAGACCACAAAGGTATGAAGGCAGAGTCGGCTAAAGTGGTCTGGGAAAATAGATTAAAGTGTGGGACGGTTGAGGAGTAGTGGCACACATTTAAGGAGATATTTCATTACTCTCAACAAAAATATATCTCAATGAGAAGGAAAGACCTGAGAGAAAGGATAATCATCCGTGGCTAACTGAGGAAATAAGGGAGGGTATAAAATTGAAAACAAGGGCATACAATGTGGCCAAGATTAGTGAGAGGCCAGAGGATTGGGAAACTTTTAAAAGCCAGCAAAGAATGACTAAAAAAATAATAGAGAGGGAAGATAGATTCTGAAAGTAAACTAGCATGAAATATAAAAACAGATAGTAAGAGTTTCTACAGGCACGTAAAAAGGAAAAGAGTGGCTAAAGTAAATGTTGGTCCCTTAGAGGATGAGACTGGGAATTAATAATGGGAAACAGGAAAATGGCAGAGACTTTGAACAAATATTTTGTATCTGTCTTCATGGTAGAAGACACTTAAAAATATCCCAATAGTGGATAATCAAGGGGCTATAGGGAGGGAGGAACTTAATACAATCACTATCACTAATGAAGTTTTACTCGGTAAAATAATGGGACTAAAGGCGGACAAGTCCCCTGGACCTGATGGCTTACATCCTAGGGTCTTAAAAGAAGTGGCTGCAGAGATAGTGGATGCATTGTTTCTAATCTACCAAAATTCCATGGATTCTGGGGTGGTCCCAGCGGATTGGAAAACTGCAAATGTAATGCCCCTATTTAAAAAAGGAGGAAGACAGAAAGCAGGAAACTATAGACCAGTTAGCCAGACATCTGTTGTTGGGAAAATGCTGGCGTCCATTATTAAGGAAGCAGTAGCAGGACATTTGGAAAAGCATAATTCAATCAAGCAGAGGCAACATGGTTTTATGAAAGGGAAATTACATTTGACAAATTTGCTGGAGTTCTTTGAGGATGTAATGAGCAGGGTGGATAAGGGGGAACTAATGGATGTGGTGTATTTGGATTTCCAGAAGGCATTTGATAAGGTGCCACATAAGAGCTTACTGCACAAGATAAAAGCTCACGGGGTTGGGGGTAATATATAAGCATGGATAGAGGATTGGCTAACTAACAGAAAACAGAGAGTCGGGATAAATGGGTCATTTTCCGGTTGGCAATCAGTAACTAATAGGGTGCCGCAGGGATCGGTGCTGGGACCTCAACTATTTGCAATCTATATTAATGACTTGGATGAAGGGACTGAGTGCAATGTAGCCGAGTTTGTTGATGATACAAAGATGGGTGGGAAAGCAAATTGTGAGGAGGACACAAAAAATCTGTAGAGATGTAGGCAGGCTTAATGAGTGGGCAAAAATTTGGCAGATGGAGTATAATGTGGGAAAATGTGAGGTTATCCACTTTGGCAGAAAAAATAGAATAACAAATTACGATTTAAATGGAGAATATTTGCAAAGTGCTGCAGTACAGAGGGACCTGGGGGTACTTTTGCATGAAACACAAAAAGTTAGTATGCAGTTACAGCAATTAATCAGAAAGGCAAATGGAATGTTCGCCTTTATTGCAAGGGGGATAGAGTATAAAAGCAGAGAAATCCTGCTGCAACTGTACAGGATATTGGTGAGGCCACACCTAGAGTACTGCATACAGTTTTGGTCTCCGTATTTAAGGAAGGATATACTTGCATTGGAGGCAGTTAAGAAAAGGTTCACTAGGTTGATTCCAGAGATGAGGTGGTTGACTTATGAAGATAGGTTAGCAGGTTGGGCCTGTACTCATTGGAGTTCAGAAGGATGAGCGGTGATCTTATCGAAACATATAAGATAATGAGGGAGCTTGACAAGGTGGATGCAGAGAGGCTATTTCCACTCATAGGGGAAACTAGAACTAGGGGGCATAGTCTCAGAATAAGGAGCCACCCATTTAAAACTGAGATGAGGAGAAATTTCTTCTCTCGGAGGGTTGTAAATCGATGGAATTCTCTGCCCCAGAGAGCTGTGGAGGCTGGGTCTTTGAATATATTTAAGGCGGAGATAGACAAATTTTTTGAATGATAACGGAATAACTGGTTATGGGGAGCGGGCAGGAAAGTGGAGCTGAGTCCATGATCAGATCAGCCATGATCGTATTAAATGGCGGAGCAGGTTCAAGGGGCCAAATGGTCTACTCCTTATGTTTGTATGTTGAGGGATGGTCTGATTGAGATGTTTAAAATGATAGCGATTTGATAGGGATTGATACAGAGAAACTGTTTCCTCTGGTAGGGAGATCCAGAAGAAAGAGGGTACAATTGTAAAATTAGAGCTAGTTCAATGAGTACTGAAATTAGAAGCACTTTTTCACACAAAGGGTAGTGGAAATCTGGAGCTCTCTTACCCCAAAAGGCTGAGAATGCTGGGGGTCAATTGACATTTTCAAGCCTGAGATCGCTAGATTTTTCGTGGATAAGGGTATAAAGGGAGCAAGTGTGGGTAAATGGAGTTGAGCCATGATCTAAAAAAATTAAATGGGGGAACAGGTGTGAAGGGCTGAATGGCCTCGTCCTGTTTCTATATTACACAAGTAGGATTTAATGCAGTAGAGGAGTAAATATCTAAGCATCAACTCCCTGTTCACAGTCAAATCCAGGGATCTATTGAGATCAAATCTGGTTTAAGATTAAATGGCAAATAAAAATGATCTTCAAGGAACATTTCAAGGAGCCTACTTATAATTTCAGCTCCCTGATGCTATACGAACCAAATTGTTCTTACTTGGCATTCATACTGCCTCCAATGCAAGTATATTCATAAACATCTGGTTTAGGGAGAGTGGATAAGGTACTGCAGGGCCGACCGACTGAGTATGAATTTCTACTCCTCTGCCCCCCTCCCGGGATGATGTCGGAACCTGCTGAGGTCTGGTCCCACAGGTGCCCTTGCTCAAGTTGCCATTTTCCATGTGCGAATGGTGGCGGCTGGTTTTACTGCAGGAAACATCACAGCTGAGTCCAATCCTGTCCTCCACTGATGTCCACACATCTCTTTCAATAGGTTGTTCAGTACAGAGTACATTCTTGAGATTTAGTATGACTTTTCTTTCAAAACACTGCAGCAGATAAAAGTAATTATATTGAAAGTGAATGTCTTTATTATCATGATACAAGCTGAAACTCGTCAGTGATTTTGGCTACACCTTAAAGGTCCTGGTGTTGAAAATTTACTCAATTCTGACAACATGTTAGAGCAGTACTAAGCAAGTTCAATTGCATCTTTTTCTCTTTTGTGAATAGTGGACCAAAATGATGGAAGTGTTTAAATCGTTGAATTGTTACCTTTTTTTGTATGCATATGTGTACAGATGAATTGGATCTTTACTTGAAAAGGAAAAATTTGCAGGGCTGTGGAGAAAATGCATGGGAGTGGTATAAATTGAAAACTCTTTCAAAGAGCCGACATAGGCACGATGGGCCGAATGACCTCCTGTGCTGTATGAACCTGATGATTCTATGAAGTGTATATATAAAGGGATTGATCACTTTAAATTGGATGACACTCTGTTGATAATGACAGGAGTGTTCTACCATGTAGTCTACAATGTATTATTCTGCTGCTAAGGTGAGGCTGTTCATGGTGTGTATTCTCTTTAAGTTCATCAAGCTTAATTACTGTAAATCTTGAGTTCGGTTAGAGGTTAATTATTTTTGGAAAGGAAAGTTTGCAGATTGGCAGGCGCTTGTTAATGTCCAATGTCAAAGAAATCAATATAGAAACATAGAAATTTACAGCGCAGATGAAGGCCATTTCGGTTCCTCGTGTCCGCGCCGGCTGACAAAGAGCCGCACGGCCCTTGGTCAGCAGCCCTAAAGGTTACATATAAACCTATGACTAATGACCAAAAGGCAAAGAGCACCCAGCCCAACCAGTCCACCGCACACAACTGCGACACCCCTTATACTGAAACATTCTACACTCCACCCCAACCGGAGCCATGTGATCTCCTGGGAGAGGCAAAAACCAGATAAAAACCCAGGCCAATTTAGGGAGAAAAAATCTGGGAAAATTCGTCCAGGAGATCACGCTGGCCGTATTCTATTCCCTGCAGTACTTACCATTATATCTACGCCGTCCAATAAAGGTCATCCAGTCTAATCCCAATTACCAGCTCTAGGTCCGTTACCCTGCAGGTTACTATACTTCAAGTGCCCATCCAACCATCTCTTAAAAGTGTTGAGGGTTTCTGCATCCACCACTCTTCCAATCAACGAGTTCCAGATCCACACAATGCTCTGCGTAAAGAAGCCCCCCCCTCAAATCCCCTCTAAACCTTCCAACAACCATCTTAAAACTATGCCCCCTCGTTGTAGACCTCCACCAATGGAAATAGGCCCTTACTATCCACTATGTCCAGGCCCCTCAATATTTTGCACACCTCAAGGAGGTCTCTTCTCAACCTCCTCTGTTCCAGTGAGAACAAACCCAGCCTATCCAATCTGTCCTCATAACTAAGATTCTCCATTCCAGGCAGCATCCTAGTAAATCTCCTCTGTATCCTCTCTAGTGCAATCACGTCCTTCCTATAATACAGCGACCAGAACTGCACGCAGTACTCCAGCTGTGGCCTAACCAAAGTATTATACAATTTAAGCATAACCTTCCTGCTCTTATATTCTACGCCTCGGCCAATAAAGGCAAGCATTCCGTATGCCTTCTTAACCACCTTATCCACCTGGCCTGCTACTTACAGGGATCTGTGGACAAGCACTCCAAGGTCCCTTTGTTCATCTACACTATTAA
Organism: Pristiophorus japonicus; assembly: GCF_044704955.1. Lineage (NCBI taxonomy): Eukaryota > Metazoa > Chordata > Chondrichthyes > Pristiophoridae > Pristiophorus > Pristiophorus japonicus. Next base: position 137,417,719 of record NC_091980.1, on the reverse strand, counting down.
GTGGCCTACTGCTTAATATGTATACCCTTTCCTTATTAGCCCTCCCAATGTGCATCACCTCACACATCTCTGAATTAAATTCCATTTGCCACTGCTCTGCCCACCTGACCAGTAGATTGATATCCTCCTGCAGCCCATGACATTCCTCTTCATTATCAACCACACAGCTAATTTTAGTGTCGTCTGCAAACTTCTTAATCATACTCCCTATATTCAGATCTAAATCGTTGATATGTACCACAAAAAGCAAGGGACCCAGTACCCAAGGGACATGAAACAGCTTTTTCTTTTCTACTTTTGAAACTTTAAAGTCTGATAACGACTTTTACAAATTAGGATGATTGAAAGTCAAAATCTTGTGAAGGATCTAGCTGTGTGCCTCATAACGTTACGGAAAAGGAGCTTCCCTGGCACAACTGGAAAAGAAAATCAAACTGAGTGGGTTTCCAAATAGCAGCGATTTAAATATAGTTGCTTCATTGAGTCGACCTGCCTCACAGCATTCAATGGGTCTTTAATGGTTTTCACCAGCTCAAGGATAGTGCCAATTCTACACGGCAAATCTCGCCTTAGCTGCTTGGATTTTTCAAGTGGCCAGTCATTGGGTCCCAGATTTTGGGGCTTGAAACTTACAACCAGCACAATTTCCTTTCTTTAAAAAAAATTATTTCAGTAGTACAGGGTATGTTTTTTGTGCTTGTCAAAGTGAGAGGTTCATGTTGCAAAATGGAGTACTTTCACTCTTTGAGGGGTAGGTTTTTACAAATTCCGATAAAGAATTTGGGTGAGGAGGCCAGTGCATCCCACAGGATTTTGCATACCTGTTAAGTCTTTTGGGAAAGCATGGAGGGTGCACTCACTTCAACCTCCGAATTCATGATACCAGCTCTCAATGGGCAAAGTTCTGCCTGTTAGGATTGAGTGGAATGGGTGAGAAATTATGTTGAAGAATGTTGTTGCCGTTGGGACTATAATAAGCATTCAGTGTTACTTTAATTGTAAATGTTATTTTTCTAGCTAGTTAGTCCAACAGCAGTGGCCCGGTTGTCTGCTGCCCACAGCAGTGATGCGTTAGCTTTGCATTTAGGATTTGGGCCGCTTACCGTACAGGTACCCAGATGTTAATTCTGAAGACTTTGTTCGCAGGGGTATTTTGTTCCCCCAACAAGAAAGCCTTTGTTCCCATGAATACCACCACAGGTACTCTGGGTCAAGTGCCAGCCTTCTACACTGAAAACTCTACGAAGGAGGAGGCTGTCATGTGTCAGACCCTGTGTTTTTACTTTCAAACATTCTGGTAGCAGTAGCATTAAATATCTAAGAAATGTGGACATGTGTCTGTGCCAAGCAACAGATTCAGTGATCGCTCTTCCTCCTTCCCACATCCACCACTGTGTTGAAAGTAAGACTCATTGCATTGTCTTGTACTCTTTGCCTGGAGCTCAAAAATGTGGAACCCATTAAATTCTTCAGTCCCTCCTTCCTCCTGCAATCTTTCCCATTCAACGCTCACACTTGGGTGTGCCTAATCGCTATTTCCTGATTCACCACCTCTTCTCTTTGACCCTTGCGATGCTGTCCTGCATTGTGGGCCATGGCCCTTCAGCTTGGTTTCTGCATTTTAAATCAAAAAGTTGAACGACTGTTTCAATATGTCTGAAACATTGAGCATGTGCGGAACAGCCTCGTCCCGCTATCTGTTACTCCTATGTTTACGTCTGTTTATTTTTTAAAGTTTGAAATATGGTGTGATTTATTCCCAATGTATTAATGTTGACTAAAATATCTTGTACGATTCAGGGTAACACATCATTTAAATTACCGACTACAATACAGGTTTACGATTATAGTTCAGTCAATGCCTAGTGGTATAATGTCTACACGCTCCAGTGAGTCTGTTGCATTGCAGTGCAGATCAATAATGGATAAGAGCAAAGTCTCATCAGATTCAGGGACAACACAAAAGGAGACTGTTTTAGAAATAATCTACATGAGCTTAAAATACAATTGCATCAGAATCCAGATTCCTAGGTTTGTATGGTCTGATTTGCTGGTATTAAAATAAACAGATTCATTGCAGTGTATGCATCGCACCAACCTGTTTAAAAAAAAAACAGAATGCTAGAAACACTCGGCAGGTCAGACATCATCTTTTGAGGGAGAGAAACCGTTAGGGGCTGAAATTGCCCTCCACACCAAACGGGCGCACTTAACGATTTTTAAATGTTTTTCTCCGCCACAATCCCTGGGGTAGAAATTAGAGCGGTATTGAGGTCTTTATTTTTTTTTTTGGTGTTGGTGCAGTGTTCGGGCAGCTGCAGAAGTGCCATTGTGTTGGGTCGGCCACCAAGCCGATTCATCAGCGCTGCGCTGGTGATGTCAGCATCCCTCCCCTTCAGTTAAAGGGAACAGCATTTATTTTAGTTAGGTCCACTGGGCCAACAGTGAGGGTTTCGGCTGGGCCAGCGGCCTGGCACCCCAAGAGTGGGTGCTGGGTTGTCTGTTGGCAGCCCGGCCGAATCCGCGGCTGCCATTGTCGCGCCGACTTCGGAGTCGGCCGACAATTAAAATAAGATGGTGGCCGCGGCAGTGCACTCTCCCCTTTAAGGGCAGACATGGCGCACAGCCATAAGAAGCTTCTTGCCGGGGAAAGCTGTTGGGGGCACCGACTGGCAGCCGATAGGCTCCTGCAGGACAATTCCCCACGCGGGGCGGAAAGGGGGTCGCCGCCGGTCGGTAAGGGGTTGGCGCGTGCCCGATGGGGCGGGAAGGGGGTCGCCGCCGGTCGGTAAGGGGTTGGCGCGTGCCCGATGGGGCGGGAAGGGGGTCGCCGCCGGTCAGTAAGGGGTTGGCACGTGCCCGATGGGGCGGGAAGGGGGTCGCCGCCGGTCGGTAAGGGGTTGGCACGTGCCTGACAGGGTGGTAAGACAGCCAGAGCGGTCCCATATACCGCTCCAGAAATGAGGGAGGGCAATTTAGAAAATGTAGACCCCTCTGCACCGACCGAGCGATGAGTGCTTTCCGCACCGTTGCGCCTCTTTGAGGCGGTAACGGCTCTTTAAAAAAGGGGCAATTTCGGCCCCTTAATGTTTCAGGTCCTCATTCCTGCCTTTGCTACCTAGATTTGACGATTCCAATCTTGTTTTGGTTGGCCTTTCATTTTCCACCCTCCATAAACTTGAGCGTGTCCAAAACTCTGCTGCCCGAATCCTAATTTGCATCAAGTCCCATTCACCCATCACCCCTGTGCAAGGCTCGATTTTAAAATTCTCATCGTTATTTTCAAATCCCTCCAGTGCTGCTCCCCTCACAGGGCCCAAGTTTCGAGCCGCACCTAGAACGGCGCAGTCCCAACCTGGACGCCCATTTTTCGCGCCACAAAGTGCGCCTAAAAAAAACTTTCCAGATTCTCCAGCTCCCTGCAGGTCGTTTGCAGCTCGGCGCAGCGCAGCACGAGCTGTAGGGGGCGGAGCCAGGTCCCTGCGCTGAAAACAGTGCCGGGACCTCTGCACATGCGCGCTACAGTGGGCGCCACATGTGTAGTAGCTCCAGGCACTCAAAACTGTGTGGGAGGGGCCGAAGCACGCAGCCCCTAGCCCTGGCCGAATGGCCTCACTGGGGCTGCGTGAATAAGGCTCCTCCCACGCCCAGCTCCTGTTTCCTCCCGACCCGACTCAATTCCCGCCCCCCGCCTCTGGACCAGACCCGACACCGACCTGACTCCCGCTCCCCCACCCACCCCGACTGGACCCGACCTGACCTCCCTCCCCCCGACCTGACCTCCCTCTCCCTCCCTCCCGCTCCCGACCCGACCCAACACCACCTACCTGTAAATCTGGTGCTGGAGACGGGCTCTGCCCGAAATCTTGGGCCCTGCCCGAAGTCTCGGGACCAGCTGGGCCCGACCCGTTCAGCTTCCCTCCCCCTTCTCCTTTCCCCCCCGCTTTTTCTTTTCCCCCCCTTCCCCCTTCTCCTCTTTCCCCCCCCTTCCCCCTCTGTGCATCTCCAATTCTGGCCACTTGAGCATCCCGATTTCAATCGCTCCACCATTGGTGGCCGTGCCTTCAGATGCCAAGGCCCTAAGCTCTGGAATTCCCTCCTAAGCCTCCTTTAAGGTGCTGCTATGTCTTTAACCAAGCTTTTGGTCATCTGTCCTAGTATCTCCTTATGTAGTTTGGTGTCCAATTTTGTTTCGTAATGCTCCTGTGAAGCGTCTTGGGACATGTTACAATGTCAAAGGTGCTATATAAATTTAAGTTGTTAATGACCTTTCATCGGAACTGGGAAGATGTTAGAGATTAGGGGCTGAATTTTAGGCTTTTGAGATTTCGGGGTTGTAATGGCAGTGGGGCTGTCCTGACAACATCTGGAAAAAGTCTTCAAAATTCATCACAAAATGAGGTTCCATGATGGGGGGAGCAAAATCAGGTGTTACACAAGGAAGTTTTTAAGCCTCACCCGAACATCGCGGCGTTAACTAAGTCAGAATAATGTGAGGGCAAGGTTGTGCATATGCCTTCATTTTTGTTGATAACGCATGTAAATATTTTCTTTGATTTAATGAACGTCATTGTTGTTCAGTGCCCTGCAGCATGATGTTGTCTATTGTGGGGTTTTATTTTGGTGGGGGGATTTTTCGTTACTTTGTTGCAGTAAAATGTCTGTCTGATCCTTTGCCATTGGTGTCTTGTGTATCATTCCAACATTCACCAGAGATGTGCCTTTATGGGGCACATAGCGTGTCCAGTATTAACTCCACCCCTCAGTTTCCTCCATTTAGGAGAGCAGGTCCATTGCTAGCTGGCGACGTGCAATTGTTGGTCCGGCAGCATCTCCACGCTGCCTCCCCTGTGGATGGTGTGACTATGCAATGAGGGCCTCGCTAGGCTCCTCTTCATCGTCCTCCTCCTCCTGAGGTGGGCATGCAGTCCCCACTGGCAATGCCTGGCCCCTCATTATGGCCAAGCTGTGCACCATGCAGCACACCACAATGAATTCGAATACCTGTTGACGGGAGTATTGAAGGCTGCCTCCAGAGCGGTCCAGACATCAGTTTGCCTGTAGGAGATGGCATATCTCTGTCAGCACTGCCTTTTGGAAGCACAGCCTTCTCACACACTGCTCCTCAGAGAGCTGCAGGTCTGAGCGTTGGTGCCTGTAAACCCATGGTGGGTAAGCCCACCTTCCCAACCGTCTTTGGCCTCTCCTCATCCGTGGGCTGACCAAGTGCCCTTCTTCTAGCTTGACTCCACCTGGCAACGGCATACTGCATGATATACTGGCAAACTAGTAATGCCCCCATTAAATTCTCTCACTGACCTTCGAAGGACACTGTAATGGCAGATAAAACTGCCACTTTCAAGTCGGAGCTTCATGCAGCGTGATGTGCGCAACCGTTGCAGTCAATGTGACCTGCGATGTAGGATCCTCATCCCTCCATTTAAATAGGTCGCCAATACCGTCTGCTGCACCCTGGGGCAGGCATTTAATGAAGCGTTGGGGCCGAATTTTGCATCCTGGGCGCTAGTGGAGCATTGCACGACAATTGATGTCATGATCTGAGTAAAATGAGTGGGCGGGGCGGTAAATTTTTGCGCCGCTGCAAACCAGGTGCCGAATTTGCCGGCCAGGTGGTGAAAGCTGGACGTCCGCCGTAACGCCTAGAAAACTAATTACCGCCCCTCTGGGGCGCTAACTGAGGCGCAAGCGAGCCGAAAATCCAGCCCATTAGTTTTTAAGGAAATTTGTAGCCAGGAAAAAAGGGGAGGGGAAAGGAAAGAATAAAGGGAAGGTCAGTGATGGGGTGGACGGCAGGAGTGATTAAATGACAAAAGCGATGATGGTGCAAGGCAAAAGGAGGTTGCAACATGACAAGTAAAGAAACAAAAGATGGGTCTCGAGGACGAGTGAATGCCAACAGGGGGAGGGACGCATGGATAATTTGCGGCACAGGAATGTGGTGGAGAAAGGCAGGTAGACTCCAGGAGTGGACCATCCTACCAGTCGTGTAGGATATTCTCCTCCTCACCCTGTGATATCTTTACAGAGCACAGCACATACAGCTTCCAACATGGCAGGCAGCTCTCTTGGAAACCTCCGGAAATCTGCCTGGTTCTGTTTATTATTAACCTTGCACTTGCAGTACACAATACGTCCACATCCACAGTGTGGAGCTACAAACATTACAAGCTTACAGACATTATACTTCTCCCTCATTAATGAAGAAGTTATTATAACATACATCATACATAACTTTCATATTTATACATAACACAGGATATAAACTTTTTTTTTCCATATTTACAAATTTAACTTTACTACTTGTTTTCTGTTTCGAAGAGGATACCTTCGCTCTCGAACAGAACTTTCCAAACATGGTGTCGATTTCACACTCATTTGAGGCTCATCCTGAGGAACGTTTTCCACCACGGAATTTCCTTGATTTTCATTTGAACTCACTCTAACTTCAGGCTCTTTGTTTTCCTGACTCGGACTCGGACTTTCATTCTGATTCTCCCCTGGATTTGTTTCCAGTACATTGGATTTAGGATTTGCTACTGGTATATCAAAACTATCTGATGAGTCAGAAATAATTGAATCATTCCCACCTTCAACTCCTTCCATGCCTGTAGGTAAAATATGATCAATATGAACAAACCTAACCTGTCCATTATCAAACATCTTTACCAAATATGTGCGAGGACCACATATCTTCACCACTCTTCCTGGTAACCACTTTAACCATTTATGGTGATGGTTCTTCACTCTCACCTTCTGGTTTAATTTCACACTTATCTCTTTTACTCTACCTCTATCTTGATTCTCTTTCTATCTTAATTGTGTCTCTTCTACGGACTGTGCCAAATTTGGCTTTAACAACGAGAATCTGGTTCGTCGCTGTCGTTAGAACACCAGCAGAGTTGTTTCTCAATCAGCAGTTGTATGAGGAGTATTTCGATATGTAATCAAAAAAATTAGCCAATTTGTAATCCAATGATAACTTTCGTTTCCTTGGATTTGGATCGAACATTTGTTTTATGAGGGCACGTTTTTCAATTCGTACAGTGCGCTCTGCTGCACCATTCGAAGCAGGATGGTATAATGGAAGCTTGATATGTTTCACACCATTTTTGCTTCTGAATTGTGCAAATTTTTCTGAACAAAATTGTGGTCCATTGTAATGGTACTGGTGGTGGTTGCTTGCTTACCGATTGACATGTCGTACACTGACTCACGATGTAATCTATATCTTTATCAAGACCTGGCCACCATAAATAACTGCGTGCAAAACTCTTGGTCAAGCACATTCCCAGGTGCTGGTCATGGAGGTCTCCTAATAATTTGGACCTGAATTTATTTGGTATACCACTCTTGCACCCCACATGATACATTCTTTATCGACTGATAATTCATTCCTACGAATGAAGAATGGATGTGTATCTTTGTCTGTTACCTGGTTTGGCCATCCATTTGCAATATAATCATACACCTTTGACATCACTGGGTCACGGTTGGTTGCTCTACCAATCTCTTCAGCTGTGACTGGCAGTTCATCAATGTATGAAAAATAAAACACTTCTTCCCTATCGGCCGTAACTTGTGATGAGGAAGGCAATCTAGACATTGCATCAGCATTACTGTGATCAGCTGATCGTCTGTATTCAATATCATATGTATATGCTGACAAAATCAAAGCCCATCTCTGCATTCGGGCTGCAGCTAATGTTGGAACTGGGGACTTTGGATGGAGGATTGCTGTTAGGGGCTTATGGTCCGTAACGATGGTAAACTTACGACCATACAAGTATTTGTGAAACTTCTTGACCCCAAAAATTAATGCCAAAGCTTCCCTTTCAATTTGCGCATAATTACTCTCACTGGCACTGAGAGTGCGTGAAGCAAAAGCAATTGGTCTCTCCTCCCCACTACATGATACATGAGAGATCACTGCCCCAATATGGAGAGGCATCACATGCTAGCTTAATCTCCTTAGATATGTCATAGTGAACTAACATGGTGCTCTCTACCAATTTGCTTTTACACTCCTTGAATGCTGTATCGCATTCTTTCGACCACTTCCAATGGACCTGTTTTTTCAAAAGTTCATTCAGTGGATGCAATACTGTAGCCAAATTTGGGAGGAACTTCCTATAATAGTTCAAAAGACCCAAGAATGAACGAAGTTCAATGACATTCCTGGGAGTGGGTGCATTTCTGATCACATCCAATTTTTTCATGGTTGGATCTAAACCATCTTTGTCTACTCTGTACCCTAAGTACTCCACTGAGTTTTTAAATAACTCACACTTACGAGCAGACACTCGTACTCTGTGCTTCTCTAGCCATTTGAGGACTTCATTCAATATGTTGTTATGAATTTGCCTATTTGGTGCTGAAATTAGTATGTCATCCAAATATCATACTACCCCTTCAATACCTTGCAAAATCTGGTTCAACACCCCTTGGAATATGGCAGGGGCAGAAGACACTCCAAACGGTAGCCTATTAAATTGATATAGGCCTAGATGAGTATTTATAGTCAAACATGACTTGGACTCCTCATCTAGTTCAAGCTGTAAGTAGGCATTCGTAAGATCCAGTTTTGAGAAGATCTGACCACCTGTCAGTGTTGTGAACAAATCTTCTATATTCGACAATGTATTGGGGACATTACCCTCTAGAACCTGGTTTACGGTTACTTTATGATCACCACACAATCTTACCATCGAACTTAGGTACAATAATAATGGGTGTAGCCCAATTATATCAATCTATCTTACAAATAATGTTCTCAGTCTCTAGTCTTTTGAGTTATTGCTCAACTTTCTCCTTGAGTGCATATGTTACGGAACGTGGCTTGTAGTAAACCGATCTAGCGTCCTTCTGTACCCTGACACTCGCCTTGAAGCCTTGGCCGTTTCGCAGAATATCTTCGGATACTTATTGATAACCTCATCCATTGATGAAAATCTCGCTTTCACACAGAAAATCTTACTCCAATCCAGATTCAGTGAGCTCAAACAATTTCTTTCTAGTAAGGCAGACTTATCTCCTTTCACTACTATTAGAGGCAAGTTCTGAAATTGATCTTTATATTTCACCGGTACGGTGATATGACCTACCACAGGAATTTTCTCTCCCGAGTAGCTTCGCAGCTCTATCTTGGATTTCTCCAGTTGAAAATCACGCAATTTGTCACGATATAGTGACTCCGGTACTACACTCATGGATGCACCCATGTCAATTTCCATTGGTATCTTGAATCCCGCAACATCTATGTGGATTTTGATGCTTTCCGAATCGCTGTCTGTTAGCCTCGTGCTCCTGATGACATGTAACTCTAACATCTCCTCGTCCTGTTGTTGTTCTTCCATGCTATGTAGTCTCTTGGGATTTCTACTCATAGCTTTGAACTCTGGACTCGTAGCTTTGAAAACTAGTTTACCCTTCAGTCGGCAAGCCTTCGCAAGATGCCCAGTCTTTCTGCAGAAGAAACACTCTGCCTTCACGTATGGACAACTTTGAGCAATGTGTTATCTCAGGCACCTATAGCATGACTTCGACGCTCTGTTAGAATTTCCAGTTTCTGAGACTTTGGGTCCCCACCGTCTTTTACTTTGACAGCGAGGTAAACAGGTGATTTACCTCGGTGGACTGACGACCATAATTGTTATTTAATTCTCGGGAATATTGTTCGGCCATGCCCATCGACCTCGCTGTCTGACGAGCAATCTCAAAAGTCAAGTCATCTGTCGTCAATAACTTCCTTCTGATCGCATCATTTTTCACCCCACAAACAAAACGATCCTGTAATGCTTGGTTTTGAAAGCTTCCAAAATTACAGTGCATCGATAGCTTTTTTAATGCTACGATGTAATCACTGATACTTTCATCAGCCTTTTGATTCCGAATCCCGAAACGATAGCTTTCAGCAATTTCTAACAGTTTGGGGTTATAGTGCTGCTCCAGCTTCGTTAAAATCTCTAAGTGTTGTCCTGTGGCTCGTCAGGCACAAGCAGATTTACAAGGATAATGTCGGACCCGCCTCCGATAAGACGATCGCTTTCTTACGTTCCAACACAGCCCGGTTTTGGACTGCATTATCTGGAACTTCGATTGCAATGAAATACATTTCTAGCCGATCCACATACGCTTTAAAACGTTCCCGGTCGTGTCTATATTCCCCCAAATGTCTCAATACACCTGCCATTTTAATCTCTAGCTGTTCACGCCGTGTGCTATATTTTACCTCGGATTTTTGTAGCTTTTTCCAAAGACAGAAACTTCCAAAGTCTCTCTGTCGGCTGGCTGAGTCCTTCACCAACAAAATTTAAGCTTTAAATCATCCGAACAAAATCCCATCTCGCCGCCAAAAGTGATATCTTCACAGAGCACAGCACGCACAGCTTCCAACATGGCAGGCAACTCTCTCGGAAGCCTCCGGAAATCTGCCTGGTTCTGTTTATTATTAACCCTGCACTTGCAGTACACAATACATTCACATCCACATTGTGGCGCTACAAACATTACAAGCTTACAGACATTACACACCCCAAGTACCAGCTCATACTTTCTCCACTCCTAGTGGTTCTGGTGCAGCCATCCTCCATAACCAGCACCTGCTGTCTGGGAAAATGGAAGCAGTAGTTAAGATCAAAAGTTTTTGAACTCAATGTTAAGGTCAGAGCTTTCTCTCAGAATGAAGAAGTTTTATATTATTTGAGAGTTAAAGTACAAATCAGAAGAGGCTGCATGATTGCTGTTTAAGGCACTCACGAATATCTATCTGGTGTGCAGTTTTGTGCAATGAAGGGTGCTATTAGAAAGAAAGAACTTGCATTTATGGTGCGCCTTTCATGACCTCTAGATGTCCCACAGCGCTTCACAGGCAATGAATTATTTTTGAAGTGTAGTCACTGTTGTAACATAAACACGGCAATCGATCCTAGAGCGACCAGTGAGAGTGTGTCCATAAAGAAGATTTGCGCCTAGATCTTCAGGCTGACCAATGTGTTCCCCTGCCTCTCAGCCACCCCCCACTCTGAGAACCAGTAAGATGCCGCTTTGGTTACATCCCAGTAGCACCAGTACTAGTGTGGGTCACTACCATCATGAGGGTAATTAAAAAAAATATCGGCCCCTCCGTGCCGACCGAGCAGTGAGTCTTGACCGACCCGTGGCTGCCTCAAAGTGGAGGCCATGGCTCTTATAGAAAAGGGAAAATTCGGCCCCTTTTATGTTTTAAACAAGTGGACTTTGGTGACCAAAATTCTGAGCAATGAGATAATGCACAGCACGTCGAGACTGTCCCGGCACAGTGGGTTTTGGGCCTGTCCAAATCCTAATTCGTTCAATTCCTGCTTAATTTCAGACGCTAGAATTTCACGTTCAAAGTATGGCGAACACGACGTGGGCTGAAATTTTGTCAGTATGTCTCTAAACTACAGGAAAGGAGGCAAAATGTTAAAAAATATATCAGTGACAGTTTAGAAAATAATTTCAATGTCCATCTTACCCGAGAACCTGTTAATTATATTCTTTTATAACCTTAATTAGCATGACTTTGAACCGCAGTGCAATCCTTTTTTTCCCCGGATTGGGGAAAACATTCAAAAATGGTTACCATAGCAACAGTTACTGCAAATTACGATTGCAGCTAGGCCTCACTTCCAAACCGGTACAGAATAATACATTCAAAATATCTGTTGGTTAAACCATTTAGGGGAGCTTGTTGAATTCCCCCCCCCCTCCCCCCCCCCCCCCAAGAAGTAGTGCAGTCTTTCAAAGAAGATGGTATTTAATCATCAAACAAATCAGTGTACCAGAAGTGAAGCACTGATTCCAGCAGAGAGGGCCTGGGCATGAAATGGCAACTCCATGAATTGTAAGTAGCTATCAGTACAGATCTCAGTATAATGTCACCTCACTGCGACATTCCCCATCCATCAGTAATTGTAGCAAGCTTCCTTGTGTAAGGTGCAGAAATCTTTTGATGAAATGATTTTTGCCAGGCTCCCACTGTGGCCAAGTGCAGAATTGTCCAATGTGATGGCCACTCGCCACATGTGGCTAATTAGCAATCCAGATGTGGCTAATTGCATTTCTGATTCATAAATTTAAAAAACTGATTCTTTGGCGCCATTGTTAGGCATGTGATCTCCGTATTCACACGGCATGTGCAAGGGTTGCCAACTCTGGTTGAATGTGTTCCTGGAGATTTCATCATATGCTCCGCCCCCATGCTCTCGCCATTGGTCACCTGACTCATCCATCCTCGCAGTGCACTGCCTTCCCAGGCCAACTGGAAAGCGAGGAGACACTTCATTACCCAAGTGGATAATTCTTGACTGTCAGTAAAACAGCCTTTTCTTCCCATCGTCGATATTTTTATAATTAATGAACAAAAGTGTTCCAAGAAAATGAGAAAAACACATTTTTTTAATGTCCCTGTGATGATTTTTCTCCCGGGATTTCTTGCAGCAGTGCCCTGGAGGTTAATCTTCAGTTCCTGGAGACTCCAAGCCAATCCTGGAGGGTTGCGCATGTGTGTTAACTTTAACCTTTTCAGGCCTTTGTTGGTAAAATGGCAAGATGAATATCCGAGTGTGCAAGTGCTTTTTGATCATTGTGACACGCTTGGTTACTGAATGGTAGATATTCGTTAAGTAAATATACACACGAAGTACATTCACCAGTATTGTGTGTCAGATGTTTTCTACAAAATGTTGTGCATGTGGCTAAAATGGTGTTGGCGTAACCACATTTGTGGCTAGTCGATGTTTTCTATTGTATTGGAGTGTTGCACAAAGCTATACAGTCCAGAAGGCTCCAACCTCAGCTGGGCTTGCTGATCTTAGCCGGAGCAGCGATTGACACAGTATAGTAGGCCAAGGAATCTTAGCACAGTGTGAATCAACATCTTCAGGGGAGGGAGGAGAGAGAAGCGGAGAGACGGCAATCTGCTCATTGTTGCAAAAAATCAGTTCATGTATAAATACTACAGCATGAATGATGCAGCACGCTGAATACCGAGCAGTGCTGAATGAGGGATAGGCCAAATGATGTTTGATGTTTCCACTTGCAAGGGAGTCCAAAACTAGGGGTCATAAATATAAATTAAATCCAATAAGAAATTCAGGAGGAACTTCTTTACCCAGAAAGTAGTGAGAATGTGGAACTCGCTACCACAAGGAGTAGTTGAGGCGAATATCAAAGATGCATTTAAGGGGAAGCTGGATAAGTACATGAGGGAGAAAGGAATAGAAAGATATGCTGATAGGGTGAGATGTAGAGGGCAGGAGAAGGCTTATGTGGAACATAAACAGTGGCGCAGTGCAGTTGGGCCGAAGGGCCTGTTTCTGTGCTGTGATTTTGTAATTTCTGTCATTCACCAACTGATTGGCAGTCTGTGTCCAGGTTAAGGAAAACTGGAGAGATCGGGATAGGACATGGAGCTGGTGTAGAGTTCGAGGGGCTGCTGCTGATCGAAGCTTCTCCCATGCGGCCGGACTTTTATTGCTGCACTTTGGAGCACAGTGTGCTCAATATTGGGAAAGACTGTCCCATAATGTGACATCTGCTGAGAATGGAAGTGCTGTGACTGGACTCCTTGCTGTGAATTAATTATTGAACAGCAGCTTCATCTGTCTTGGATTTGTCTCAGTGACAACCTGTCATATCTTGAGCTCAGTTTCTTGTGCTAGCTTTGCCTTTGGTTGCACAGCAATGGTTAAACATTCTTAGAATGTGCGTTAGCAAGTATATTTGCTAAGCCTGCAAAAATAAGGTAGAAAACTGCAGGGAATCGAGGTCAATTCTGTGGGGGTTTGTTTGTGAAATCTGCGGAGTTGTGCAGTGAAGAATTGAACGACCAGTAATTTCTGTGTACCAGGCAGGATTTGGTTTTGAAATGAGTTAACGTATTGACCTTATACCTTCGGGAACTGAGTTTAAATCCAGCCCGGTCTGATTGGGTGCAAGTCCGTGTGTGGGTTGCTGCAGGGGTTAAACGTACAATGAATCTGGACAATCTCAACTAGTGGGCATTGGGTCAAAGTGCAAAAATGTTCCCTAATACAACAGCAATGGACTCTAAAGGGGCAGATTGCCTCTGGTCTATGTGCAAATAACTAATTTAACCTGCTTATAAAGAATGAGATTTATGATTTCTTTGCGTACAAAATGCACAGAGGAATTTGTGTAAATTGGAAGTCTCACACAGGAGGACTTGGTGTGGGATTGCAGGTTGTCACAGCAGTGCAGTATGGGTGTCGTGTTGAGGTAAGGCTAAGGCATGAAGAGAGCATTACTCTGTATCCATCTGTACCACACATGCCCTGAGGGTGCTTGATGCTGTCACTGGATAGGAAATAGGAAAGTCTTCCGTTCCCCAACACTAACACTCCTCACTATATGCGCACAAAAAATCCAATGTAAACAATAAACGGTGGACAGCTTGTTAAACAAGAATTGCTTCATGAATCACTGCAGTTAAGCAAATTGAGTGGAACAATAAGATATTTCATCAATCTACTGCATGCACATAATTTGTTTCATACTGTGTTTGTCTGCCCTCCTCGTGAATTTGAAAATGCAGGACTATATTCTCCGTTGAGTACAGCAGTCACCTTGAAGGATAGGATGTAGGTTTGCACACACAGTTCCCCACATGGTGAGTGCAACATCGCAGGCAGACTGTCATGGATCCAGAAGCAAGTTGATTCCCTAAAAAAAAAGAGGAAAATTGGATCAAGAGATAACCGAGCTTGCTCTAGCGCCCATCCGATTGAATGGCTACGTCGCGACATTCAGCAGTATCTTAGTGGCAGCTTGTCTGTCCCCCAGCAATTGGTGTAGTCTGAAGGAAGCTAATGAGAGGGAATTAAAATCTTTCCCACTTAAAAAAATGAATAGCCTTGGTAATTGTGACATTAGTTGTGCAGTGAAAACAACATAATCTGAAGGACACCACAATTATGTAGCAGATATTTGGCTTGTGTCAGGGCTTAGGATTTGGAATTTCAGAGATATCTGCGGAAAACTTCTCACTATGCAGAAGACTGGAAGAATTCCACAACTCTGCATTCCCAGTAAGCTGGTCGACGGATGTTAAATACCCAGTGAAGGAAGAATGGGGGGAGGGTGGAAAGGACCAGTGTTTGGTCGATGAGGCCCTGTTTTCATTCTGCAATTCATTCCTTTAATTCTCTCTCTTTTAATCCTCTAGTGCATACCTGTGAATGTGTCTGTGCCTACATCCACTTCCTCAACTTTGGCCACCTACACTTCACCCCACTGGTCATGGAAAGCCTCATCCACATCTTGCTCACATCCAGCCTCGACTTCTCTGACGCTCATTTATCCCAGCACTTTTTCTGTTCCTCCGTGCCATCTGTTTTCACTTCTATGAATGTTTCTCAGTGTTTTATATCGTGTTATGGTACTAGATGATACCGAGGGTATACCTATAAAGAAAGGATGAACAGGCTGGGTCTCTTTTCACTTGAAAAAAGAAGGCCTAGGGTTGACCCAATAGAGGCCTTTAAAATGATGAAGAGGTTTGATAAGGTAGACATGGAGAAGATGATTTCACCTGTGGGGGAATCCAAAACTAGGGGCCATAAATATAAAAGGCATTAATAAATCCCATCAGGAACGCAGCAAAACTTCTTTACTCAGAGCGGTAAGAATGTGGAACTCGCTATCACAAGGAATAGTTGAGGCTAATAGCATAGCTATATTTAAGGGATGTTAGATTTTATAGGATTACATAGGATAATGTTTCCACTTGTGGGGAAGAGCATAACTAGAGGCCATCAGTATAAAATAGTCACCAAGAAATCAAAAAGGGAATTCAGAAGAAACTTATTCACCCAGAGAGTGGTGAGAATGTGGAACTCGCTACCACAGGGAGTGGTTGAGGCAAATAATATCAATGCATTTAAGGGGAGGCTAAATAAACACATGAGGGAGAAGGGAATAGAGGGTCATGCTGATAGAGTTAGATGAGGAAAGACGGGCAGAGGCTCGAGTGGAGCATAAATGACGGCATGGACTGGTTGGGCTGAATGGCCTGTTTCTGTGCTGTATATCCCATGTAAATATAAGTTGTTAAATCCAGGGGCTTCACATGTCGCACGTATAAGGTCTGCTTCAGCAAAAATTCATCAATGAAAGTTTCTGTTGATATCTATTTTCTCGAATAAACTTAAAGGAGTGAAATGGGGAAAATAAAACCCTGCAGCATGTAAATGTTTTTTTTTAATAGCCCGGACAGGGATTTGCTTTATAAATGAAAGTTTGCCTTGTATAGTTGTCAGTGCCTCACCCCACTGCTGCAGAATCCTCACCACGTCTTCCTCACCTCCGGGCTCGACATCTCCAGTGCTCATTTCCCCTGGATCATCTGCCGCTCCTCGAGGTCCTTGTGTACCTTTTTCTTTCCTGTTCTCCTAAAGTCACAGATTCCTTGCTAAAGCAGGGTTCCCCAGATGCTCTGTATTCCCCAGTACCTCGGGTAAGTGACCATTCCTTATAAAATAACAACTTGCAATGTAGTGAAACATCCCAAGGTGCTTCACAGCAGCGTTATCATTCAAAGATTTGACTCAGAACCACATATTAGGACAGCTTGGTCAAAAAAGGTAGGTTTTAAGGAGCGTCTTAAAGGAGGAGAGAGGCGGAGGTGGTTAGGGATGGAAATCCAGAGCTTGAGGCCTAGGCAGCAGAAGGCACAACCGTCAATGGTGGAGCGATGAAAATCGGGGATATACAAGAGGCCAGAATTGGAGAAGTACTTTGATCTTGGAGGGTGCTTGAGGAGGTTACAGAGATGAGGATTCTTGTGCATGCAATAACTGTTAGACTGATTAATGTTTAACTCCCAAGAGGTATGACCTTGGCTCTGCTTTATTAAGGGCCAAAGTGACTAATATACAAAATGGCTGGCCTTTTATACTTGGTCTGCACACACGTGCGTGCAGCCCAATGGCCTCCAACAGTGACGCCATCTAGCGGCTAGTGATCCTAAAAGTACACACATGACAAGGAAGACCTTAAATGTCAGCTCAGAAGGTCGATCGTGCCTATGCCAGTGTGAAGTTCACAGCAGATGTACTTATTCTAATTCCATTTACTTGTTCTTTTCCTGAAGCCATTAATATTTCTTTCCCATGTTGAGCTAATTCGCCCTTAAATGCAGTGATTTACTTTGTCAGTAGCCTCTTGCAGTGATGTATTTCATATTCTAAAAAAGGCTTGTATTTTTAAAGCGCCATGTCTGTCCAAGACACCACGTAAAGCCCTTCACTCAGTGAATTACTTTGAACTGTTTACTGTTGTGTAGCAAATGTGGCAGCTATTTTGCACACAGCAAGATCCCAAAGATGCTTTTCTTACTCAATTTGTAATCTTTACCATGCATCTGAACCTTGATTTAACACTTCACCTGACAACGTAGCACTACTTTAGTACAGTGTTGGCTCAGGTATGTGCTCAGGCCCGAGAATTTGGCTGAGGTGAGAGTGCTATCAACTGAGGAAGGCTGACGTACATGAGCCCATACAGTGAGACAACAGGCTATTTGATCATAGAGGGCAATAGAGCCATGAATAATTCTGTCCTCGCCTAATGACTGTGCCGGATAGTGGACTGTTTTGTTCCTACTTTCCTTAGCCCAGAAGTGCTGATGCCAATTTTAGCACCCTCAGCGTCATCTGAGATTGGTAACTCTGCAAAAGCCAGGAATTGAACCTGAGACGGTGTTTTTTTGGTGGGGGGGGGGGGGGGGGGGGGGGTGGGAGTATTAATGTCCACTTGCACTAATGCCGGGGGTTAAACAGTCTGACCATCCTTCTACGTGAGGTCGTTCAGCCTCTGTGCAGGGGCGATGATTATTCAAACATATTCAATTGATCGAATATTCAGCTACACAAAATACTGCTGAATAAAACATTGACTCATCACCACACAGAAATAGCACTCAACACCTATGAATACACCTTAAGCAAATAAAATTCAGCCCAATGTGCCATCATTGTCCTCCCTCTCCCAAGTTGATTTAATCTTTAGATAGTTGTCTCTTGTTTAATGTAAAATTCATCTGAGTCCCCATTGACTCATTGATTTCATTTTCCTCTTTCTATTTAGCTGAACTGTTCCACTGCCTGTTCATTGGTGCCCCTCTTAATGGAAAGCTGGGATGGTGCATTGTTGCCCTTTGATTAACTGCCTCCCTACTGCAGAATTCCCTGTGAACAGTTGTAAAGCGAAAGGAATCGCTAACACTTGCTGTCTGGGTTTCCATTATCCAGTAAATCACACCTTATTTCCATACAGCACGAGATGTGGACGCACTTGACGGAAGCTCCTTTGAAACATTAATTTGGATTAATAAGGGCAGAATTGCTGCAGGGAGCATCACGGGTGTGAGCTAAAAGGCTTAAATTAACCTTTCGATTACTGTTTTTTAAAAAAAAAATCAAGATTCTTGCTCTGATCTATTCTTCGCCAGGATCTCCCAACTATGGAAATCATTGCATTCATCAGTCATCCATTCTTCTATAAGCATTAAAACCCAAGCTAACCATTAACTTATGATTTACCTCATCTTCCCTCTACGCATTTCAACCATGGCTATGTACTACGGGTCATGGTCCTTCACCCTTGGCGAGTGGGGGGAATAGATTCATTTAGTTGCCTTAAATGGTATTTCTCTGTTGCACACATTATAAAAATAATTGGCTGTAGATGTCTGATGCTGAGCATTTTTATTGAGTAGCACACAGCCGTAAGCCTTGAAAGAATCGATGTGCTTGGAAGCAATTCCCATTTTCCAGTGATTAACTGGCAAGTACATTTTGTGAATAACTAGTGAGATTTAAGAGTTGGGCCAAGTGGGTAAATGTAGGGTTTGCACCCACGGTTTCTACCCCGCAGTGAATGCCTGATCTTGAATTAGCAGAGGACAAATCGAAGTGTCGCCCCTCCCAGAGGGGGAGATAAATGTGAGGCCAGCTCACGAGAGCTCGGACTTGCATAGTTCCTTTTACCCGCTTAAGGCCTTCGAGCTGGTCACTTGTTGCCCACTAGGCTGGAGAGTGGGGGCAAGTAAGAAGGCCTAAAGAGGGGATATGCCTATTGAACTGTTTCGTATGGGTCACTAAAATATGCCATGAAGTAATAATAAGCAGAGAAAACTAGTCTGTCCTCTTGCATCAGGTGCTGAGTCTATTATACGATAAGAGTATAAATATAGAGGTGAGATTAACAGCGTGCCTCAGCTCAATTCATGATTGATGTAGGGCCTGTTCCTGTATCAAGCAATATAGGGCAGTTTTTGAAGGACTTCATTTTAGTAAATCCTGAAATGAGCAGCTCTTGATATGGGAGGTTACTGATATTGCATGCAGTTTTCATTGACTTGGTATATGAGTGTGGAGGGGGAGGTTGTATGTTGCAGAAGTGAGGGTTGAGGTGCTTATCCACTTTAAGATGTGCGGTAGGTACCTGTGCAATACCACGATTTCCACACAGAATTGGTGCCTATATCAGCATAGCTTTGTCATGAAAATCTGGAAAAAAGAGTGTTTGAAAATTACTTGAATTCATCTCTCGCATCGCTACTCTGTCAGGTGGATGTAAAAGATCCCATGGCACTATATCGAGAGGTCTTACTGCAGTTGTACAGGGCCTTGGTGAGGCTTCACCTGGAATATTGTGTTCAGTTTTGGTCTCCTAATTTGAGGAAGAACGTTCTTGCTATTGAGGGAGAGCAGCGAAGGTTCACCAGACTGATTCCAGGGATGGCAGGACTGACATATGAGGAGATACTGGACCAACTGGGCCTGTATTCACTGGAGTTTAGAAGGATGAGAGGAGATCTCATAGAAACATATAAAATTCTGACGGGACTGGACAGGTTAGATGCAGGAAGAATATTCCTGATGTTGGGAAAATCCAGAACCAGGGGACACAGTCAAAGGATAAGGGGTAAGCTATTTAGGACTGAGATGAGGAAAAACTTCTTCACTCAGAGAGTTGTTAACCTGTGGAATTCCCTATCGCAGTGAGTTGTTGATGCCAGTTCATTGGATGTATTCAAGAGGGAGTTAGATATGGCCCTTACGGCTAAAGGGATCAACGGGTATGGAAAGCAGGAAAGGGGTACTGAGGTGAATGATCAGCCATGATCTTATTGAATGGTGGTGCAGGCTCGAAGGGCAGAATGGCCTACTCCTGCACCTATCTTCTATGTTTCTATGTTAAGAGGGAGACAAAAATGAGGCAAAAGCAAAAGACAGAAAGGAGATGAGGAAAAGTGGAGGGCAGAGAAACCCAAGGCAAAGAACAAAAAGGGCCACTGTACAGCAAAATTCTAGAAGGACAAAGGGTGTTAAAAAAGCAAGCCTGAAGGCTTTGTGTCTTAATGCAAGGAGTATCCGCAATAAGGTGGATGAATTAACTGTGCAAATAGATGTTAACAAATATGATGTGATTGGGATTACAGAGACGTGGCTCCAGGATGATCAGGGCTGGGAACTCAACATCCAGGGGTATTCAACATTCAGGAAGGATAGAATAAAAGGAAAAGGAGGTGGCGTAGCATTGCTGGTTAAAGAGGAGATTAATGCAATAGTTAGGAAAGACATTAGCTTGGATGATGTGGAATCT
The DNA here is from genome assembly GCF_044704955.1 of Pristiophorus japonicus. Taxonomy (NCBI): domain Eukaryota; kingdom Metazoa; phylum Chordata; class Chondrichthyes; family Pristiophoridae; genus Pristiophorus; species Pristiophorus japonicus. The sequence continues at coordinate 137,397,049 of NC_091980.1, read as the reverse complement.
ATATGGGTAGAGCTGCAGAACACTAAAGGGCAAAAATCGTTAGTGGGAGTTGTGCACAGACCTCCAAACAGTAGTAGTGATGTTGGGGAGGGCATCAAACAGGAAATTAGGAGTGCATGCAATAAAGGTGCAGCAGTTATAATGGGTGACTTTACTATGCACATAGATTGGGCTAGCCAAACTCGAAGCAATACGGTGGAGGAGGATTTCCTGGAGTGCATAAGGGATGGTTTTCTAGACCAATATGTCGAGGAACCAACTAGGGGGGAGGCCATCTTAGACTGGGTGTTGTGTAATGAGAGAGGATTAATTAGCAATCTCATTGTGCGAGGCCCCTTGGGGAAGAGTGACCATAATATGGTGGAATTCTGCATTAGGATGGAGAATGAAACAGTTAATTCAGAGACCATGGTCCAGAACTTAAAGAAGGGTAACTTTGAAGGTATGAGGCATGAATTGGCTAAGATAGATTGGCTAATGATACTTAAGGGGTTGACAGTGGATGGGCAATGGCAGACATTTAGAGACCGCATGGATGAATTACAACAATTGTACATTCCTGTCTGGCGTAAAAATAAAAAAGGGAAGGTGGCTCAACCGTGGCTATCTAGGGAAATCAGGGATAGTATTAAAGCCAAGGAAATGGCATACACATTGGCCAGAAATAGCAGCGAACCTGGGGACTGGGAGAAATTTAGAACTCAGCAGAGAAGGACAAAGGGTTTGATTAGGGCAGGGAAAATGGAGTACGAGAAGAAGCTTGCAGGGAACATTAAGACGGATTGCAAAAGTTTCTATAGGTATGTAAAGAGAAAAAGGTTAGTAAAGACAAACGTAGGTCCCCTGCAGTCAGAATCAGGGGAAGTCATAACGGGGAACAAAGAAATGGCAGACCAATTGAACAAGTACTTTGGTTCAGTATTCACTAAGGAGGACACAAACAACCTTCCGGATATAAAAGTGGTCAGAGGGTCTAGTAAGGAGGAGGAACTGAGGGAAATCTTTATTAGTCGGGAAATTGTGTTGGGGAAATTGATGGGATTGAAGGCCGATAAATCCCCAGGGCCTGATGGACTGCATCCCAGAGTACTTAAGGAGGTGGCCTTGGAAATAGCGGATGCATTGACAGTCATTTTCCAACATTCCATTGACTCTGGATCAGTTCCTATCGAGTGGAGGGTAGCCAATGTAACCCCACTTTTTAAAAAAGGAGGGAGAGAGAAAGCAGGGAATTATAGACCGGTCAGCCTGACCTCAGTAGTGGGTAAAATGATGGAATCAATTATTAAGGATGTCATAGCAGCGCATTTGGAAAATGGTGACATGATAGGTCCAAGTCAGCATGGATTTGTGAAAGGGAGATCATGCTTGACAAATCTTCTGGAATTTTTTGAGGATGTTTCCAATAAAGTGGACAAAGGAGTACCAGTTGATGTGGTATATTTGGACTTTCAGAAAGCTTTCGACAAGGTCCCACACAGGAGATTAATGTGCAAAGTTAAAGCACATGGGATTGGGGGTAGTGTGCTGACGTGGATTGAGAACTGGTTGTCAGACAGGAAGCAAAGAGTAGGAGTAAATGGGTACTTTTCGGAATGGCAGGCAGTGACTAGTGGGGTACCGCAGGGTTCTGTGCTGGGGCCCCAGCTGTTTACATTGTACATTAATGATTTAGACGAGGGGATTAAATGTAGTATCTCCAAATTTGCGGATGACACTAAGTTGGGTGGCAGTGTGAGTTGCGAGGAGGATGCTATGAGGCTACAGAGTGACTTGGATAGGTTAGGTGAGTGGGCAAATGCGTGGCAGATGAAGTATAATGTGGATAAATGTGAGGTTATCCACTTTGGTGGTAAAAACAGAGAGACAGACTATTATCTGAATGGTGACAGATTAGGAAAAGGGAAGGTGCAACGAGACCTGGGTGTCATGGTACATCAGTCATTGAAGGTTGGCATGCAGGTACAGCAGGCGGTTAAGAAAGCAAATGGCATGTTGGCCTTCATAGCGAGGGGATTTGAGTACAGGGGCAGGGAGGTGTTGCTACAGTTGTACAGGGCCTTGGTGAGGCCACACCTGGAGTATTGTGTACAGTTTTGGTCTCCTAACTTGAGGAAGTACATTCTTGCTATTGAGGGAGTGCAGCGAAGATTCACCAGACTGATTCCCGGGATGGTGGGACTGACCTATCAAGAAAGACTGGATCAACTGGGCTTGTATTCACTGGAGTTCAGAAGAATGAGAGAGGACCTCATAGAAACGTTTAAAATTCTGATGGGTTTAGACAGGTTAGATGCAGGAAGAATATTCACAATGTTGGGGTAGTCCTGAACCAGGGGACACAGTCTAAGGATAAGGGGTACGCCATTTAGGACCGAGATGAGGAGAAACTTCTTCACCCAGAGAGTGGTGAACCTGTGGAATTCTCTACCACAGGAAGTAGTTGAGGCCAATTCACTAAATATATTCAAAAGGGAGTTAGATGAAGTCCTTGCTACTCGGGGGATCAAGGGGTATGGCGTGAAAGCAGGAAGGGGGTACTGAAGTTTCATGTTCAGCCATGAACTCATTGAATGGCGGTGCAGGCTAGAAGGGCTGAATGGCCTGCTCCTGCACCTATTTTCTATGTTTCTATGTTTCTAAGAGCAGGGGAGTATCCCCGGTGTCTTGTCAATATTTATCCCTCAATCATCATACCAAAAAAACATTATCTGGGCATTATGACATTGCTGTTTGTGGGAGCTTGCTGTGCCCAAATTGACTGCCGCGTTTTCCACGTTACAACAGTAACTACACTTCAAAAGTACTTAATTGGCTGTAAAGCGATTTGCGACGTGAAAGGCGCTATATAAATGCAAGTCTTTATTTCCCCTCTCTCTCACTTTCCGCTCTCTCCCATTTTCCCCTCGCTCTCACTTTCCCCTCTCTCTCTCCTCTCCACTCTCTCTCTCCTCTCCCCTCTCTCTCTCTCCTCTCCCCTCTCTCTCTCCTCTCTCTCTCTCCTCTCTTTCTTTTCTCTCTCTCAATCTCACTTTCGATCAATCTCTCCTTTCTTTCTTTCGATCAATCAATCAAAATCCGGAAAATTGGCAACTCTAGGTTAGTGGCTTCAGTATTTTTTTTCTTTTTTTTTTTATTCGTTGCCAATCTTTCCAATTCTTTGTCAAATCACAAACGCCAGAGGTCACCTTGCACACATCAAGGATCACTCTGCGCCAATGCTCTTAGCCAAAAGGCCTAGAGCCACTGCACCGTTCCTGGAAGTACTGCAATACCAGGTTCGTGCCATGGAGGTGGATGGGTCAGGCCCCCCACACACCTCCGTGGAGATGGATGGGTCAAGCCACCCCACCCACCTCCCCGAAGCCCACATATTCTATCCTGTGAAATTCATTTTAAGGACCCTACCTAGTTACTGCATTGAGTCCAACTATAAACCCTCCACTCCTCACAAAGATAAGGGCCCCAATATTTACCACCCCACGACTGGCGAGAGAGGGCCGGGGGGATGCAATAAAATGTAAAAATGGGGAATGTGTCCCCTGACTGCCCGTTCCCATTTTTGCAATGGCAGGTTTCATGCCATGCTGGTATCCTGCCATGGCGAGGCGGGGCACCTCATTAACATTGTTAAATCTTTCTCACTCGCAGTGTAATTGGGAGCCCACTTTAAATTGCTACACGGGTTACCCAGGGCTCGGGAAACCTGGCAGTGAGAGGGAGGAGGAAGCTGCTGGTTCAAAAATGCAAGTGCCTTTTGCAGCTTTCTTTGTGGGCCAGGAAGAGCTGGAATGCATGTGAAGGGCGCTATATAAATGCAAGTCTTTCAGTTCTGTTATCATTCTTGTAATTCTGTTTTGCATCTTCTCCAGTGCCATTTTTTTTATAATATGCAAAGGTATAACCTTTATACTCCTTATCTCTGAGGTGAGATACACAAAACTGCACCCCACTAACCCAGAAAGAATGATCACAGCCCACGTTATTCACAGAAATGGGGAGAAAGCTGAGCACCAAAAGCATTATTTCTTCTCTTTAAAGTGACCTCGCAGGCTTATGTCATTACCCAGTCAGTGCAGCTCCATATTAACGGCCTCAATGTAGGGTCAAGAGGTCAACGTACTCTGCATCATCTCCTGCCCAGTGATTAAAGTGGGGCTATTGCCACTTCCCAAGTTAATTCAGCACAGCCCAGGAATCAAATCTGGGCCTTCTAGTCTGAGGGATGCCTTTACCAACTGACCCATTGGGCAGCTGGTAATAATTATGTATTTGTTTTTATTCGCCTAGTTATGATTCAATTTTGTCTGATTACAGCCTGGATGTGTTTTAATTGTTCTTTTGTTTTGGGGAAAGGGGAAGTTTTGCTCCTGGTCTTTCTCTCTCCGTTTCTTCCCTCCCCCCCCCCCCCCACTTTCTCTTCCCCCCCCCCCCCCCCGCCCTTTCTCTCTCTTCCCCCCCCCCGCCCTTTCTCTCTCTTCCCCCCCCCCGCCCTTTCTCTCTTCCCCCCCCCGCCCATTCTCTCTCTTCCCCCCCCCCCCGCCCTTTCTCTCTCTCCCCCCCCGCCCTTTCTCTCTTCCCCCCCCCCCCCCCCCGCCCTTTCTCTCTTCTCCCCCCCCGCCCTTTCTCTCTTCCCCTCCCCCGCCCTTTCTCTCTTCCCCCCCCGCCCCGCCCTTTCTCTCTCCCCCCCGCCCCGCCCTTTCTCTCTCCCCCCCGCCCCGCCCTTTCTCTCTCCCCCCCGCCCCGCCCTTTCTCTCTCTCCCCCCCGCCCTTTCTCTCTCTCCCCCCCGCCCTTTCTCTCTCTCCCCCCCGCCCTTTCTCTCTCTCCCCCCCGCCCTTTCTCTCTCTCCCCCCCGCCCTTTCTCTCTCTCCCCCCCGCCCTTTCTCTCTCTCCCCCCCGCCCTTTCTCTCTCTCCCCCCGCCCTTTCTCTCTCTCCCCCCCCGCCCTTTCTCTCTCTCCCCCCCCGCCCTTTCTCTCTCTCCCCCCCGCCCTTTCTCTCTCTCCCCCCCCGCCCTTTCTCTCCCCCCCGCCCTTTCTCTCTCTCCCCCTCCCCCCCGCCCTTTCTCTCTCTCCCCCCCCGCCCTTTCTCTCCCCCCCGCCCTTTCTCTCTCTCCCCTCCCCCCGCCCTTTCTCTCTCTCCCCCCCCGCCCTTTCTCTCTCTCCCCCCCCGCCCTTTCTCTCTCTCCCCCCCGCCCTTTCTCTCTCTCCCCCCCCCGCCCTTTCTCTCTCTCCCCCCCCGCCCTTTCTCTCTCTCCCCCCCCCGCCCTTTCTCTCTCTCCCCCCCCCCGCCCTTTCTCTCTCTCCCCCCCCCGCCCTTTCTCTCTCTCCCCCCCCGCCCTTTCTCTCTCTCCCCCCCCGCCCTTTCTCTCTCTCCCCCCCCCGCCCTTTCTCTCTCTCCCCCCCCGCCCTTTCTCTCTCTCCCCCCCCGCCCTTTCTCTCTCTCCCCCCCCGCCCTTTCTCTCTCTCCCCCCCCGCCCTTTCTCTCTCTCCCCCCCCGCCCTTTCTCTCTCTCCCCCCCGCCCTTTCTCTCTCCCCCCCCCCGCCCTTTCTCTCTCTCCCCCCCCCCGCCCTTTCTCTCTCTCCCCCCCCCGCCCTTTCTCTCTCTCTCCCCCCCGCCCTTTCTCTCTCTCCCCCCCCGCCCTTTCTCTCTCCCCCCCGCCCTTTCTCTCTCCCCCCCCGCCCTTTCTCTCTCCCCCCCGCCCTTTCTCTCTCCCCCCCGCCCTTTCTCTCTCCCCCCCGCCCTTTCTCTCTCCCCCCGCCCTTTCTCTCTCCCCCCCGCCCTTTCTCTCTCCCCCCCGCCCTTTCTCTCTCCCCCCCGCCCTTTCTCTCTCCCCCCCGCCCTTTCTCTCTCCCCCCCGCCCTTTCTCTCTCCCTCCCCCCGCCCTTTCTCTCTCCCCCCCGCCCTTTCTCTCTCCCCCCCGCCCTTTCTCTCTCCCCCCCGCCCTTTCTCTCTCCCCCCCGCCCTTTCTCTCTCCCCCCCGCCCTTTCTCTCTCCCCCCCGCCCTTTCTCTCTCCCCCCCGCCCTTTCTCTCTCCCTCCCCCCGCCCTTTCTCTCTCCCCCCCGCCCTTTCTCTCTCCCCCCCGCCCTTTCTCTCTCCCCCCCGCCCTTTCTCTCTCCCCCCCGCCCTTTCTCTCTCCCCCCGCCCTTTCTCTCTCCCCCCCGCCCTTTCTCTCTCCCTCCCGCCCTTTCTCTCTCCCTCCCCCCGCCCTTTCTCTCTCCCTCCCCCCGCCCTTTCTCTCTCCCTCCCCCGCCCTTTCTCTCTCCCTCCCCCCGCCCTTTCTCTCTCCCTCCCCCCGCCCTTTCTCTCTCCCTCCCCCCGCCCTTTCTCTCTCCCTCCCCCCGCCCTTTCTCTCTCCCCCCGCCCTTTCTCTCTCCCCCCGCCCTTTCTCTCTCCCCCCGCCCTTTCTCTCTCCCCCCCGCCCTTTCTCTCTCCCCCCCGCCCTTTCTCTCTCCCCCCCGCCCTTTCTCTCTCCCCCCCGCCCTTTCTCTCTCCCCCCCGCCCTTTCTCTCTCCCCCCCGCCCTTTCTCTCTCCCCCCCGCCCTTTCTCTCTCCCCCCCGCCCTTTCTCTCTCCCCCCCGCCCTTTCTCTCTCCCCCCCGCCCTTTCTCTCTCCCCCCCGCCCTTTCTCTCTCCCCCCCGCCCTTTCTCTCTCCCCCCGCCCTTTCTCTCTCCCCCCCCGCCCTTTCTCTCTCCCCCCCGCCCTTTCTCTCTCCCCCCCCCCTTTCTCTCTCCCCCCCCGCCCTTTCTCTCCCCCCCCCGCCCTTTCTCTCTCCCCCCCCGCCCTTTCTCTCTCCCCCCCCGCCCTTTCTCTCTCCCCCCCGCCCTTTCTCTCTCCCCCCCGCCCTTTCTCTCTCCCCCCCCGCCCTTTCTCTCCCCCCCCCGCCCTTTCTCTCTCCCCCTCGCCCTTTCCCCCCCCCCGCCCTTTCTCTCTCCCCCCCGCCCTTTCTCTCTCCCCCCCGCCCTTTCTCTCTCCCCCCCGCCCTTTCTCTCTCCCCCCCGCCCTTTCTCTCTCCCCCCGCCCTTTCTCTCTCCCCCACCCCCGCCCTTTCTCCCCCCCCCGCCCTTTCTCCCCCCCCCGCCCTTTCTCCCCCCCCCGCCCTTTCTCCCCCCCCGCCCTTTCTCCCCCCCCGCCCTTTCTCCCCCCCCGCCCTTTCTCCCCCCCCCGCCCTTTCTCCCCCCCCCCCGCCCTTTCTCCCCCCGCCCTTTCTCCCCCCCCTTTCTCTCTCCCCCCCGCCCTTTCTCTCTCCCCCCCGCCCTTTCTCCCCCCCGCCCTTTCTCCCCCCCGCCCTTTCTCTCCCCCCCCGCCCTTTCTCTCTCCCCCCGCCCTTTCTCTCTCCCCCCCGCCCTTTCTCTCTCCCCCCCGCCCTTTCTCTCTCCCCCCCGCCCTTTCTCTCTCCCCCCCGCCCTTTCTCTCTCCCCCCCGCCCTTTCTCTCTCCCCCCGCCCTTTCTCTCTCCCCCCGCCCTTTCTCTCTCCCCCCCGCCCTTTCTCTCTCCCCCCCGCCCTTTCTCTCTCCCCCCCGCCCTTTCTCTCTCCCCCCCGCCCTTTCTCTCTCCCCCCCGCCCTTTCTCTCTCCCCCCCGCCCTTTCTCTCTCCCCCCCGCCCTTTCTCTCTCCCCCCCGCCCTTTCTCTCTCCCCCCCGCCCTTTCTCTCTCCCCCCCGCCCTTTCACTCTCTCTCCCCCCGCCCTTTCTCTCTCCCTCCCCCCGCCCTTTCTCTCCCCCTCCCTCCCTTTCTCTCTCTCCCTGGTCTCCTCTCTTTCTCTATCTATCTCTCTGAATCTCTACCTCTCTCTACCTGTCTTTTACTGTGTGTGTGTGTCTCTCTCTCTCTCGCTATTTCTCTGATCCTTTTTTCCATCTGTCTCAATCTCTTTATCTCTATCTCCCTTTTTTTCATCTATCTCTCTCAATCTCTATCTCTATCTATCTCTGATCCTCCTTTATTCCATCTATCTATCTCCGAATCCCCCTCTGACTGTCTCTCTATCACTCTCTGTGTCTGCCTCTCTGTCTCTCTGTCTGCCTCTGCCTCTGTCTCTGTCTCTCAGTCTGTGTCTCTCTCTCTCTCCCTCTGTCTGTCTGACCCTGATCTGTGCCGTTTCTGATCTGGCAGACTTTTCCCACCCTGGGATACAGAAGGCAATTAGAGTTCCTCCACTCCTGCCCCTGGCCCGAGATCAGCTAACCGAGCCGGGGGCCTTCATTATAACTCGGGCAAGTAGGCAGCCTTGACCGGTCCACTGCACATCTGAGAAAGCTCACAATACTATTGCTGACATGAAGGAAACAGGAGAGGTGAAAAGTACTCATATCGTAGAATAACCTTTTTTTAATCTAGGCTGGAATACAATAAATTACATCCTCATAAAACATCGGTTTTAATTGAACAATTCAACGAGAGATTAAATATTTGCTATTTAGTGCTTTGAATAAAGAGTCTGTGCAGCTGTACTCTGTAATTGTGCTAAATTATTGAGAGTTTATAGTTCATTAGGTCTCATTTTAGTGGAAGAGCTGCACATTGGCTCCTTTGATCATTGGAAGCGCTGTTAGACTGACTCACTGTTCGATTGTGGCTCCAGGAGCTTGTATTCCTCCATCTGTGGCAGGCTGCTATTAATAGCTGCTGGTGCCACGCTAACACTCAGCTGCAGGCCACAGGTCTACTGGAGACATCCAGATGGTAACAGATAATAACCTGAAACCGTCTCCAGGCAGCTGCATGGGTGTGTAGTGTGCTCGCAGGCTCATATCTTGACACCATGCCTTCAGCAAACATTGTGTTGATTGTACAGTACGTGTCCCTTCCTCATTCCTCGACTGGCTGTTCAGAGCCTGGCTGTGTTGCCTAGTGATTTGAATGCAGTTTAGCTATAGATTCATATCATACGTTTGCATTATATCCAGATTGCCTTGTGTGTTTCAAATGTAAAATTAGTTTCCTCCAACAGTATCTGAAACTCTCTAATAGTTCAAAAATAATGAATTAAAACTTGCAAACATTTTATTAAAGGGGAAGCATATTCTGCTGAAATGTCCCATCTCCTAAATAGAATCATACAGCACAGACGGAGGCCATTCGCCGGCTTTTTGAAAGAGCTATCCATTTAGTCCTGCTCTTTTTTCATAGCCTTGCAAATCTTTCTTTTTCAAGTATATTAAGTATCAGCTATGGCTCAGTGGGTAGCACACTCGCCTCTGAGTCAGAAGGTTGTGGGTTCAAATCCCACTCCAGGAACTTCATCACATAAAAATCTAGGCTGACACTCCAGTGCAGTGCTGAGGGGATGCTGCACTTTCGGAGGTGCTGTCTTTTGGATGAGACATTAAACTGAGGCCCCATCTTCCCTCTCAGGTGGGTATAAAAGATCCCATGGCACCATTTCAAAGAAGAGCTGGGGAGTTATCCCTGGTGTCCTGGCCAATATTTATCCCTCAATCAACATAACAGAAAACAGATTATCTGGTCATTATCACATTGCTGTTTGTGGGAGCTTGCTGTGTGTGCAAGTTGGCTGCTGCATTTCCCACATTACAACAGTGACTACAATTCAAAAAGTATTTCATTGACTGTAAAGCGCTTTGATATGTCCGGTGTCGTGAAAGGTGTTATATAAATGCAAGTCTTTCTTTATATATCCAATTCCCTTTTGAATGTTACCATTGAATCTGCTTCCATCTCCTTTCAGCCAGCGCATTTCAGATCATCATCGTAACTCGCTGCATTAAAAAATCCCACGTTCTCCCCCTGCCACCCCCATCCCTGGTTCTTTTGCCACGTAAATATGGCAAGGAAGAGATCTCTATGAGTTGGCAGTATATCTCAATCACCATTTGTTAATCGGTTTCCTATTCCACAACTGTGGGCTTTCTGCATTTGTCTAGCGGTGACCTGGGAGCAGCCATTTTGTGTGCACTTCACCTACTTGTTACATAAAGTTCAGCTCTGATGGCAATGTCAATGAGGTCCTCTCCTCCCAACCCAATGTCACATGCTGACATCACAGGAGGAGAATTCTACACAAAATGGCTGCTCCCAGACCACCTCCAAGCAAACAATCTAAAAACATTAAACAGATTAATGAAGGTTGGCCGGGAAACCAGCAAGTCTCTCTCTCTCTCTCTCGTTTAACATTTTAGATTTGAGTTCATTAAGTAGATTGTACTTCCCTTTTGAGTAAGGAGGCAGATTTTAAATTGTCCAAGCATCACCTGACTAAATGAACCATCTCCCATGGCTCCTGTGCTTGAGTCCTTTGAACCTCGATTGAACCAGACAGTCTGGCTTCGCAGGTGGTCAGTCAATAACAGACAAGGTTCGTTTCTGTCATGTATAGGCTGAGCACTTGCTTAGTGCTGGGGAGTGGAGGTTTGAAGAGTTGGGATAGGGGGTGAATTTTGCTTCTGCACTGAACAACCCCTGATAGTGCACAAGTACACGCCATACAGATCCCCATATGTAGCATGTAAAAATGAACTCGCGTTACATTTGTGCTTGCATGTGGTGGCCATTTCACATAGGCCCAGGTTTAGGACCGATCAAACGGTCAGCACCCTAATTAGCCTGGGATGGCTCATCCTTTAATAATCACCACCAAAGGGAGGAAGAGGCAGCAGCCTGCAAACAATAAAACATTTCTCATTACAAATTTAGCCTGATGGTGATGGGGCCTGTGCACTATTAGAGCAATTGTACAGACCTTGTGACATTGGAGACCTGGGGCCTCACTGCCGATCTTCCAGCAGCCTCGTGTACAGGGGTCAGTTGGTGCAAACCGGTAGAAATATGGCAGGCACTTGTGTCCATCCATCGGGAAATCGGATGATGTTGGATGGGGTAAGGAGGAGGCAGATATGGGGACATAGCAGAGGGAGTCCCTGAGCAAGTATCTGCCAGCCCTGGAGCCCCAAAGAAATGGGCAGGGACCGGGCGAAGAAGAATCTAGATCAGATGAATTTTTTTTCTGCTCTGACATAGATGTGTTTGGATACTGCAGGTTTAAAATGCATTTCCAAATATCAGGGTGAATGCGCAAAATATTAAATGGGCATCTAAGTGATGATGTTCCTAAGGATCAGCACTCAGAGGAAGATTTAGGGTTATGTTCGTCCAATGCAGCGCTGTTATAGCTTTCGAGTAATAATGTGATGTAGGAATCATAAATGTCCCATCTGTCGAGTTGGCTGCTGTGATGTGCAATTCCATATTACCCCCTACAGAGGGGCTAAATACTTATCGGAGATGCTGAATAACCGACAGAATGTGATTTACAATTGTAGTTTGATTTTAAAGGTTAACAGTGTCAAATCATGATCCAGTTACAATCTGCTGTCCCACAGGCAGCTTGGTGGGTGCGGGGGAAGGGTGGTGGGTTGGCGGGGCGGGGTGGAGGGTGGTGGGTTGGTGCGGGTGGGGGGGGGGTGCTGGTATGGGTGAGGACGGGTTCAAGCCTGCATATGATGTGACAACATTTGACTCGCCTACCAACACTACCGCTTGTGCAAGGTATCTGGGTGAATGGTATCCATGTAGCTGCAGCCCAAGAGAAGATAAATAAGGAAGAACTTGCATTTCTGTAGTGCCTTTCGCAATCTCAGGAAGTCCCAAAGCGTATCACAGGCAGTAAAATACTTTTGAAGTGCAGTCACTATGGTAATATAGAGAAACATGGCAGCCAATTTGCGCACAGAATACTCCCAAAAACAGCAATGATTGGTTGAGGGATAAATATTGACCTGGACAAAGCAGCCCGCTTGATTAGCCACCTTCATCCACCACCTTCAATATTCACTTTCTCCACCACCGGCGTACCGTGGCTGCAGTGTGTACCATCTACAAGATGCACTGCAGTAACTCGCCAAAGCTTCTTCGGCAGCACCTCCCAAACCCGCGACCTTCCACCTAGAAGGAAAAGGGCGGCAGGCGCATGGGAACACCACCACCTCCAACTTCCATTCCAAGTCACACCATCCTGACTTGGAAATATATCGTCACTGGGTCAAAATCCTGGAACTCTTTCCCCCCGCCCCCCCCCCCCCCCCCTCCCCAACAGCACTGTAGGAGTACTTTCACCACAAGGACTGCAGCAGTTAAAGAAGGCGGCTCACCACCACCTTCTCAATGGCAAATAGGGATGGGCAATAAATGCTAGCCTTGCCAACGACACTCACATTCCAGAACGAATAAAAAAACAACAACGGAGAAAAGTCACCTCTTCGAATAGTGTCACAGGACCTTTTACATTGATGTGAGAGTACAGGCAGGACCTCAGTTTAATGTCTCATCCAAAATGCGGCACCTCCAACAGTGCAGCACTAACTTTGCACAGATTGATGCTTTCATATCAATACTGAGACCTTTTAACGTTTTACCAAATAACTGCTCAATTAAAAAATCCAATAATAAAATGAGAGCCCTTGTGTGTGAGTGTGCCTTCGCTCACTGCACAGGATGAAATTGGCCTTACAGAGCTGCATGACCTTTTCCTTTTGCATTGGGATATGAACGGAAGCAAGAGGGAAGTTGTGATCGAAGGACTTTACTGAAGCAAAATGAGCATTACTTGTAACCTGCGTGTCAGCTGATAAGACACCCACCCGCCCACCCACACTCATGACAGGTTCCGGGAGGGGGCGGAGGGGGGGATCTCTCCAATTACCGGGACCTTGACATGCAATTTGCAATTTTTGCTGCTTATTAAATGCTGCAGTTAAGCTCTTATTGATAGTCAAACGTTGACATGATTTGTATTCAGTTAGTTGAACATGCATTAGAGATTGTATCCTATGTTAGGCAAGGTCTGATGACTACAGAGGAAAGGGATCCAACTATACGATATTTCAAACTCCGGAGGCTGTAATCCAGCACAAAATGTAATATTTAATTTGGTTTGGGTGAGAAGATGCTTTTGTGATGTCTGCACTAGGCAAATTACATTTTAATGACCAACAGAGTATATCCATGAACAGTCCAATCAATTAGACAAGAAAATGGAGGACTTGATTTTAAATGGTAGTTTTGATTTGTCAAGGAATGAAGATGTAATGAGGCAGTAGAACAAACTTCTGCCTTTTTTAAGTTGAATTCCTGATAGAATCTTTACAGCACTCAGGGAAGCCATTCGGTCCATTGTGGTTGTACCAGCTCTCTGAAAGAGCCATCTTACTTTTGCCCATACTCATTTTCTAAAAAAAAACGTGTTTTCAAATAGTAATTCACTTCCATTTTTAAAGCTATTATGGATTCTGCTTCAAGCACTGTATCTGGTAGGCCATTACATTTTCATGATAACCTTCTGTGGGAAAACTAGCTTTGCTTTATGGAAATCCCTGATAATTTTGAACAATTCCATCAGATGTCCTCTTAGCCTTTATTCTAGTGAAAAGAGCACCATTCTCTCTCGTTACTAAAGCCTCTCATCCTCTGGTATCAGCTTAGTGAATCTCTTCTGCACCATCTCCGTGGCTCTGACATCCTTCCTAAAGTAAGGCACCCAAAGGTATACATTATATATTCTATTCCAGCTTAGCCAATGATGTATAGATTTAATAATACCTCTATGTTTTTTCACTCTGTATTCCCTTACTGATTAAAACCTAGGGGGTGGATTTTCAGCTTTGATATTTTTGGGCCGATAATGGCGGCGGGGCGGGAATATTAGTGCCCAGGAATAGCTTGCGCCTCAGTAAGTAACATTGGGCAGCAGGGCCCTGAGTCAGGGGATGCAGCGCTAAGGGTTAAAACCTCTCTTGGGCATTAGCATGGGAAACTCCCGAGCTAAAGAGCCGGGCTGGGAGTCGCCTGGGGTGGGGGGTAGAGGGGGAAACCTAAAATAAAATACCACAAAAACATTCCTAAAACATTGCCCACACCATCACAACATAAATTGCAAAAAAAAATGAAAAGAGAAACCATCATACTTACCTTAGGAGTCCATTATTTACTTCTCTGCTGTCGGGATCGTTGGACCGCCTGATTTCCCAGGCGGTCAGTGCGAGGCACATTTTGCGGCGTACGGGTCGGGCAATAGTCCCAACTTGCGCCGGTTTTTCAACCGGGGCGTTGCACACCGGGCGCAGCTCTTCCGAACGGTGCCGCTCCACGCTGTCGCAAAATCGGCCCCGAGGATCGCTGCGGGGCACTGGAGGCTGACCGCTTGGCCAGAACACCTCACCGCCGCCATTACCGTCACTCCGGGACGAAAAACGGAGCGGAGAAGACCTGAAAATTCAGCCCAGGATCTTTTTCTGTGTACAGCTTCATCAACTTTTCCTTCCATTTTTGTCCTCTCCACTCTCTTGCTTCTTTCAACTGTTACCATTTGGTGTACGTCGTATGTATAATTCTTTCTGATTACTTTATTCCTCTGCTGTACAACACGGTAAAATCAAGGTTAATAAAAGTCCTGCACACTCTCCACATATCTAAACATGGAGCTGTGTTTTATCTTGGCAAACCGCATGGTTATTTTAAGCTTGGTAGACAGCCAAGGCCCACAGTTCAGGGCACCATCAAGGTTCAAAAAGGTAAGAGAAAAGAAGTAGATGACAGCAAGCTTGAGTGCTTTTTGGAGGGAGGGAATAGCAAGGGAGTAATGAGTTACAGTTTTAGACATGGGAAAGAAATAAGTCAGAATGAAGACTGTAGAATGAGTCTCAACGAATTACATAAAAATCACACCACAGCAACAGATTGGACCAACCAGTCCATGTTGGTGTTTATCCTCCACACTCCCCATGTGCCGACTCTGCTTCCATCTCCTTTTGTTCCCCTTTCCTTCAACCACCTATCTAATCTATTCTTGAATAATTCACATGGTCTCTGCTCCATTCACTAACTCTGATGGTGCGTTCCACAGATTGATTTTAACCAACAACAACTTGCATTTATATAGCGCTTTTAACATCATAAAACATCCCAAGGCCCTTCACAGCAGTGTTATTAAACAAAATTTGACACTGAGCCAAGTGCAGATGCAGGGAAGCAGGAGATTGTGTAGGTGCCGTGTTGAGGGGACAGTTCGGAGGAACAGTGATTGTGGTAATAATTAAATTGAGAAAGACAGGAGGCTGCAACACAGGGAGGTTGAAGTGAGAGGGGAATCACCTATCAGATGATGAACTTTAACTTTTATCTTGTCCAAGAATGTCAGCAAGGTGCCAGGACTGCTTCCCCAGCATAGCAGCAGACAATGTGCCTCTTATTCATTGTGCCATATGAGTGTTATAGTAACCGTTAAAATAAAAATAAGATGTTGGGTTAGCAGAACACAGAACCAAATATTGAAGGGTCCTCTTCATCCTCATCCCCATACAAATCCCAACCGCATACTTCTCATTTTCTTTTATTTCCAGCTCTTCATGAGAGCCATGGTATCTCCTTCCTCTTTCAGTCTTGTTTCTGTCCTCCAATCTACAGGCTTTTACCACCCGAGTTTGGTGTCATGCACATTTGGCAGCCGCGCCTTCACTATTTTTTATTGAACTCATCTTCGCTCTTACTCTTTCAGTACGTGCTGCCTTAGTCTTTCGCCTCGGTCTCCATGGGACTGCTGAAATTGATCTGAGTCATTGCTGATCTGAGGCATCTTCAAAAAAACATTATATTGGCGCTCTGGGCCCTACTAATGTAGACTTGCTGATCCCTGTCCCCCCTCCTCTGCTGCTAACTCGGGGGCAGCAAGGCAGAGGAGAGGGTGACATCATGGGTCTTGGTATGGGTTTTTGCTGTTGAGCTGCAGTGCACCCAGATGCCAACGGCAGGCTGACTGGCAAAAGGGTTCATGACTAACAACTCTCTTCTGTTTCCTATGGTGTTCAGCCTTGACCATAGTCAACAGAAACCCTAATCAGGATGCGTTCAGTCGCTTGCCCAAAAAATTGAGTTCCTCTGCAATGCAGTTGCCTGCCAATACAGTTTGTGAACAACAATGGCAGCTTGCATTTATATACCACCTTTAACGTAGTAAAACATTCAACATTGCTTCACCAGAGCGTTATTAAAAAGAATTTGACACCAAGCTATATAAGGAGATATTAGGACAGATGACCTAAAGCTTGGTCAAGGAGGTAGGTTTTAAGGAGCATCTTAAAGGAGGAGAGAGAAACGTGGCGAGGTGAAGAGTTATAATGAGGGAATTCCAGAACTTTGGGCCTAGGCAGCTGAAGGCACGGCTGCCAATTGTGGAGCGATGAAAATCAGGCATGCACAAAAGACTAGAATTAGAGAAGCGCACGATCTTGTAGGGCAGCAGGAGGTTACAGAGATAGGGAGGAGTGAGGAGGGATTTGAAAACAAGGATGAGAATTTTAACATCAAAGCATAGCCAAACTGAGAATCAATGTAGGTCAGCGAGCACAGGGGTGATGAGAGAGCAGAATTTGGTTCTGTTAAGTGAGATGCCATGCAGGATAATGAGAAGCATTGTACATTTTATGAGTGCTGCACTATATAGATTAGCCATCAACACAGAACAAAATGAAGGGGGAAATTCCAGAGTGTATGATGATAAACCTTATTAGTAGAAGTGAGTTTTTAATATATTGTGTGGAATTAAAATCAGAATTCCGTGAGAGCGTTATTACAATGACAACATTGGCCCGACTCCTCTTACTGAACCTCATCTATATTTTTTTAATTGAAGTTCTACTAAAAGTGTTCTAAATAGATTATGCCAGTAATATAATGTCTGGTTCTGCAATCCCGAGGCTCACCCTAACTCAATCAGTGACTTGAACATCAATCAGTTATCGGATCAACCACTGCTTGTTGAGATATTTACCCTACCTTGCTGCTGTCTGTAATGTATTCTCTGAATCTACGAGTTCCATGGTGAAGTGAAAAGATTTCACTTCCCAGTAATAATACCCCTCCCCTAAATGAACACAAAGTTCATGACATTTTTGTTTCTCAGAAATTTCTAATTTTGTCGGGTTGAAAATGTGATCTGTTTTTAAAGAGACGATAGTTTGTCAAAAATTCATTACGTTTCCAGTACAGTCATTATGTTCTGTGAATGATTAAGTGTAATTTTCTGAACTTGTGAGCCATGTCAGATTATAATCTAACGTGCACTTTGTGTTCTACATGTCATCGTTACGTCAGTCAAATTGAAATGCTACTATTAGAATTGCAGGATGGCATCCAAAGGCATTTGTCGAGGAAAAATTAGGAAAAATAAATGTAGAACTGTTGCTGCAGTATGTGTGTGTGTGTGTGTGTGTGTGTGTGTATATGTGATTGTGAGTAACCATCTGCTTTACTGTGCAACTATTTGAGTGTGTTAGCTTTATGGGTGTGTATTCTCAGCACCACAGACAGCTCCTGGTGAGTTGGTTTCCGCTTTTCAACCATTTCCCTTTAGCTATGGATTGGTCATGCTCCTGGGTCTTGATTGTGCTCCTGTGTATCGCATTTGGGGATTTCTATTTTGCCACAGAAAGATCTAGGTGTGCCTTATATTGAAGTGCGAGACCAGAATGTTCAGAACGGCTTTAATTAGTGGGAATCCTGGAACCAGTTATCACAATACTTGATTTTGAGCAACCAAGTCAAACTCCTGATCATAACAGATCGGCTTCTGGGAGAGAGCAGAGATACTGAGCTCTACAGAAGGTTAAGTCAGCAGGGTCATCTCTCTTTCCTCAGCTCGGTGTCCATTTCCAATTTTTGTTTTTACTTTAAATGTGCTAGAAAAATTCAAGTTGTTAAATGTTTTATCCTATCATTATAAATTGCTGAGTGAATGTGTTTTTACATTGAGAAGCCCAGATGAAAGGCCAAGGCCAACAGTACAAAGAGAGTATGGGAGAAAACAAGATGAATTAGGAAATAGTAACTCAATAATGCTGGACCTGGATTTTAAAGACCTTTAGATTGTAGGAGAAAGGGAAGGCAGAGGGAGGTAAGGGCGGGTGTTTTGTGCGTAAGTAATGAATTTTTAGGAACAGAAAATGGGTATTAGCCAGTCCCTTTTATGTAGGTCAAGAAGACTTTGCCTGTCTTATCACCATATCCTTCAATCTCTTCCCTCCACAAGCCTGTTCAATTGTCTCTTGAACTTATTTATATTATCCATTTCATTGGCCATCTCTGGTAACTTATTCTGCAACTGCTAGTATTTGTTTCCTTTAGGTGAAAGAGTTCTGCCTGAGTTTTCTTCTTACTTAAACAGATTATTGTGCTGACCTGTTTTGTATTCTTCCTTACCGAAGCAAATTCTGTGAAATAAATGAAATTCACACCATTGCTTGCTTTAATCGAACAGGGAGCTAACGAATAGGTGCAAACACTTTTTGCACAATAGTGCTGAAGCTGGATTTTGGACACGCATCTGCTGTGTTACAAGGTTAGCATTTTGTGTGGATGCAATTAATAAAGAGGTGACTCGTCTCTTTCCCACATTGATATCCATGACAGTGCATCCCTGTAGGCTTTAAAATAGATTTTTCTAAAGGTAGCAAAGTCAAAGGAAAGAAAGTCTTGCATTTATACAGCACCCTTCACAACTATAGAATATTTTTACAATCAATGAAGTACTTTTGAAATGCAGTCACTGTAGTTATATAGGAAATGTGATGGCCAGTTTGCAGACAGCAAGATCCCACAAACAGCAATGAAATAAATGACCAGATGATCTGTTTTTAGTTATGTTATTTGAGGAGTAAATATTGGCCAAGACAGTGTCATGGGATCTTTTACATCCACCTGAGAGGGTAGACAGCACCTCCGACAGTGCAGCGATCCCTCAGTACGGCACTGGAGTGTCAGCCTAGATGATGTTCCCAAGTCTCTGGAGTAGAACTTGAACCCACAACCTTCTGGCAAGAGTGCTATCCACTGATCCACGGTACATTTGGGTCCAATGTGAAAAGACATGAATTTAAACAAAAGCTTGCTCCATTGCTGTCCGGAAAGTGGTAACTCCTGCTGGGATCCACTTCCATCATATCTTACACATGCTTCAGATGTGAGCCTTGATGGTCAGGGTCAATAGGCTGCCCTGCGGGGTGATGGGCTCGTAAAGCTTAATCCTGTCCTCTCTGTACTTCCCCCTGGTTACTTTCTGGCAGGGGTCATTGGCAAACAGTCAAGAGCCTAGATAATTGTTCCACTCCATTAACTGAGGTACTGGAGGCAATTGTAGTGCCTTTACACCACTCCAGTTGAGATCAGATAATTCAGCACAGACAGATTGCGTTGTCAGCTGTGGCTCAGTGGGTAGCACTGTCTCCTCTGAGTCAGAAGGTCGTGGGTTCCAAGTCTCGCTCCAGAGACTTGAGCACATAATCCCCTCGAATTATGCCATGGGATTTTTTTGTGTCCAGTTGAGAGGGCAGGTGGGGCCTCAGTTTAATCTCATCCGAAGTCACTTGAGCACAAATTCTAGGCTGACACTCCAGTGCAGTGCGGAGGGAGTGCTGCACTGTCAGAGGTGCGTCTTTTGTATCAGATTTTAAACCGAGGCCCTGTCTGCCCTCTCGTGTAGATGTAAAAGATTCCATGGGAATACTTGAGCTTCCCTCCCGGTTTCCTGACCAGTATTTAACCCTCAACCAATAACTAAAAAATGATCTAGTCATTATCTCATTGTTGTTTGTGGGAGCTTGCTGTGCACAAATTGACTGCCGTGTTTTCTACATTACAATAGTGACTATACTTAAAGTACTTCATTGGCTGTTAAACATTTTGGGACATCTGGAGAATGTGAAAGATGCTATATAATTGCAAGTTCTTTCTTTCAATAACCACTCTCTCCATGTGTGTACTTTTCAGTGCACAGGGCATTTTAGTTGGTAAGTTCCTGATCTATATGGTTCACAAAATAAATGTTTCTAGCTAAAATTATGAACCCTTTTGAATTTCCCTGTGCCAGTTATCCTGTTTGTCTGTGGGACTGGGTGATGAGGTAGCATCAGACTAAAGCCTCTGTGCAGTCGCTACAGATGGTAGGAGTTTTCTCCGAGTATAGCAGTTCACTATTGGTGGTATAAAAGAGAAGTTCCGTCAGTAGAGGTTTAACTTAAAGGTTCCCGTACTATCCCATTCAATGTCTATCCGTCCTGTATGTCCATATGCTTGTCTGTCTGTGTCAAGATGATGGAAGGGGAAATAAATGAAGAATGACTACACAGATCTTCATTCAGTGTCTGCATTGATCCATTTTGAAGTTTAGTTTGATATAAAGGAAAAACACGACGGTAACAGTTTATAATCATTTATATTCTCTTCCTCCTGCTCCCCCCAAACCAGGTTTAGGGAAGTGACATAACTGAAAAAAATTTCACTCAACTTATCAGTGAGAGAATGAATCATGCGGTGTTTCACTGAGGACAATCTCTAACCTCCGGTTCAATCCCTGGACTGTGCTGAGTTAGCTGATCTTGGCCAAGGTGGTTTGCAGGAACATTATGGTTGATCTCCGTACCCTGACCAAGTGGGGGGGGGGGGGTGATGGCATGGAACTAGCCAATAGTCAGATTCACTATCCAATCACCCTGTTCGAACTTGTAATTATGTGGACACCAAATGACGACAGCATAGTCTTTGATGCCCCCATAGTTTTAATAGCTCTCGCATGAGTGGCAACTGCGCAAGGTTTGATTGGCTGTGGAATCTATTCCCAATAGGAATCAGTTCTATCTGGAGAAAGGTAAATAGAATTAGAAGAAGTGGCTTCATAGATCTATGTTCAGGCTTCTGAGAGAGTGGCATGACTATTTTTCAAAATTGTGTTTCTGATTTTGTTTTTAAATGAAGAGCACCAATGCAATTATTTTTTCAAAAAGGAGCCAAATTGTCCTATAATGACACCACAAGATCCAACCAAAGTCAGCTGCCCAACTCCCCAGAAGATGAGTATCCACCTTTTCTTGATGTTTTTTAGCCTGATGTAAAGATAATTCTCCAAATGACCCATTTGAAGTGGCACCATATGTGCACGTGCACTTAGGACTTAGAAAGCATCGAACATGGGGTGGGAGAGTAATAGACAAGGCACTCTGGCAGACTGTGACAAATGGACTGCGGGTGTTGCAACAATGGGATGATCATTTCTGGCTGGCTTGTTAAAATGGGCAAACCCTTACTTGGAGAAGAAAGTGATTTTAAGTTTAAAAAAAAAAGATTCTGCATCTTTTTCCCAAATAAGCTTCAAAAGCCAATTCACCCAAAAACAACATTAGAATGATGGCCTGTATTTATTTTATGGCCATTATACTTTATTTCCTTTTTCAAATTCAACTTTTCTGCAAATCTGCCTTTTGACAGCTGAAGACTTGCAAACCCTACTAACACAGTCTTGATTTGGCTGCATGTGGTAACTAAAAGTGGCGTTGATATATTCCATCAACAGCAGAGATCAGGGCCATTGCCGTCACAGGTCAGGGTCCTCAATAATCCCAGATAGTTCAATGATTTCTCAACGACATGTCATCCATCTTGGTACTCACTGTGTGACCTGAATGCATGAAATCATTATTTTGCCAGACTGCTGTCGAAGCATTGTTCTTTCAACAGCAGGAAGGACTGGGCGACGTATCCAGTACAACTTGTAGAAGATCTGAGGGAATGGTACCATTATTGCTATGCAATTGATACAACTATGGAACACCTTGCTTAGAATCATCGCCATAGGCAGTCCCTCGGAATCGAGGAAGACCCGCCTCCACTCCCAAAGTGAGTTCCCTGGTGACTGAACAGTCCAATATGAGAGTCACAGGTGGGACAGACATTCTTCGAGGGAAGGGATGGGTGGGGCTGGTTTGCCATGCTCTCCTTCCGCTGTCTGCGCTTTACCTCTTCACGCTCTTTGCTTTGAGACTCGAAGAGCTCAACGTCCTCCTGGATGCACTTTCTCCACCTCGGGCAGTCTTCGGCCAGATCTCCCAGGTGTCAGTGGAGATGTCGCACTTTACCAGGGAGGCTTTGAGGGTGTCCTTGTAATGCTTCCGCTGCCCACCTTTGGCTCATTTACTATGAAGGAGCTTCGCATAAAGCATTTGCTTAGGGAGTCTCGTATCTGGCACGCGAACTATGTGGCTTGCCCAGCGAAGCAGATCGAGTGTGGTCAGTGCTTCAATACTGGGGATGTTAGCCTGGACGAGGACACTGATGTCGGTGCGCCTGTCCTCCATAGGGATTTGCAGGATCTTGGGGAGACATCGTTGGTGATATATCTCCAGCGACTTGAGGTGCCTTCTGTACATTATCCATGCCTCAGACCCATACAGGAGGGCGGGTATTACTACAGCCCTGTAGACCATGAGCTTGGTGGTAATATTGTTCACTCATTAACGTTCTGTCAATCCTGCGTAGGGCACCAAGATACCCAACTTTTGCCCCTGCTGAGATTGGTCAGGAAGCACTTTCACACAAAGTGCAGTGGAAATCTGGATGTCTCTCCAACCAAAAGGCTTTTGAGGCTCGGGATCAGTTGAAATTGTCAAACCTGAAATTGATAGGTTTTTCTTCGGCAAGGCTGTTGAGGGTTACGGGACCAAGGTGGGTAGATGGAGTTAAGATACAGAGCAGTCATGACCAAATTGAATGGTGGAACAGGCTAGAGGGACTGAACGGCCTACTCCTATTCCAAGACATATTTGCCCTCCTGAATACAGCAAATCCATTCTGGGCAAATGAAGACTGTCGTGGTGACGTTTTACCACCTGACCTGATAGCAGTGTTCACGTTACAGTGTATAATATGACACAGCCTGTCATTATTGTTACATTACCAATCAACACGGCATCATCATCATCATAGGCAGTCCCTCAAAATCGAGGAAGACTTGCTTCCACTCTGAAAATGAGTTTTCTTGGGTGACTGAACAGTCCAATACGGGAATTACAGTCTCTGTCACAAGTGGGACAGACAGTGGTTGAAGGAAAGGGTGGGTGGGGAGTCTGGTTTGCTGCACGCTCCTTCCGCTGCCTGCACTTGTTTTCTGACGAGCCTCGAGGTGCTCAGCGCCCTCCTGGATGCTTTTCCTCCAATTAGGGCGGTCTCTGGCCAGGGACTCCCAGGTGTCGGTGGGGATGTTGCATTTTATCAAGGAGGCTTTGAGGTTGTCCTAGATTATTCCCCATCGACATAGATTACATGGAATTTACAGCACAGAAATTGGCCATTCAGCCCAACAGGGCTATGCTGGCTTTTATGCTCCACACGAGTCTCCTCAAACCCCTGTTCATTTAACCATATTAGCATAACCTTCTATTCCTCTGTCCCTCATGCGCTTATCCAGCTTCTCTTGGGGACAAGAAAGTCATTAAAAGCACTGGAGAGGAATGTTACTTGCTGAATATTTTGAAGACAATATATCAGGAATTCAGGATGCTTTGGACACACGGGCCGTTTGCCTGCATTAAATCCTATTTTGATTTATTGACTTTTTTATTTATTGCATTATTCACGCGTGTATGGCTCACACTCCACCATAAACTCCTCTCATTGGTATGCACTTAGATCTTTACTGTCTCTTTTTGTGCCTCGAGATATTTGACTTGAGACACACGAGGCGTTTTTAAAAGGTACGACAGCATTTGATCTGTTTGTAGGTGCAGTGTAATACTGACAGCGCTCTCAGAGTAATGTATCACCAGAGGTGCTCGGTGTTGTTTTTATTCCACTGATCTGTCCCTTGCAGCCACGGGAAATAAATACCTCTAACATCTGTATCTGGAGGCTGTGTTGTCAAAGCAGGCTATCAAAGGGTTAACTGAAATTGATTGGCATGACTGTGTTGCCGCTAATGCTTTATGTAGCGGAAAACTGTCGAGAGTAAATTACTAAAGAGGCCTGTCAGCTTTACTCTATCGTCCATGCAATGGTGTGGAGAATATGACCAGCTTCAGAGGCCCACACTGCAGTTGCTGAACCCACTGATACCCTATTTATATCATGGCAGATATAGGAAGATGGTATATATACATCTGGAAGGACCACCTCACAACTTCACAAGGTATTCTCCTCCCTCATTTCATAGGCAGGCATGAAGGGCCATTTCTCGTATTATAGCCATATGGGCAAGGCACCACTTTGCTCTGGCCATGCGAGGACCAGGCCCATCCTGGTTGTCCTCGGGAAGAGACATTATACTCCCGGACTGGAGCACAAAAACCTGGACCGACCACAAGTGCAGTACTGAGGGAGTGCTGCACTGTCTGAGGTGCCGTCTTTGGATGAGACGTTAAACTGAGGCCCCGCCTGTCCCCTCAGGTGGACGCAAAAAATCTCATGGTGCTATTCGAAGAGGAGTAAAGGATTTTGTGCTCAAGACTTTGGATTGGGACTTTAATCCATACTCTTCTGACTCAGAGTCGAGAGTGTTACCAACTGAGCCATGGCTGACACGGTACAGGTTGAATCTTTTATCCGGGACTCGCTCGTCCGGCACCATTCCCGGCCGCTGGGTGGCGCATGCGCAGAATGCAAACCAGCGTACTAAGTTTAAATAAAGGAGACTACAAAGGTATGAGGGCAGAGTTGGCTAAAGTGGACTGGGAAAATAGATTAAAGTGTATGACAGTTGAAGAGTGGTGTACATTTAAGAAGATATTTCATAATTCTAAAGAAAAATATATTCCAGTAAGGAGGAAAGGGTGTAACAGAAAAGATAGCCATCCGTGGCTAACTAAAGAAATAAAGAATGGTATCGAATTAAAAACAAGGGCATACAAAGTGGCTAAAACTAATGGGAGGACAGAAGATTGGGAAGCTTTTAAAAGCCAGCAAAGAATGACTAAAAAAATGATTAAGAAAGAGAAGATAGGCTATGAAAGTAAACTAGCACAAAATATAAAAACAGATAGCAAGAGTTTCTACAGGTATATAAAAAGGAAAAGACTGGCTAAAGTAACTGTTGTTCTCTTAGAGGATGAGACCGAGGAATTAGTGATGGGGAACATGGAGATGGCAGAAACTCTGAATAAATATTTTGTATCAGTCTTTACGGTAGAGGACATTAAAATATCCCAACAGTGGATAGTCATGGGGCTATGGGGGGGAGGAACTTAACACAATCACAATCACTAAGGAGGCAGTGCTCAGTAAGATAATGGGACTAAAGGTGGATAAATCCCCTGGACCTGATGGCTTGCATCCTAGGGTCTTAAGAGAAGAAGTGGCAGGGATAGTAGATACATTCGGTATAATTTACCAAAATTCTCTGGATTCTGGGGAGGTCGCAGCAGATTGGAAAACTGCAAATGTAACGTCCCTATTTTAGAAAAGGAGGCAGACAAAAAGCAGGAAACTATAGACCAGTTAGCTGAACATCTGTGGGTTGGGAAAATGTTGGAGTCCATTATTAAAGAAGCAGTAGCAGGACATTTGGAAAAGCATAATTCGGTCAGAGTCAGCATGGATTTATGAAGGGGAAGACTTGTTTGACAAATTTTCTGGAATTCTTTGAGAATGTAACGAACAGGGTGGATAAAGGGGAACCAGTGGATGTGGTGTATTTGGACTTCCAGAAGGCATTTGACAAGGTGCCACATAAAAGGTTACTGCACAAGATAAAAGTTCACGGGTTGGGGGTAATATATTAGCATGGATAGAGAATTGGCTAACTAACAGAAAACAGAGATTCGGGATAAATGGTTCATTCTCTGGTTGGCAATCCGTAAATAGTGGTGTACCGCAGGGATCAGTGCTGGAATCCCCAACTATTTACAATCTATATTAACAACTTGGATGAAGGGACCGAGTGTAACGTAGCCAAGTTTGCTGACGATACAAAGATGGGAGGAAAAGCAATGTGTGAGGAGGACACAAAAAACCTGCAAAAGGACATAGACAGGCTAAGTGAGTGGGCAAAAATTTGGCAGATGGAGTATAATGTTGGAAAGTGTGAGGTAATGCACTTTGGTAAAAAAAAATTGTAGAGCAAGTTATTATTTAAATGAAGAAAAATTGCAAAGTGCTGCAATACAGTGGGACCCAGGGGTCCTAGTGAATGGAACACAAAAGGTTAGTATGCAGGTACAGCTAGTGATCAGGAAGGCCAATGGAATCTTGGCCTGTATTGCAAAGGGGATGGAGTATAAAAGCAAGGAAGTCTTGTTACAGTTATACAGGGTATTGGTAAGGCCACACCTGGAGTACTGCGTGCAGTTTTGGTCTCCGTATTTAAGGAAGGATATACTTTGGAGGCAGTTCAGAGAAGGTTCACTAGGTTGATTCTGGAGATGAGGGGGTTGACTTATGAGGAATGGTTGAGTAGGTTGGGGCTCTACTCAGTGGAATTCAGAAGAATGATAGGTGATCCTATCGAAACGTATAAGATTATGAGGGGGCTTGACAAGGTGGATGCAGAGAGGATGTTTCCACTGATGGGGGAGACTAGAACTAGGGGGCATGATTTTAGAATAAGAGGCCGCCCATTTAAAACTGAGATGAGGAACAACTTCTCTGAGTGTTGTAAATCTGTGGAATTCACTGCCTCAGAGAGCTGTGGAAGCTGGGTCATTGAATAAATTTAAGACAAAAATAGACAGTTTCTTAACTGATAAGGGAATAAGGGGTTATGGGGAGCGGGCAGGGAAGTGGACCTGAGTCCATGATCGGATCAGCCATGATCGTATTGGATGGCGGAACAGGCTCGAGGGGCAGTATGGCCTACTCCTGCTCTTAGTTCTTGTGTTCTTATTAATGCGGCCGATGAAAATCCTACTCCCCAATATAATCTTTCTCCTTGATCGGCTGCCCCCTCCTCGTCGCCCTGCTGGAACTCCTGCAACCACAGTCTTCCGGCCAGCCACTCCCCCCAACCCCCCCCCCCCCCACCAGAGCGCTCACTCCGGGGGACAGGCCAACTCTTCTGGGCCCGCAGACCACCTCCTCCAGCCCCCCCCCCCCCCGACCTCGGGCGACCTCGTCCCGTTCTCCCCCCGACCTTGGGCGACCTCCTCCCCCCTCCCCCGACTTTGGGTGACCTCCTCCCCCCCTGACCTTGGGTGACCTCCTCCCCCCGACCTTGGGCAACCTCGTTCCCAGCCCCCCCGACCTTGGGCAACCTCATTCGACCCCCCCCCCCGACCTTGGGCGACCTCCTCCTCCCCCCCCCCCTCCCCCTGATCTTGGGCGGCCTACTCCTCCTCCTCTCCCCCTCCCCACCCCCCCCCCCCCGACCTTGAGCGACCTCCTCCCCCCCCCCCCCCCCCCCGACCTTGGGCAACCTCATTCGCCTCCCCGATCTTGGGTGACCTCCTCCTCCCCACCCCCCCCCCCCACGACCTTGGGCGACCTCCTCCTCCCCCCCAGACCCTTGGGCAACCTCCTACTCCCCTCCCCCTCACCCCCCCGACCTTGGGCGACCTCCTCCTCCCCCCGACCTTGGGCGACCTCCTCCTCCACCCCGGCCCTTGGGCAACCTACTCCTCCCCTCCCCTCCCCCCCCCCCCCCCACGACCTTGGGCGACCTCCTCCCTCCATCCCCCCCTCCCCCGACCTTGGGCGACCTCCTCCTCCCCCCCTCCTCCTCCTCCTCCCCCCCTCCTCCTCCTCCCCCCCCTGACCTTGGCCGACCCCCCCCCCGATCGTGGGCTTCCCCCTCTCTTTCCCCCCCCCCCCCCGACCTTGGGCGACCTCCCCCTCCCCCTACCCCCACCATGACCTCCGCTCATCTGGCAAAATCCCTCATCCGGCACACCAAATAAGGGAGGTTCAACCTGTATATAAAATATACACATATATAATATTACTGTGCTCAGAAAATTATAAAACAGTTTTTTAAAGCCTACTATTGGAGCGATGTTAAACTGTACGGGTGATTTTGTTTTTTACCCTATGTTCTGATAAAGCTGCTGCACTCTCCCAGATAGATTCCTTTGATATTTCAGGTTCACTTGATGCACATGGTTTAAAATGCGCACTCCCTTTGATCTCTGTAAACCTGATCTGTTGTAGAGCGGTCAGTGACATCAAACGGATCACTTCATGCGCGCACACGCGGGCACACAAATGCTAAATAGATTTAAAAAGAAAAACGATGATTAAATCAATGATCATCTGAGGCCAGCCATAATTTGTCTTGTTGAAAGAGTACAGGTTGGTGTGGGGGAGGGGAAAGAGGACAGTCAGGACTGAATGTGGACTAAATGTGTGTTTAAAAAAAAATGCAACAAAGATTATTTCATCATATTAGAGGCAGGTACATAGCGAGATGATTCGGGGGGGAAAGCTATTGACTTTGCATGTCCCAACACTGGAGAGCAAGCTCCTATTTGCAACCACCAAAAAAAAAATTCTGATCTCAATGTCCGTTTCTGAACAAGATTCTCCTTTTTATTATTGAGAAGCATGGGTCACGGGTCATACTGCGAAACACTACCACGGCTGCAAGGAGTAGGAGGGCAGACTAAGGCAATCGATAGGCAGTGGTTCGGTCATGCCTAGCTCAGGTGTTTAAAGCCTGAAGATTTAAAAAAAATAATTCTCAGGATGTGAGTATCAGGAGCAGGAGCAGCATTTATTGCCTTTGAGAAGGTGGTGGTGGTGAGCCTTCCATTTGAACTGCTGCAGTCTGTGTGATGAAGGAACTCCCGCAGTGCTGTTGGGGAGGGAGTTCCAGGATTTTGAAGGTCTTTCTTCCTGTTCATCA
This sequence comes from Pristiophorus japonicus, assembly GCF_044704955.1. Lineage (NCBI taxonomy): Eukaryota > Metazoa > Chordata > Chondrichthyes > Pristiophoridae > Pristiophorus > Pristiophorus japonicus. The sequence continues at coordinate 137,368,446 of NC_091980.1, read as the reverse complement.
AATGAATGGCATTTAGGTGACAGGAGGGCAGCTGTCTGCAGGCATAAAGTTCAGGAGCACTTGTGACATTAGTGGCTGGACCTGCAGGGGAACAAGCGATCACATGACCCCATCCTCATCATAGGCAGTCCCTCGAAATTGAGGAAGACTTGCTTCCACTCCAAAGGTGACTGAGTTGTCCATGACGTTCCAGGTTCCGAACTTCATTTTGAAGGGTGAAAGATGCCTGTGCGTGAGTTCTTTTAACGTGGGGTGGCCGTTGCACCACACAGGTTTAGCAGAGCAAGGTCTTGGTCCAGTGGCAACGGGTCCAAGATGACTGGAGACCAGGCACTGCAGTCAGGTTAAGGTCTTCAATCCTGGCAGAGTGAATGTGAGAAGCTGGCCCTCCACATTGGCACTCTAGGCTTCTGCATTCCACGGCCGAGCCCCTCACACCCGCTGAGACATGTGCCACATAGAAAGAGCGCAGCCGTCTCCTCAAGCAGGAGCAGAAAGTCCCGGTAACTGTAAAAGTGACATAAGATGAAGTCCTACTTGCTGCCTTCTGCAGCATTAATGAGGGAAGTTAAACTAGAAAGGAATTGGAGGTTGGCTTTACTGTTGTACAGTTATTTAGCAAGTACCATAGGGTTCCAGCAAGGGCAGGAAGGAGCCCTAGGTATTTGTCTTGGTTTATTGCGGGTTTTACCCAAGAGCTGATTTAACCAGTCGTATTATCATCTATCCTCACTTTTTCTATTCCCTCCTTACCTCCTTTGATGCTCATTTCCCCCTCCCCTCCCCCCTCTAATGAACACCAGGCTTTTTAAAACTTTAAACGTCACCTAATCACCATAAAATCATGGAGAATGTCATTCGGTCCATCGTGTCAGTGCCGGCTGTTTGCATTCCAAAACTAATTCCATTGCTCTGCTCTCTCCCAATAGCTCTGTATCTTCATCTGCTTCAAATGTTTGCTTGCTCTTCCCTTAAAAGATGCAATGATCGTGGACTCAATTTCTTGCTCTGGTAAAGCATTTCATGCTCCAACAACTCTCTGTCTAAAGATATTATTTCCTGAGCTGCCTCAGCGTCTCTCTACAATCTCGCTGGTGTCCTGCACTGTGGGCCTTGGCCCTTCACCTAGCATTTGCAATTAAAACTTCTGGTAACAATCATCAATCTGGGCCAGCTCTGTGCAATCATTTCCTTTAGCTGGCCAGTGACTGGCAAGCTTCTGTTACATTGCCTTTGGACTGTTATGCTCTCTAGAGGATTCAGTGCTGATCTAAGATGTGAGAGGGGAAACTATTGGTCGTTTATATCATGTCGGCGAGAAACGTGATCAGGGGGTGGGGGGGAGAAATCCATCATCTCTGTTAAAACTGGTCCTTGTTGAACTGCAGTTGTATATTTCCTGTTCCCTGAGAATTGTTTCAGAAGGTTTAACATTTTTACTGATTTAAATGAAATCATTGTGAAGCATTAAGTTTGGATCCTTCAGTGTTGCCATTGGGATTTCAGTAAAATGTAATGGTGAGTGTGCAAAACGTTCGTACTGTTTTCCACTTGTCCAGGCCAGCAGAGTCCCCGATGGCTCAATGAGTTTGTCCAGTAGGTAGCTGAACCCCACACACATGTGCATACACCCTACAATTGGCCTCTGTATGCCTGGGTTAGGGAATGAACAACTCGGAAGGGATTCCTGTTCCTAATCGCTGTCCACCAACCTCTGTTGGAAAAATGTGCAGAATAGGGTTCAACTATGATGTTCCCCATACATGAGTGTTCTGTTGATCTTCCCTTAGCAGTGAGTTCAATAACCAGGGGGCATAAACTTAAAGTCATTGGTAGAAGGATTAGAGGGGAGTCGAAGATAAATTCTTTCATCCAGAGGGCATTGGGGATTTGGAACTCACTTCCTGAAAGGGTAGTAGAGGCAGAAACTCATCACATTTTAAAATGTACTTGGATATGTACTTGACTTGCTGTAACCTACAAGGCTCAGGACCAAGAGCTGGAAAGTGGGATTCAGCTAGTGTGGACATGATGGGCCAAATGGCCTCCTACTGTGCTGTAATTTTCTATGATCCTCACTGTCTAGACTTGTATGTGAATGGTAGCCACTTCAGCGAGGTACCAGTGCCTGTGGAAGCATAACCCAGCAAGGGATCAACATCTTCAAGAATTGAGGGAAAGGAGGTCACTCTGGTGTCTGGGGAGGCAAACATCTAGCAGTACAGCTACTAAATTTGTGTTAGCGGGTCAGACAGCATCTGTGGAGAGAAACAAAGTTAATGTTTCGGCTCTGTGGCCCTTCGTCACAACTGGAAAAGTTTGAAATTAACGAATTCTTAAGGAGCACTGAAAGGGGGAGGGGAGGAAAGAACAAAGGGGAAGGTCTGTGATAGGTTGGAAGGCAGGAGAGATTTTGAGACAAAAGGGATAATGGTCCAACTTGAGATGGTAATGGCAGCAGTTAGAAAAAGATGAGTCTGGATAGAGTGTGACTAGTGGAATAATTTAGAACTTTTCCAGTTCTGGCGAAGGGTCACAGACCCGAAACGTTAACTCTGTTTCTTTCCACAGATGCTTCCTGACCTGCTGAGATTTCCAGCATTTTTTGTTTTTATTTCAGATTCCAGCATCCGCAGTATTTTGCTTTTGTGCTAGTGTGGAGAGGACATCTTGAGCTGTGTAATTGGGCAAAGTACCGGATACGGCCTGGATGACATACTGGCGACCACCGGTCTATCACTGGCTGTGGAAGCAATTTGAGACAATGAGTTAGGAGTTTTAAACAAAAATGAATGCACAACTTCCAAGTGTATTGACTGAGCTATAATGTTCCCCATGGTACCAATATACTGAATTAGCCCTATGACAATATTGGTTTAATTTAAACCTCCTCACCCTTAGAGAGACAGACCACTGTTTTGTTATCCCCTGGAGTGACCCTACAAAGCTCTTCTTACTTTCTAATTTATGTAGCTCAATTTCACAGCAATTTAACCTCAACAACAAGGTCAATTGCAGCTTTGATGCAAGGGAGAGAGGCAACTGAGGAGATGGAAGGGAAAACCTGGCAGGTGATGGGTGGACAGGAGAAAAGTGGTTTAAGTATTTGGTCCTTCAAAGATTATTTTGGCAGAGGCCCCAGGCAGTGTTCAAAAATACAGTGGAGTGCATTCACATCGTAACGTTTAAGACTACTTGATGCAATAAAGGATAATCAGGATGATTGATCTATAAACTACTCAAGGTTACAATCTACCAGCTGGGATCTGATTTTCCTCCTCCCTTCTCCTGAAATTGATGACTGATGCTGGGATGTAAAGCACTAGAGAGGCCCACATGTTCTCCGTCCAAGTACCTATTCTTTACCCGTAAACCTGGACAGGTGGTGGGGTATTCTTCATCTTCACTGGGTCATAACATGGCGTGATGAATCACCCACCTGTTAAAGAAATTGCCGGTTGGATTTCCAATTGATTTCAATGGTATTAATAATCGTGCGGTGTCAGTAACTGCCGGTGAACCCATCCTGGCTAGTTTATCGCCAATCTGTGAAACCACAGATTATTCCCAGTGCAGGCTGCATTACTGGCGAGCATCGCTACTGAGCCTGATTCTCTTCTCAGCCCCCATCTTCCGCTTGTGTTCCCCCAGCGAATCACCTGAGTAGTGATTCGAAAGCCGGGACCTTGGTTGATTTTCTTTTGTGTCCCCAGCTCGATAGTGCAGGGGCACTGAGGACAAGTGTAACATGGCATTGCCAACCAAACTGCTATCCACTCACACAGCAAAAACATTGACCAACCCCGGCACCGTCCTATAACGCGCGACTTGGTACCACAGTACCACACCGTGCTGCCCTACCACACCACACCACACCACGGGGCTCGGTACCACACCACACCGCGGGGCTCAGTACCACACCACAATACCACACCGCGGGGCTCGGTACCACAATACCACACCGCGGGGCTCGGTACCACAATACCACACCACGGGGCTCGGTACCACAATACCACACCGCGGGGCTCGGTACCACAATACCACACCACGGGGCTCGGTACCACAATACCACACCACGGGGCTCGGTACCACAATACCACACCACGGGGCTCGGTACCACAATACCACACCGCGGGGCTCGGTACCACACCACAATACCACACCGCGGGGCTCGGTACCACAATACCACACCGCGGGGCTCGGTACCACAATACCACACCGCGGGGCTCGGTACCACACCACAATACCACACCGCGGGGCTCGGTACCACAATACCACACCGCGGGGCTCGGTACCACACCACAATACCACACCGCGGGGCTCGGTACCACACCACAATACCACACCGCGGGGCTCGGTACCACACCACAATACCACACCGCGGGGCTCGGTACCACACCACAATACCACACCGCGGGGCTCGGTACCACAATACCACACCGCGGGGCTCGGTACCACACCACAATACCACACCGCGGGGCTCGGTACCACAATACCACACCGCGGGGCTCGGTACCACACCACACCGCGGGGCTCGGTACCACACCACAATACCACACCACGGGGCTCGGTACCACAATACCACACCACGGGGCTCGGTACCACAATACCACACCGCGGGGCTCGGTACCACACCACAATACCACACCGCGGGGCTCGGTACCACAATACCACACCGCGGGGCTCGGTACCACACCACAATACCACACCGCGGGGCTCGGTACCACAATACCACACCGCGGGGCTCGGTACCACACCACACCGCGGGGCTCGGTACCACACCACAATACCACACCACGGGGCTCGGTACCACAATACCACACCACGGGGCTCGGTACCACAATACCACACCACGGGGCTCGGTACCACACCACAATACCACACCGCGGGGCTCGGTACCACAATACCACACCGCGGGGCTCGGTACCACAATACCACACCGCGGGGCTCGGTACCACACCACAATACCACACCGCGGGGCTCGGTACCACAATACCACACCGCGGGGCTCGGTACCACACCACAATACCACACCGCGGGGCTCGGTACCACACCACAATACCACACCGCGGGGCTCGGTACCACACCACAATACCACACCGCGGGGCTCGGTACCACAATACCACACCGCGGGGCTCGGTACCACACCACAATACCACACCGCGGGGCTCGGTACCACAATACCACACCGCGGGGCTCGGTACCACAATACCACACCGCGGGGCTCGGTACCACACCACAATACCACACCGCGGGGCTCGGTACCACAATACCACACCGCGGGGCTCGGTACCACAATACCACACCGCGGGGCTCGGTACCACACCACAATACCACACCGCGGGGCTCGGTACCACAATACCACACCGCGGGGCTCGGTACCACACCACAATACCACACCGCGGGGCTCGGTACCACAATACCACACCGCGGGGCTCGGTACCACAATACCACACCGCGGGGCTCGGTACCACACCACAATACCACACCGCGGGGCTCGGTACCACAATACCACACCGCGGGGCTCGGTACCACACCACAATACCACACCGCGGGGCTCGGTACCACAATACCACACCGCGGGGCTCGGTACCACACCACACCGCGGGGCTCGGTACCACACCACAATACCACACCACGGGGCTCGGTACCACAATACCACACCGCGGGGCTCGGTACCACAATACCACACCACGGGGCTCGGTACCACGCCACACTGCGGGGCTCGGTACCACAATACCACACCACGGGGCTCGGTACCACAATACCACACCACGGGGCTCGGTACCACAATACCACACCACGGGGCTCGGTACCACAATACCACACCGCGGGGCTCGGTACCACAATACCACACCACGGGGCTCGGTACCACGCCATGTGCATTTACCCATTTCAGCCTGTAGTTTATTTATCCTACATTTATAGAATCATGGAATCTCACAGCACAGAAGGCGGCCATTTGGCCCATTGTGCCTGTGTCAACTCTTTGAAAGAACTATCCAATTAGTCGCACTCCCCTGCTCTTTCCCCATAGCCCTGTTAATGTATCCTTTTCAAGTATTTATCCAATTCTCTTTTGAAAGTTACAACTGAATCAGCTTCCACCACCTTTGAGGAAGTGCGTCCAGATTGTCATAACTTGCTGCATAAAAACAATTTTCCTCATCTCCCCTCCGGTTCTTTTGCCAATTATTTTAAATCCGTGTCCTCTAGTTACTGACCTCCTCTCCTACGAGTGGAAACAGTTTCTCCTCATTTACTCTTTCAAAAACCCTTCATGCTTAACCTTTTCTGCTCTAGGGAGAACAATCCCAGCTTCTCTAGTCTCTCCACATAACTAAAGTTATTCTGGTACATCTCCACTGCACTTACAACTTGTTAAGTCTCTGCTCGGGAAGTTACACAGCTGATTATCGGAGACACCTCTTCCCGTTCCTGTTCAAATTTACCACTGTATAATTTGGCACTAGTGAATGATTGCATTGTTTGGTGAGGGAAGTCTTCGCAACTACTAACGCAGCCTGCGAAACTGTGACAACCTCATGTATGCGAAATATGGAGTGAGGTCTGGGTGGAATTACTGGAAGTAACTTCAGGGAATCCCACTCATTGGGACGATCATGTGATCTAGACTTGCTGATGCCGCACCTACTATACCAATAAATTAGAAGCATGTTAAACAAATGCTTGCACTTGGTGGTAGAGGTTAATTAAAGAAAAGAATTGCATGGCGAGCAGAACAACTTATGGTGCATTAGTATTCTTGATCAATAACTAAAGCTGCACAGTATTCAGCAAATGTTGACTTGAATGATACAATCCAATAGGGAATTCAGGAGAAACTTCATTACCCAGAGAGTGGGGAGAACGGGGAACTCGCTACCATATACGAGAGGTTACGGCGAATAGCATAGATGCATTCAAGGGGAAGCCAAATAAACACAAAAGGGAGAAAGGCATAGAAGGTTAAACTGATAGGGTGAGATGAAGAGGGGTGGGAGGAGGCTCGTGTGGAGCATAAACACCGACATAGATCAGTTGGGCTGAATGGCCAGTGCTTTAAATTTTATGTAATATGTAATTATTTATATTGATTGCAACCAGTTTTGTAGACTTCTCAGATCATGGCTGGGATCTGGGATGGCAGTAGGGGTACTGCAGTTAGCCTCAGCACCTCTGGCCAGCCAAGGTTTCTTCTTCCTGACTGCTGCGCAGTGACTCCCACTGGGAATGTCAGCCTATGCAGAATTCCCTGTAGGAGAGGCAGCCGTCGCTCGATGAATGGCCACTCGGGCACCAGAGGGCTGCTGGCATACCTTGGCGCCCAGGCTGCTTTGGGAAGGGGTAGGTGCCAAGCACAGATCGGGCGCATCCTTAAAGTTAGGGCGAAGGGGAGCTTTGTGGTGAAGCGGGTACAACACTGGCCTTTCCTCGACACGACATGGATTCACATCCAGCCTAAAGTGACGGGATGATGGTCTCCTCTGTCTGCTCTCCGCAAAGGTCGCCAATGGACCTGGGCAGTCGCAGTCAATTCCGTTCCGACAATGGGCATGGGGCCAACTGCGTCAGACCGTCTCCGACTGGATACTCATTGGTATCCTCAATCGCAGAATGGCGATATAACACATGCAGTAAGGGGGCGCCCGTCAACAGCTGGGGCCGCTCGCGATACGATGGAGCAGTGTTGCAGCAACTTCACTCTGTAGCTGGTTATGCTGTACCTAACCTGGGGAGTGTTTGACACTGACACCGGGTGCCTAAAAAATGAAGAGTTCCATTCTCCAGCACTTCTTCCCCACCTTGAACACTTAAGGGCTCCCATCAAATTTCTATCCTTCCCTTTTTCCTGGAGGCATCGATTCCTTGCTGGAATGCAGTCGAATTGGTGGAGATTGCCCTCCAAACAATTTTTTTACTGTTTTTCCCTAGCCCAAGGGGGTGCTTAGGCTAATTATAGTGCCCTACCACCACACCAGCTAACTCAGCACAGATTGACGATCCGGGCTGGTACCTTCCTGACGTCTGTGGCTGAATGGAGTTGTTGGGTAAATCATGCTGCTGTCACTTGTTTAGAGGCCATTTTTTTGTGTAAAGAACTTGCATTTATATAGAGCCGTTCACGACCTCAGGACTTCCCAAAGCGCTTCACAGCCAATGAAGTACTTTTGGAGTGTGGGTCACAGTTGAAGTGTAGGAAACACGGCAGCCAAATTGGTGACATTAAGGCAGCAGTGGATAAATGTTCAAACGGTTAATCGACGCTTACCCCAAAGATCAGGCGGAACTCTCTCGGTCGCCTCTAATAAAAGTTTGGAGCAGCGTGGCAGCCTGGCGCAGCAGTCTGAGTGGCCCCCAGCCTGCGAGCACCATTGGAGCATTCCGGGGAGTGGTAGGAGCAGCGTGCCGGCATACCACTCCAAGGGAGCAGCACGTGCTGGAGCAGGAGAGCAACGGCTGCGAAGAGGGCGACTGGATTGGACGTCACCAAGATACAGGTCGCTGATTGGAGCGTGGGCAGGTACTGCAGGAGCGGCGAGAGATTGTAGAGGGACATGATCGGGGCCAAGGAGAGACGTGAGTTCGGGGTCAAGAGGAGGCGAGGGCCCAGGGGCAGCATGGGCCAGCCCACACTGTGATATGTGTGTGCACTAGGTCCGTGCAGCAGAGCTGGTCTCCAGTCGTCTTGGTTAATCCTTGCTATTGGACCAAGAGCTAGCTCTGTCAAGCCTGTGTGGTGGCTGGTGTGCAATGGCCACCACACGTTAAAAAAAAATCCACACACTGGCATCTTCCACCCTTCAAGATTTAGTTTGGACCTGGAATATTAGCTCCTTCATTGAAACACCTGGGAACTTTTTGGTGTGGAAGTAAGTCATCCTTAACTCGAGGGACTGCCTATGATGACGGTGATGATGATGGATGCATGTGTAATTTAGAATACAGCAGGCATGATGCTCTTGTGTTCCATAAGCAGTTATTATGAAAAACTGAAGAGACCGAATGAACACTGAGACTCTGCCTGTCCACCACACAGTGTGGCCGGAATAATCTGGCGGTGGGGTGGGGGGGCTGGTAAGTGGTCGGGAAACCCAGGAGAATGTGGAAGGTGGGGTGTGGGGGTGATCGGAGACCTTGTATTGGGGAGGTCGGGAAGTGATCAAAGGCCTGGTTAGGTGGGGGAGTGGGGGGGGAGGATGGGGAAAGATCGGAAGTCTCGGGGCGGGGAGGGGTGGGCGTGGGCGTGGGGTTGGGGTTGGTGAGGCAGCCCCAGGAGGTAAGTGTAAAGGCACTTGCCTCTTGGATCCAGCAGAGTCCCCGCCTGTCTTTAGCTGGCGGGTTCCCCAAAGCCCAGGAAACCCGACTAGCCAGAGTTAAATTTGTGATGGTGGATTACCATGAGGCACCCCAGCCTCATTGTAGTATTTAAATGGGTGAGCTGCCTCCTGGGAGCAGATTGGCTGCCTGCCCTCAGTCCCATCTCCGTTAAAAACAGAAGTAGGTGGGTTGTGGTCGGGATTCATTCTTTTAACTCTTTAACCTCCCATCCGACCCCAGGTTAAACTCCCCCGTGTGGTTTTACCATTGGCTTTACTGGAGTTGTACCATTTCTGAGGTGTAAACGATGTCAGATTTTTAAACAAACTCTCCCAGTGGCCTAAGGGGTAATAGCATTGCACAGTGCAGTACTAAACCATATAGAGACGATCCTGGCTTTGATTCCCTTGGTCTGTGTTGCGTTAGTCGATCTCTGCAAGGCCAGCAGCTATGGGATAGGGAAGGGTAAGAGTTAGCTAGAGTTTCTGTTTCCTGAATGCTACTCAGTAGCCTGTGCCTGAATGGACATGTGCAAGTGTCTGGTGAGGTTAGGATCAGATTTAGCTGAAATGTTTCCATAATTGTATAGCCTGCTGACTCAGATGTGGAGAATGGGAAGCTAGCACTCTGAACAGTATCCCGCCAAGAGTTGGTGCTTTCAGGAGGGCAAGGGAGACTATTGGAATAGAGAAACCTGAAGATTGGAGTGAGATGCAGATTGTTCGATATTTTGAGTGCAGCTGATTCTACTTAATTCCTGACAAATCAGCCTAGAGTTAGCACGTAATAAATCTTCAGCTGTAACCTCATTGTCTTCATTTCTAGGGTCTGTATTCCACACATGACTGCAGACAACTGTCTGTATAAGTGATGTCGGTACACCTTCTGTACAGTAACTACTGCAGCTACCAGAGGTACAGAGACATCAGTTATATAGACAGCTGTCTGCTATGTAGGATAATATATCGTCTCGAGAAGACGCGACAATAAGGTTAACTCTGCTGATTTATTGGATGTAGCAAGGCAGTGACTGTCTGCCTACAGTCAGCATGGAGCTCATTATAGTGGAACTCGGAGACCCCCTCCTCTGCATCACGCACATGCCCAGATAATTCTTTAAAGGCCATTTTATTGAATGAAGAAAGAAAGACTTGCTTTTATTCAGTGCCTTTCATGACCTCAGGATGTCCCAAAGCGCTTTACAGTCAATTAAGTACTTTTGAAGTGTAGTCACTGATGTAATGTAGGAAACGTGACAGCCAATTTGCACACAGCAAGCTCCCACAAATGACCAGATGATACCACTGTGCCACGGCTGACAAAGCAAGAATGCTTGTTTTTCTTTCTTGCCTTTTTGTCAGTTTTGGCCCTTTGATTTTGTGTACATATTTGCACAGTGTTATATATGCTGACTATGGATGTACTCTATGTGTAGTCACTATGAGATTGTATAAGATGGAGACTTGTTTACCTGATGTACAATCAATAAGGTTCACACCATGTACATACATGCTGGCACCACTAGAGGGTGCAACTAGTGGAGACTGGGGGTTTCCTGTCCTGGTGGCAGAGCCCTGTATAAAAGGCTACACATCATGCTTATGCAGCACTCTGGAGTTTGTAATAAAGGACCAAGGCCACTACAGTTCAAGTACAACACATTGCCTTGTGGAGTCATTCATAAGTACACTATAGATATAACACACAGCTTTCCCTTAAATAGTTTAGCCTGTTTCAAACTTGTTTTTCTCTTATTTAAAAAAAAGAAAGATTAATATTCTTCCATTTCCTCTTCCAAATTGAAACCCTAAGTGATGAGCCATAGCACATCGTGCGAAACTGTGCCATGGTTAAAATGGGTAGGACAGAAGACAAGGCAGCAGAGAAGCCAAGCTTGAGTTTAAAATGCCTGCGGATTGTAGAGAGATGAGAACACTGCGGGATAGGAAATCCCAGTTTTGAAGACCTGGGAAAGAATTAATTGAGTTAAAGATAGTATAATGAGTCTTGAGTATGGGTGGGAGCTCTCATCCAATCGTGGCCTGTTGGTATATGGATAGAAGCTCTCATCCAACCATGGCCTGTTGGTGTCAACACTTTCAACAGGGGAGGGGAGAAATTTGGCAAGGAAAGAGAGAAATTAAAAATTGGCCCTCGTTCTGATTGGGGGTGGTAACCTTCCGGGGCCAGAACGTTTATGGCCCGGCCCGGAGGTCCCTTCCCCAATGCGGAATTGGGCCGGATGCCCCTCAACGGAAGTGGAGTGCTGTCTCCGGCGCTCCGCTTCCTTTGAAGGGCGCTCCCAGGGTGTTAGTACGGCGCTGGGTCCAGCGTTACACGGAGCAGGCCAGCGCTGCTCCACATAGCGCTGACGTGCTACAATGCCTCTCCCCTTCCATTAAAGGCGAGAGCCGCTGCACACTCTGCATGGCCCTTTGGTGGTTGCCACAAGGGACGCGTGAGACCGGGCCAGCGTGAGACCGGGCCAGCAGCTCAGTACCCAAGACGGAATGCCGAGCTGCACGACGGTGGCCCCGGTCCATGCTAGGGCCGACCCAAGAGCTGGCCGACCAACAAAGATTGCGGCCTGGGGCGTTCAAGGCCGCCCCTTTAAATAGCGCCCCGGGAGCGGATGTCCGGCAGCTTCGTGACTCACGGGGCAATTTCATTCTGCGTGGTGGAAAGGGACAGCGCCCCCAAAACCACTGGGGCATTTTCCCAGGAGGCGGTAGCACCCCCTCCTCCCCCGGGCAAAAATTGGTTAGTGCCCCCCAGAGTGGAAACAGGGCGCTAAAAAGGGGCAATTTTGCCCCCTAAGTACAAAACGGTAATCACTGAGGCAGCTGTCCCCAGCACCTTAGTGTGCGCGGCAGCCTCTCCTTGTGTCGGATTTGAATTTCTCCATTAATTCTCTATTTGTCATGTTGATGGCTTTGTCTTTCTGCTGTGTTATTTCTTCAAACTCTCCGCTAATTCATGCAAGCTTGTGTGTTCCACAATATGGTTATCTCGTTAAGTTCTTGTTTCGTGTGGTCGCATTGTATGTGTTTCCAATTATCAGCCACAGTACTGCAGGAAGGAAAAACTCGAAGGACATTCATCCACAAGTCCTGAAGAGCAGAATATCTTTCAATGAGACTTGGCACACAACTTGGCCGGTCAACGCTTGCGGCAGCGCCTGTAACATTCAGGACCCACCACCATGTTGGCTGCTCCACGCTTTATGGAGTCAATTTAATGAACCGGGGAAAGAGGAAAATTGGCAAAGGAAAGAGCAAAATTATTGCATCGTGTATCAGGAGAGCATATTGGAAATTTGGGTGCAGAGGTCAGCGAATGCAATTTGGTGGACTGGTGACTTGCATAAAATCAGCCACTCTCTCCATGCTCGTAATAACTCATAAGGGAGTTTTATATATAGGAATATGATCAAGGGCTACCGATGGTGCAAACTACATCATCTCAGTCTGCAGACCTGAATTTAAAGCTAATCTTACTATGGATAATTAGCTGTAAAACACTTTGAGACGTCCGGTGGTCGTGAAAGGCGCTATATACATGCAAGTCTTTCTTCCTTTATAATGAGATTGTTTAAAATCTCGCGTAAGGTTTCGGTCCTGTTTTTTTGCTGCTTCTGCACTCTCGCTGCTGAGCCATGACAATGATCACAGGCAAAGATTAATTATTCTAGCATCATCACTGCTCCTTTATGAGAAATGGTGTGCAATCAACATCCAATGTGTATTTCAGAGGCACAAATGTATACTTGTGTCTGTGTGTGTGTGTATATATATATATATATGGTAGTTACAAGGCAGTGGGAGGTTGAGATTGTGGCTTTTATTTTGGTAAATTCTGTGCCCATCAAGGTGAGGGACATTGGTTCTGAGAAAAGCAGCACTTCTCATTTTAGCAGCCCAGTGTCTTCAAGCACTTCTGGGTCAGATAACGCATGATTAGATACACTATAACCCAATAAGTTGCTTTAACCTCAGCCTCAGAAGGACACTCAGTAACACATTAGTGTGACATTTTCCACACTAGCTGTGCTTGTGACACCTCAGACAGTGCCAAAATGGGATCAGTTTTGTTTGTGAGTCCCACTCCCTTCAGAGCTGAGGTGAGGCTAGCCAAGCCATTTCATGTAGGCCAGGAAAGGGAGGAGACTTCCAGCCCATCAGAGATGAAGGGATGGTGTGTTAATCAAGTGTACCAGTCTGCAGCGTATGAATTACAACTCACCCTTGGTGTGTCACTGCCTGGCAACACATTCCAAAGGCTGATTCATTATAATATTTACCATTGTAAGGATCTGTGCTCACTATTATATATACCATTATAAGGATGTGTGCTCACTATTACATATACTATTGTAAGCATGTCTGCTCACTATAATATATACCATTGTAAAGATGTCTACTCACTAATATTTACCATTGTAAGCATGTGTGCTCACAAACCATTATAAGGATGTGTGCTCACTATAATATGTATCATGTAACAGGGCTGTAGTAATACCCGCCCTCCTGCATGGATCAGAGGCATGGACGACTTACAGAAGACACATCAAGTCGCTGGAGATATATCACCAACGATGTTTCCGCAAGATTCTGCAAATCCCCTGGGAGGACAGACACACCAACATTGGTGTCCTCACCCAGGCTAATATCCTCAGCATTGAAGCACTAACCACACTCGATCAGCTTCGCTGGGCAGGCCACTTAGTTCGCATGCCCGACACGCGACTCCCTAAGCAACTGCTCTATGCAGAGCTCCTTCACAGCAAACGAGCCAAAGGTGGGCAGCAGAAACGGTACAAGGACACCCTCAAAGCCTTCCCTGGTGAAGTGCGACATCACCACTGACACCTGGGAGTCCCTGGCCGAAGACCGCCCTAGGTGGAGAAAGTGCATCCGGGAGGGCGTTGAGCTCTTCGAATCTCAACACTGTGAGCGTGAAGAGATCAGGTGCAGACAGCGGAAGGAGCGTGTGGTAAATCAGTGCCACCCACTCTCTTCCCCCGATGAATATCTGTCACACATGTGACCGGGTCTGTGGCTCTCGTTTTGGACTGTTCAGCCACTAAATAACACTCTTTAGGAGTGGAAGCAAGTCTTCTTCGATTCCGAGGGACTGCCAATGATGATGTATCATTGTAAGAATGTGTGCTCACTATAATATATATCATTGTAAACATTAGTGTGCTCGATAGACACTGTTGTAGGCATTGCTGTGCTATAATATATAACAAGAACAACAATTTGTATTTATATAGCGCCTTGAATGTAGTAAGATGTCCAAAGTTGCTTCACAGGGATGTTCTAAAATAAAAATTGACACCGAACCACATGAGAAATTAGGGCAGATGAAGAGGTAGGTTTTAAGGAGCGTCTTAAAGGAGGAAAGAGAGATGGTGAGCTTTTGGGTGGGAATTCCAGAGTTTAGGGCTGAAGACATGGCCGCTAATGGTGGAACAATTAATATCGGGGATTTGCAAGAGGTTAGAATAAGAGGAGTGCAGATATTTCGGATGTTGTGGGACTGGAGGAGATTACAGAGATGGGAATGGGCGAGACCATGGAGGGATTTGAAAACAAGGATTAGAATATTAGAATATTAAAATGCTAAACCGGGAGCACAGGGGAGATGGCTGAACAGGACTTATTGAGTTAGGACATGGACAGCAGAGTTTTGGATGACCTCAAGTTTACGTAGGGTTGAATGTGTGAGGCCAGCCAGCCAGTCAAGTCTGGAGGTAACAACTATACAGCATGGTATGGCTTTGTATGCTCGCTATATTATATGCTATTGTATGGAGTAGTATGCCCGCTATAATATACAGCATGGTATAGATTAGTGAGATTAATATAGTATACAGCATTTTAAGGATTAATGTGTTTGCTATAATATGCCCATTGTATAGATTAGTGTGTTCGACATAATATACAGCATTGTAAGGATTAGTGTGTTTGCTATAATATGCCCATTGTAAGGATTAGTGTGTTTGCTATAATATGCCCATTGTATAGATTAGTGTGTTCGACATAATATACAGCATTGTAAGGATTAGTGTGTTTGCTATAATATGCCCATTGTAAGGATTAGTGTGTTTGCTATAATATGCCCATTGTAAGGATTAGTGTATTTGATATAATATACCATTTGCTTGGATTAGTGTACTCGCTCTAAAGTACTATTGTGAGTATTGATGTGCCTGGTCTTGTATATAGCACATAAGGATATTTTTGGGAAGCTTTTCATTTTACTTTCTTTTGCCTGTGGGGGTGCTTGTGAAAGTCAAGAGCCTTCAGTGATTGAGCCTTGTGATTTGACAAAAAGCAATGGTCAGAATTATTTTACTAATATCTCAACTATTGTCTATTATTGCAATATGAATCCGTTGCTCTAGCGATTTCTTGAATTTTGTGATGTGCTATTGGAGGTATGTTGGCAGCAGGCGTACAACAAGTAAAGATCCTAAATTAAATCAGTTTTGGCGGTCTAATCCAGCTTGTATCAGGGGCCAACACTATCACATAACCCTGAGATCTGCAGCAAATGGTCAACACATTCAGAGATGGCAGGTGTAAATGGAGAAATGACACATTAGTAGGCTTCTGAGACTGATCCAGAGGCACATTGTTTAGACAAAGCTACAGAGGCCTTGCGTGTCTCGGCCATGCCAGAACTGGGAGTTCTCCGTGCTGGTATTGGGCACTAAAGGTAGAATAAAACATTCCACTTTTTCAGCACAGAAATAGAAAATGAAATGCCTGGTAGATACAAGAGCTTTGAGTAAAACGCCACGCTGTGTAACAGTAGTTTCCCTGAGTGAACAGTGCTGGGTCTTTGACAAGCAGGGTAATTCCAATGGCAGTTGAAAAAGATTCTGCAAATTTCACACAATTATGAAATTGCAGCAGAACCCAACCCATGGTCTACAATTTATGACAATCAAAATGTAAAAAAAAATCAAGTCGTTCATATTAAATAAGGAAAGACACTGCAGGGTCAGAATGCAGCCATACTTATTTAAAAACCTTTTGTTATTGGAAGAGCATCTTCATCGTCATCTAAAATAGTGCCGAGTGTACTCAACTCCTAGACTAATGGAATAATTTCCTGGCTACTCAATCAAACTGAGTTATCACCGACGCAGCATTTTTTTTAATTTAATAAAATTACCGTGGGCGAGTCCTTGAGTCCTTGCTTAAAAGTCAATAATGTGTAGCTGGCTATAGGCTTTTGTTCTTTCTCGGGATTTCCTTTTGTCCTATCCCCCTCGTCTCGAATGTGCCGCTTTTGAAGGGTTACACTTCCACAGGAACTCCCACCACCCCGGGACCTCATCCAAGTGACCGTTCTTCACATGAGAGACTGGCTTGTATCACCAGGCTATTGAACTGCAGGAGATCTCACAGCTGAGCCTGCCCCTCTCCTTATTCAGGTGTCATACTTGGCTCAATGATAGCATTCTTGCCCCTGAGACAGAAGGGTGTGGGTTCAAGTCCCCTTCCAGAGCCCGGGGCACAAAATCTAGACTTATACATAGGGCTGGATTGTAGGCTTTTATGCTGTTGGGAGATAATGGAGGCTGGGCGGGAAAGTTAGCGGCCGAGAATAGTTTGCGCTTTAGCAGTTAAGTTTGGGCATCTGGGCCCTGCGTCAGGGGCGCAGCGCTAAGGGAGGCGTTGTCCACCTCTCGGCACAAGGAAACTTGGGAAACTCCCAAGGAAAGAGCCAGGCCGGGAGCGCTCCGAGAGAAGGCGGGGGGGGTGACTTAAAAAAAACAAACCATAAAAACATTTCCAAAACATTGCCCAGGCCACCACAACACAAATCGCTAAAAAAATTTAAAGAAAAAAAACAATCACACTTACCTTTGGAGTCCATTATTCACCTCTTCACCGACAGGGTCGTAGGACTGCCCTGATTTCCCAGGCAGTCATTGTGGGCGTTCTTCTGGGCGGATGGGTCGAGCTCAAACTCGTGCCGGTGTCGCAACCAGGGACGTTGAACACTGGCGCAGCTCTTCCAGGCTGTGCTGCTCCGCGCCGTCGCATACCTGGTCCCGAGGATCACTGCGGGGTGCTGGAGGCTAACTGCCCGCCCAGAAGCACTCAACGCCATCATTGCCGCTGCTCCGGGGCGAAACCCAGAGCGTAGAAGACCGTAAAATCCAGCCCACAATCTAGTACTGAGCAAGTGCTGCACTGTCGGACGTGTCGTCTTTTTGATGAGACATTAAACCGAGGCCCCGTCTGTCCACTCAGAAGAGCAGGAGAGTTCTCCTTGGTGTCCTGGCCCTCAACTGCCATCACTAAAAACAGATTATCTGGTGATTATCAAATTTCTGTTTGTGAGATCTTACTGTGTACAAATTGGCTGCTGTGTTTCCTACATTGCAACAGTGACTACACTTCCAAAAAGAACTTCATTGGGTGTAAAGCTTTTTGGGACATCCCCAAGCTTATGAAAAGCGCTATATAAATGCAAGTCTTCTTTCAACATCCATACATGCACTTTCCAGGTCATTAAATAGTGGTCAGGAACAGGAACTCTGCTCCTAGGTGTAGCCACTGTCCCAGACAATCGAGAAAATCCTGACTAAAATTTGCCACCAGAGTAGGGAGTGGGAGAGGCATCAGCACTTGTAGAGTCACTTTTACAGTAAGTTGCTGAGATACCTCGCCATTATTTCTCCTGCTCCTGGGACACTTCCATCTTAGTATGGAAGCCAACTGCACAAATACAGCTGCCTCTCCTGGAAACTCTATACCCCTCCCGCTAGCTGATAGCGATCTTGCTGCTCCTGTTTTTTTTTAGACCACTTTGCTATTTATTCTCAATTTATGTACGATGTGCTTTAAATCTTTGATGGGTACAGCATCACAGGAATCCTGTGCCCAATAGTCATAGCAGGCAGGTTATTGCTGAAATTGGCGCTGACCATGCCACTGTTTCCATGAGCACGAGTCACCTTACCCCAAATGACATGAATCTTATTTGGTTTACCAGTGACAGTATTGTTCTTTGCTTTTAGACATAGGCACATCTCTTGCCCAGTTACATTTTGTTTCATCACGGCAATACACCCCCTCAATTCAGGACATCAGTATGCTCTTTTTGGTTTCGAAGGCCTCGTTTATAGCCAGTGAACACAGCTTTGCACAACAATCTTCCAGGCATTGCGAGAGCGCATGGTCCAGCGGAATAGCCTGCCTGGGAATCCAAGATGGAGGAAGAGTAGCTGGGCAGCCTGACCTCGCCCCTGCCCGCCAAACCTTTGGCAACCCCCGCCCGAGTTCTGCTGGTACCTGGATGCAGATTAGCTGTGGGCTAGCGGATAGCTGTGGGCTGACTGTAACCGTTAGCCAGCTTTGTCCTCAAAGCATGGTTTGCCAATGTAAACCCGTTGAAAGAACTTGCACAAAAAGCATTGTGCTCGTTACCTGAGCAATAGTAGGGTCAATGAAAAGGGGGCGTGGATTAAATATATGCTGTCCTTACCTTCATTTTGTTGGTGTTTGTGCCACAAACTCTGTCCAATGTTCATGCCTCTACTACCAGCCCAGTGGAAATGGTGGTTGGTTTGAAAACGAATTGATGGATTCTCCTAGTCGAAGTGTACGTGAGAAGAAGACTTGTACCATAGAATCACATAGCACAGAAGGAGGCAATTTGGCCCATCGTGCTTGTGTCACATAGAAACATAGAAAATAGGTGCAGGAGTAGGCCATTCGGCCCTTCGAGCCTGCACCACCATTCAATATGATCATGGCTGATCATGCAACTTCAGTACCCCATTCCTGCTTTCTCTCCATACCCGTTGATCCCTTTAGCCGTAAGGGCCACAGCTAACTCCCTTTTGAATATATCTAACGAACTGGCCTCAACAACTTTCTGTGGTAGAAAATTCCACAGGTTCACAATTCTCTGAGTGAAGAAGTTTCTCTTCATCTTGGTCCTAAATGGCTTACCCCTTATCCTTTGACTGTGACCCCTGGTCCTGGACTTCCCCAACATCGGGAACATTCTTCCTGCATCTAACCTGTCCAATCCCGTCTGAAAGAGCTGTCAATTCGTCCCACTACCCTGCTCTTTCCCCATAGACCTGCAAATTCTTCCTTTTTAAGTAGAAATCCAATTCCCTTTTGAAAGTTATTATTGAATCTGCTTCCACTACCCTTTAAGGAAGTGCATTACAGATCATCATAACTTGCTGCGTAAAAAAAAGTTCTCCTCATCTCCCCCTGGGTTTTTTGCCAATTATTTTAAATCTGCGTCCTCTGGTTACCGACCCTCCTGCCAATGGATAGTTTCTCCCTGTCCACTCTTACCAAAACGTCTCATCATTTTGGCCACCTCTATTAAATCACCCTTTAACCTTCTCTGCAGTAAGGAGAACAATCCCAGCTTCTCCAGTATCTCCAGATAACTGAAACCCTTCATCCCTTGTAGCATTCTGATAAATAATCTCTGCACCCTCTCCAAGGCCTTCGTCCCTCCTATGGGCCCCAAGTTTCAGCCTCAGTTGCTCCTGATTTTTTGGAGCAAATGGTGTAGAACGGAGTAGCTTAGAAATTCAAATTCTCGGCATTTAGTTTGCTCCAGTTCTAGTCAGTTAGAACAGTTTCACTTTGGAACAGAATTTTTTTTTCAAAAGTGGGAGTGTCTGGCCACTTACGCCTGTTTTCAAAGTTTCGGCAGTGAAAACTTACTCCAAACTAACTTAGAATGGAGTAAGTGAAGATTTTTGTCCGCTCGAAAAAACCTTGTCTACACTTTAGAAAATCAGGCGTAGGTTACAAATCAGGCGTAGGGAATGGGGGGCGGGGGGGAGGTTTAAAGGGAAGTTTACAAACATTAAACACTTCAGTTTTACAAATAAAGAGCCATCATCAATAATAAATGATAAAACATCAATAAATCAACCAATAAATCAATCATGAAAAATTAAATAAGAAATAAGAAATAAGGGGAGGAGGAGAGGGAGAAGGGGGGAGAGGAGAAGGGGAAAGGGGCGGGAGAGGAGGAGAAGGGGAAAGGGGCGGGAGAGGAGGAGAAGGGGAAAGGGGCGGGAGAGGAGGAGAAGGGGAAAGGGGCGGGAGAAGAGGAGAGGGAGAAGGGGAAGGGTGGGAAAGGAGATGGGGGGGAAAGGAGAAAGGAGGGGGAGGAAGGAGAAGTGGGTGGGGGAAGGTGGCTGAATGGGCCGGGCCGTTCAACTTTGGCACATTTACAAAATAAATAGTGTGCAATTTTTGAAACTTTTAAAAACAATACCCCGAAACGATGCACTTAATGCACGTCACATGGGCCTTAAAAAAACATGCACGGGTCCGGTCCAGTCCGGGGGGGAGCGGGAGTCGAGTCGGGTCGGGAGGAAGGAGGAGCTGGGCGTGGGAGGAGCCTTATGCACGCAGCCCCAGTGAGGCCATTGGGCCAGGGCTAGGGGCTGCGTGCTTTGGGCCCCTCCCACAGTTTTGGGCGCCTGGAGCTACTGCACAAGACTTCGGGCAGGGCCCGTCCCCAGCACCAGATTTACAGGTAGGTGGCGTCGGGTCGGGTCGGGGGGGGGAGCGCGGGTCGGAGTCAGGAGCGCGGGTCCGGTCCGGTCCGGGGGGGTGGGGGGGGAAAGGCGGTCGGAATCATGGGTCGGGGGGGGGGGGGGGGAGGATGGAGGTCGGGTTGGTTCGGGTAAGGGGTGCGGGTCGGTTCGTGTCGGGGGCCGGGGGAAGGAGGTCTGGTTGGGTCGGGTCGGGTCTGGGGGGGAGCGGGAGCACGGGTCCGGTCCAGTCCGGGGGGGAGCGGGAGTCGAGTCGAGTCGGGAGGAAGGTGGAGCTGGGCGTGGGAGGAGCCTTATGCACGCAGCCCCAGTGAGGCCATTGGGCCAGGGCTAGGGGCTGCGTGCTTTGGGCCCCTCCCACAGTTTTGGGCGCCTGGAGCTACTGCACATGCGCGCCCACTGTAGCGCGCATGTGCAGAGGTCCCCACTGTTTTCAGCGCAGGGACCTGGCTTCGCCCCCTACAGCTCATGCTGCGCCGAGGGCCAGAGGACCTGCAGGGAGCCGGAGAATCTGGAAGTTTTTTTTAGGCGCACTTTGTTGCGCGAAAAACGGGCGTCCAGGTCGGGGCTGCGCCGTTCTAGGCGCGGCCCGAAACTTGGGCCTAAAGTGTGGTGCTCAGAATTGGACAAAATACTCTAGCTGAAGTCTTATCACTGATTTATAAAGATTTTAGCATAACTTTCTATCTTTTTGTGCCATCTCCCTGTCTGTATATGTTTACTCTCTTGTTTAAATGTTTATCTTTCCGCTTGCTTAAACCATCACAGACAGCTGCCCTCCAACAATTGTCACAGTGAATATTCTCTTTGCAGATGCTTTATCCCTCTCCTCCAGGGTTAATAGAAATCCAACAGTCCAATATTCCTCTGAATGAAGTGAGCGGAGACAAGGAGCTTCACATTCTAGGGAATCTCATCTCAAATGCCATGAATTCCTGTTTCGCTGGAGCTGGTTGTCAAATTACTTTTTACACTCATTTTAAAAAGGCTTTTGGCAAAAGGGTTTGGAGGATATATATGAGCTTTGTCCAGTATATCCGTATTGACGTGATCAATACACGATTTGCTGTAGCTAGATAAGTAATTATGCCTGAATTGACCTTGGACCAGCAGGTGTCTGCAGCACCCCGGCATTACAATAACTGCATGAGTTATTTGTGTCCCGGCCCTGGTTTGTTGAATCATATTTTAGAAACATAGAAAATAGGTGCAGGAATAGGCCATTTGGCCCTTCGAGCCTGCACCACCATTCGATAAGATCATGGCTGATTATGTTTTTTTAAATGTTATTTATACAGTCTACTCCTGAAGATCTAGTTATTCTCTGGGCTGCAAAAGATTGATTTCGCCAATAATTTGAATTATACAGTGTAAATAGCACCAAGTAGAAATTTAGGGCCCAAGTTTCCATATGATTTGCGCCTGATTTTTAGGAGCAACTGGTGGAGAACGGACTATCTTAGAAATCGCAATTCTCCACATTTTTTTTTCTGCAGTTCTAGTCAGGTAGAACAGTTCTACTTTGGAACAGAATTTTTTCTTCAAAAGGGGGCGTGTCCGGCCACTGACGCCTGATTTGAAAGTTTCCACAGTGAAAATGTACTCCAAACTAAAGTAGAATGGAGCAAGTGAAGATTTTTGTAGAACTGAACAAACCTGTTCTACACATTAAAAAATCAGGCGCAGGTTACAAATTAGGCGTCCAGAACGAGGTGGGGGGGGGAGTAGGGGGGGGGAAGGGAAGTCATTAAATTCTATAATAAATCCTTATTTATACTTATACAAATATTATACAAATAAATCCAACCTGAATAAACATTTATAAGCAAAGAAAAGATTAAATAAACCATCTTCCGACCTGTGTGAAAGTGCTTCAGGCAGGCCTTTCTGGACCGAAGGCTGAACGGGCCGGCCCGAGACTTCGGGCAGGGCCCGTCCCCAGCACCAGATTTACAGGTAGGTGGCGTTGGGTTGGTTCGGGTTGGGGGGGGAGAGGGGGAGGGGGAGAGAGGGAGAGGGGGGGAGGGAGAGGGAGAGGGAGAGGGAGAGAGGGAGGGAGGGCAGGTCGGATCCAGTCCGGGAGCGCGGGTCGGGTCCAGTCGGGCGGGGGCGGAGCGGGAACAGGAGCGCGGGTCGGGTCGGGTCCAGTCGGGGAGGCGGGGAGCGGGAACAGGAGCGCGGGTCGGGTCGGGTCCAGTCAGGGAGGCGGGGAGCGGGAACAGGAGCGCGGGTCGGGTCGGGTCCAGTCGGGGGGGGGGGGGGCGGGGAGCGGGTGTCGGGTCTGGTTGCGGGGGGGGAAGCAGGAGCTGGCCGTGGGAGGAGCCTTATTCACGCAGCCCCAGTGAGGCCATTCAGCCAGGGCTAGGGGCTGCATGCTTCGGGCCCCTCCCACACAGTTCAGCGCCTGGAGCTACTGCACTTGCGTGCCCACTGTCGCGTGCATGTGCAGAGGTCCCGGCACTGTTTTCAGCGCAGGGACCTGGCTCCGCCTCCCTACAGCTCGTGCTGGCTGCGCCGAGGGCCAGAGGACCTGCAAGGAGGTGGAGAATATGGAGGATTTTTTTAGGTGCACTTTGTGGCGCGAAAAACGGGCGTCCAGGTCGGGACTGCGCCGTTCTGGGCGCGTGTGGAAACTTGGGCCCTCAGTGTTTAAAAAAAGGTTGAATTATCAAATCATTTGATTTAAACGGAATTGAATTAAGAGGAATAGACTGAGTTTCTTTTTTCATTAAAGTGCATTATTGTTTTCTTAATAAATAACAAGAGTCAGAGAATCCTCATCAAGTGAAATCTTAAACTATTGATTTTGGTGCTACAGGTTACATAATACAAAGGCATGAAGGCCCTGGATTTCCCAGGTAATGAACTGTAAGCAATGACTTGATTAGTGGCTAAATCCATCTAAATGTATGCCTACTTTAGGTTTGTGATTTGTAGAGAAACTGTGTAGTGCATATTATGTCAAAAGCCAAGGTCCAGGATTTCCAATTGTGTCACTTTTTAAAATTGAGAAGCCTAGATTATAGGCCAAGGCCCATACAACCAGGAAAGCTGGGCAAATGTAGTGATGTAGACGATGCCAAGCTTGGTTTCTAAAATGTGGAAGACCGTAGGATGAGGGGAAGACGGAATGAGGGAAGTAAGGGCTGGTTTTTCGGCTTTGATGTTTTTGATGCGGTAATGGCGACAGGGCGGTAAAGTTTGCGCCGGGGAACAGTTCACTCCTCAGTAAGTAACATTGGGCAGCTGGGCCCTGAGTCAGGGGACACAGCGCTAAGGGAGGCGTTGTACACCTCTCTTTGACGCTAGCATGGGAAAATCCCGAGTTAAAGAGCTGGGCCGGGATTACTCTGAGAGATGCCTGGGGGAGAGGGATCTTTTTTTAAAAGCCACAAAAACATTTCCCAAAACATTGCCCACAAAACAAATCGCAAAAAAAAATTAAAAGAAAAAACAATCACACTTACCTCAGGAGTCCATTATTTACCACTCTGCTGTCAGTATCGCTGTTGGACCGCCTGATTTCCCAGGCGTTCGCTGCAGGGTGGCTGTGGGGCGTACAGGTCGGGTCAGAGTCAAAACTCTCGCCGGTGTCGCAACCAGTGGCGTTGTACACCGGGCGCAGCTCTTCTGGGCGGTGCTGCTCCATGACGCTGCAAAACCGGACCCGAGGATCGCTGCGGGGCGCTGGAAACTGACCACCCGGCCAGAATACCTCACCACCGCTATTGACGTCGGTCCGGGGCGAAAAGCGGAGCGGAGCCGGAAATCCAGCCCCTCCCCTAGAGGTCCAGGAAAGAATGAGTTAAAAGTAGGAAATGGTTCAATCAGTCTAGATTTCAACACTGTGAGCAGGCATGGTGAGAAAGTAGCAGCTTGTGTATGTTTCTGAAAATAGGTGCTCATTAATAATAAAACCTCACGGGAAGGATACCTGGAAAAAATGTGCAAAAGTTATTCAACTTAATTCTATATCGACTGTGGTGAAGAAAAGAGGACTCAATAAAGTCCACTGGCGAATCTCTTGGCAATTGTCTCGTACACAAGCTTATTACCTTGAGGCTGTAAGAATAATCAAGTCTTGCTGCACTCCTGTGTTCAGCAGTATTAAATTTTTTTTTGTAACACTTTATGAGAAATGATGTGCTTAGAGGTCACAGATGAGTTGATGTGAAGAGTGGAGATCTGACAGAATAAGGAGCAGATGTTCTGCAAAATTGGTCTGAAGTGGCTTAATTGGTGATGGGATCTAAAGGGGCTAATATCAGCAGGGCACAGTGATGGAGTTCATGATTATATGTAATGAAATAGAGGAGGGAAGTGATTGTTGCAAGCAGTGTGTTTAATGAAGCCTGAGTTATAGAACTCCTGAAAGTGCATGGATGGTGTGTGGAGGTGTGTGGGCTGACTAATATGCACTCTTGGTGCAGTGCTGAACCCGTCCTTTGCCAAGAAGATGCAGAAACTTCCTTTTGACATTATGGAGACGTCCTGATCAATGTTACCCTTAATTTTTTTTGGCAGTGTGTGGTCCCTTTAACGGGCTGCGCAACCCATTCTCAATTTTGCGCATGCAGGAAATCTCCCGTTGAAAAGCCGGTGAGTGGCCTCCAGGCTGCTGCGACAGGGCAGCTTGGTGGGAGCATTGGTCCTGAAAGGCGCTATATAAAGGCAAGTCTTTCTTTCTTCGGTGTCCGTGCAGTCAGGAGGGAACCCCTGATCGCTGCCCCATTAGCCAGTCCTCCGTGAGGCAGTGTCGAGGTTAACCACAGCCTCCTCTCCCATGCTAATATAGCCTGCTGCTGCCTGCCAGCTATGGAGAATAGCCACTTGCATAAGGTACTGGGGGAGCTGGCCCCCTTGCCACCATCTTCCTAGCATGAGCCAATGCCACCTGGAGACCATTGGGCGAGAGAATAAACAAAAACTAATTCAAAGCAGGAACCACTGGTAAAACAGAGGATAAAACGACAGAACAAATGGTTAAAAGTCTCCCAGCGCAACCTATTAAACTGTGGGTAAGAAGTTGGGGTAATCCCGGGAGGGGGTGGCAGAGAATGCTTACTGAAAGCCGAGTCACATTTTTAATAACGTGGGCCCTTCCCATCCCCTCCCCCCACCCCGACTGCAACAAACCTGTTCCGAGCAGCATTGAGTGTACCCTGTACTGTTAGCCGCACTCCAGCTGCTAATTGCAATGGGTACCGCGCCGTCTGCTCTGCCTCTCTCGCCATAAGGCTCTAATTGCTTATTGTGTTCAGCTATGAGCAAGTCCATTAATCACTGGAAAATTGACGGGCACCTGTGCTCCCTCTTTCCGGAATGCACACGGTTCCCATTTTCTGCTTCGTGCTTTTTACATTTGTCAGGTAGCAATAAAAAGCTCACAGCAAAAGCACAATGGAGATAAATGTCCATTCACGTGGCAGGCACTGAACTCTGAGGCAGTTGCACTGATCTGGCCTCCAGATTGCAATGTGGCCCCTCCTGTTTGCCCTCCCTGTTGCCCTGATTATAATACAAGTGTTCAGCTAAATTGAATTAAGTACTACAGTATTAATTGAATTATAAAAGGAATGCTGAGCATCTTAATTATATGAAATGACTGCACTGTCTTTGAAATATTGCCGTTAACTAAGAGTGGTGTTATTACTGATATTGAGTATCAGTCGATACTTGTCCTCAGAGATTTCCACGTATCTGTATGGCACAGAAAATGTAGGGATAAAGAAAGATTTGCATTTATATAGCGCCTTTCACGACCACCGGATGTTCCAAAGTACTTTACAGTCACTGAAGTACTTTTGAAGTTTAGCCGTTGTTGTAATGTAGGAAACTGGGCAGCCAATTTGCACACAGCAAGCTCCCACAAACAGCAATATGATAGTGATCTGATAAACAGTTTTTTAGTGTTGTTGATTGAGGGATAAATATTGGCCAGGACACTGGGGAGAACTCCCCTGCTCTTCTTTGAATAGTGGGATCCTTTACGTCAGACGAGGCACCAGTTTAACATCTCATCTGAAAGATGGCACCTCCGACAGTGCAGCACTCCAAGCCTCTGTATTGCACTGGAGTGCCAGCCTGGATTATTTTGCCCTGGTGTTACAGTTGATGAAGCAAAGAGAATTTAAATGCTACAAACAACCCTCAACACTAATAATTATCAGCTGAACACACACAAGCTAAATGTTGAGAACTCTACATTTATTTGTTCCAGGATGTGGGCATCGTGGGCAGGGCAAGCATTGATTGCCCATCCCTAATGGCCCTTGAGAAGGTGGTGGTGAGCCACCTTCATGAACCAGTACAGTCCGTGTGGTGAAGGTACACACACAGTGCTGTTAGGGAGGGAGTTCCAGGAGTTTGAGCCACGACGATGATGTGCAGAAATTTAAAGGAACAGGCTGCTCAGAACATAGTGCATCTTACAGAGAACACCAGTAGCTGGTGCTCATGGAACTGAACCCAGTGAGAGAGCAGGGGAGAAAGTGGGTGAAAATCTACCGGAAAATAGTGGTTGCAAGGTTTTCCCGCAATAGAACGCGCTAATGATTAAAATGAAGATGAATACCTCAGCTAAAGAATTATTAAAAGTAAGGGCCCTAATACCTTTAATGTAACAATATTATATTCCACTATTAAAAAATCATAAATCACTTCAAGCTGCTCTAACTGATATCTTTCAGCCACAAGTCCTGTAATATCCACGAACAGTAAAGCCATTTTGATAAAAAAAATCTCTTGTAATTAGATTTTAATGAACTGATCCAAGCTGCTAAAACGCTATTAATTTTTAATGAAAAATAATCTGAATTCTATACACCAGTAATGTCGGGGATAATGAGACACACTGAGGACATTTTGACTATTACTGTAAATTGTACACTGTTTTAGAATTATCCTCACTTGTTTTATTTCTCTAGTTCTGCTTCTGCCCGCCCCCCCCCCCCAACTCCCCTCAGCTGGCGGTGGTTTTAACAGCCCTCCAGTACCTTGCCCTGATGGCCATTCTTTGACTGTGTGTCTGAATGGCGACTTACCAGGCTATTTGCCCATGGATGTCATCGCGGTACGATCTGAGCCCATCCCAGCAGGAATAACCAGTATGAGCAGAAGGTCCAGTTGACACCACCACTCCCTCTGGCCAAGGGTGCTGAGACCAACTAGCAACAGCTAGCTCACCACTAACTGGGAAACACCAGCAGCGACCTTTCTTCCCAAGAGTTTGAGTCATGTTTCGTGTATATATGAACAGTCAGAAATGGCGTTTGAATAAATTTGCTGCTTTTCAAATGGGATGTTCATTTTCTGTATCATTTTTTTCATCTTTCTGGGGCACACGTGAATACAAGCTGAGAAAAGGCAGGTTTTGCAAATTAATAGATGTGTGCAGTACATTGCTGCTGGAAATATATCATTTATTTATATTGCAGCAACAGAATGGGACTATTTCTGAGGTTATGTGGTCCAGTTGACAGGTTCTGACCACGGCCACAAAACTGGGCATTGAATTATTGCCTCAGTCATTTCCTAATATCCCTACTTCCCCATAATGCTGCATATCCCGATTATCTCAACATTGACATAACATCCCATTACAATGGGAAAGATACCTGATTCAAGTTTGGCACCTTGTGTCAGCATCCTGTACTTGAAAGGGAGAGGTTAGCAGAATTGTTTTTTTTAAACCTAGGGTATTGTAATGTCCAGAAACAGAATACATATCCCTTTAAAAGGCAAGTGAATCAGCACTTGGAGAAAAAACATAGAATCATAGAAACATAGAAAATAGGTGCAGGAGTAGGCCATTTGGCCCTTCGAGCCTGCACCGCCATTCAATATGATCATGGCTGATCATTCCCTCAGTACACCTTTCCTGCTTTCTCTCCATACCCCTTGATCCCTTTAGCCATAAGGGCCATATCTAACTCCCTCTTGAATATATCCAATGAACTGGCATCAACAACTCTCTGCAGCAGGGAATTCCATAGGTTAACAACTCTGAGTGAAGAAGTTTCTCCTTATCTCAGTCCTAAATGGCCTACCCCTTATCCTAAGACTGTCCCCTGGTTCTGGACTTCCCCAACATCGGGAACATTCTTCCCGCATCTAACCTGTCCAGTCCCGTCAGAATCTTATACGTTTCTATGAGATCCTCTCTCATTCCTTCTAAACTCCAGTGAATAAAGGCCCAGTTGATCCAGTCTCTCCTCATATGACAGAAGCATTATAAAGAAAAAACAAAAGACTTGTGTTCATATAGCATCTTTCACAACCTCAGGACTTCTCAAAGCATTTTACAGCCAATGAAATACTCTTGAAGTATAATCACTGTTATAAATGTGGCAGGCAACTTTGTGCACAGCAAAGTCCCAAAAATAGCAATGTGATAATGACCGGATGGTCTGTTTTAAGTGATGTTGGTTGAGGACTCCCCTGCTCTTCTTCGAAATAGCACCATGGGATCTTTTATGTCTGCCAGGGAGGGCAAGGTTTTGCGGAAAGGGTAGGGACTGGGATTGAGAAACGAGTTCTTTCAGAGGGCTGGCAATGGTGCAATGAACCAAATGGCATCTTTCTGTGCTATAAAATTGTCATATTCTATGATAAGCCAGGTACAGCATGGGTTCGGTACAAGGCAAGACTCTCGCTGCAGTGTCCCAGTTATGGCCCTTGATGACACCTGCAGCATTGAGATACGCAATTTCTCACGTATGAAAGAAAGAGAAAGTAAGAACCTTTCACATCCTCTGGATGTCCCAAAGTGCTTTACAGTCAAGGAAGTACTTTTGAAATGTGGTCACTGCTGTAATGGAGGAAAACACAACAGGCAATTTGAACAAAGCACGGTCCCACAAACAATAAGATGAATGATCAGGTAGAGCATCCTCCTCAAATTTGGCTTCCCCCAAAAGTTTGTCACCATCCTTCGCCTGCTTACGATGACATGCAAGCCGTGATCCTGACCAATGGATCTACCACAGATCTAATTCACATTCGGTCCGGGGTCAAGCAAGGTGGTGTCATCGCACCAACGCTCTTCTCAATCTTCCTTGCTGCAATCTCCATCTCACCCTCAGCAAGCTCCCCACTGGAGTGGAGCTAATCTACAGAACAAACGGGAAACTGTTCAACCTCCACCGCCTCCAGGCCAGATCCAAGGTTGTCTCATCCTCTGTCATTGAATTACAGTACGCAGACGATTTTTGCCTCCGCGCACACTCGGAGACGAAACTGCAAGCCATCATCAACACCTTCACCGAAGCGTACGAGAGCATGGGCTTACACTAAACATCCATAAGACAAAGATCCTCTACCAAACTGCCCCCGCCACATAGCACTGCCCACCGATTATCAAAATCCACAGCGAGGCCTTGGACAACGTGGTCCATTTTCCATACCTCGGTGGGGCTACTGTCAACAAGGGCAGACGTCGATGATGAAGTCCAGAACAGCCTTCAGTCGCATGAGAAAGAGAGTGACTGAAAACCAGGACCTCAAACCTGGCACCAAGCTTATGGTCTACAGAGCAGTAGTGATACCCGCCCTCCTGTATGCTTCAGAGACATGGACCTCAAAGCACTGGAGAAGTACCACCAACGCTGCCTCTGCAGGATCCTGCAAATCCATTGGCAGATAGATGCACCAACGTCCGTGTTCTCGCTCAGGCCAACATCCCCAGCATCAAAGCATTGACCACGCTCGATCAGCTCCGTTGGACATGCCACATCATCCGCTTGCCCAATACCAAACGCCCCCAAAAAAACGCTCTACCCGGAGCTTCGACATGGCCAGCTTGGCCAAGCTATAGGTATTTGCAAAATAAACATTATTTGAATTCTTCATCAGACTCTTGTGTTGAGCCTTTATTTTGGGTTCCACAACAGCAAGCAAGCCCCAGGTGGGCAGAGGGAATGCTTCAAGGACATCCTCAAAGCCTCCTTGATAAAGTGCAACATCTCCACTGACACCTGGGAATCCCTGGCCCAAGACCGCTCAAAGTGGAGGAAAAGCATCCGTGAAGGTGCAGGCACCTCGAGTCTCTTCGGCGGGAGCAAGCTGAAGTCAAGCGTGAACAGCGGAAGGAGCGTACGGCAACCGAAGCACCCCATCCACCTGTTCCTTCAACCACTGTCTGCCCCACCTGTGACAGAGACTGTAGGTCCCGCATCAGACTCTTCAGTCACCTGAGCACTCATTTGCAGTGTGGAAGCAAGTTATCCTCGACTCCAAGGCACTGCCAAAGAAGGAAGATCTATAAAGTTGGTTGAGGAATCATTTCTGGTCAGGACACTGGGAAATTCTCCATCTCTTCTACGCCACAGCATCTTTTGCGTCCACCTGATTTGGCAGACAGGGCCTCGGTTTAACATCTTAGAAACATAGAAAATAGGTGCAGGAGTAGGCCATTCGGCCCTTCTAGCCTGCACCGCCATTCAATGAGTTCATGGCTGAACATGCAACTTCAGTACCCCATTCCTGCTTTCTCACCATACCCCTTGATTCCCCTAGTAGTAAGGACTTCATCTAACTCCTTTTTGAATATATTTAGTGAATTGGCCTCAACAACTTTCTGTGGTAGAGAATTCCACAGGTTCACCACTCTCTGGGTGAAGAAATTCCTCCTCATCTCGGTCCTAAATGGCTTCCCCCTTATCCTTAGACTGTGTCCCCTGGTTCTGGACTTCCCCAACATTGGGAACATTCTTCCTGCATCTAACCTGTCTAACCCCGTCAGAATTTTAAACGTTTCTATGAGGTCCCCTCTCATTCTTCTGAACTCCAGTGAATACAAGCCCAGTTGATCCAGTCTTTCTTGATAGGTCAGTCCCGCCATCCCGGGAATCAGTCTGGTGAACCTTCGCTGCACTCCCTCAATAGCAAGAATGTCCTTCCTCAGGTTAGGAGACCAAAACTACACAATACTCCAGGTGTGGCCTCACCAAGGCCCTGTACAATTGTAGCAACACCTCCCTGCCCTTGTACTCAAATCCCCTCGCTATGAAGGCCAACATGCCATTTGCTTTCTTAACCGCCTGCTGTACCTGCATGCCAACCTTCAATGACTGATGACACCCAGGTCTCTTTGCACCTGCCCTTTTCCTAATCTGTCACCATTCAGATAATAGTCTGTCTCTCTGTTTTTACCACCAAAGTGGATAACCTCACATTTATCCACATTATACTTCATCTGCCATGCATTTGCCCACTCACCTAACCTATCCAAGTCGCTCTGCAGCCTCATAGCATCCTCCTTGCAGCTCACACTGCCACCCAACTTAGTGTCATCCGCAAATTTGGAGATACTACATTTAATCCCCTCGTCTAAATCATTAATGTACAGTGTAAACAGCTGGGGCCCCAGCACAGAACCTTGCGGTACCCCACTAGTCACTGCCTGCCATTCTGAAAAGTCCCCATTTACTCCGATTCTTTGCTTCCTCTCTGACAACCAGTTCTCAATCCATGTCAGCACACTACCCCCAATCCCATGTGCTTTAACTTTGCACATTAATCTCTTGTGTGGGACCTTGTCGAAAGCCTTCTGAAAGTCCAAATATACCACATCAACTGGTTCTCCCTTGTCCACTCTACTGGAAACATCCTCAAAAAACTCCAGAAGATTTGTCAAGCATGATTTCCCTTTCACAAATCCATGCTGACTTGGACCTATCATATTACCTCTTTCCAAATGCACTGCGATGACATCCTTAATAATTGATTCCATCATTTTACCCACTACCGATGTCAGGCTGTAATTCCCTGTTTTCTCTCTCCCTCCTTTTTTAAAAAGTGGGGTTACATTGGCTACCCTCCACTCCATAGGAACTGATCCAGAGTCAATGGAATGTTGGAAAATGACTGTCAATGCATCCACTATTTCCAAGGCCACCTCCTTAAGTACTCTGGGATGCAGTCCATCAGGCCCTGGGGATTTATCGGCCTTCAATCCCATCAATTTCCCCAACACAATTTCCCGACTAATAAGGATTTCCCTCAGTTCCTCCTCCTTACTAGACCCTCCGACCCCTTTTATATCCGGAAGGTTGTTTGTCCTCCTCAGTGAATACCGAACCAAAGTACTTGTTCAATTGGTCCGCCATTTCTTTGTTCCCCGTTATGACTTCCCCTGATTCTGACTGCAGGGGACCTACGTTTGTCTTTACTAACCTTTTTCTCTTTACATATCTATAGAAACTTTTGCAATCCGTCTTAATGTTCCCTGCAAGCTTCTTCTCATACTCCATTTTCCCTGCCCTAATCAAACCCTTTGTCCTCCTCTGCTGAGTTCTAAATTTCTCCCAGTCCCCGGGTTCTCTGCTATTTCTGGCCAATTTGTATGCCACTTCCTTGGCTTTAATGCTATCCCTGATTTCCCTTGATAGCCACGGTTGAGCCACCTTCCCTTTTTTATTTTTACGACAGACAGGAATGTACAATTGTTGTAGTTCATCCATGCGGTCTCTAAATGTCTGCCATTGCCCATCCACAGTCAACCCCTTCAGTATCATTCGCCAATCTATCCTAGCCAATTCACGCCTCATACCTTCAAAGTTACCCTTCTTTAAGTTCTGGACCATGGTCTCTGAATTAACTGTTTCATTCTCCATCCTAATGCAGAATTCCACCATATTATGGTCACTCTTCCCCAAGGGGCCTCGCACAACGAGATTGCTAATTAATCCTCTCTCATTACACAACACCCAGTCTAAGATGGCCTCCCCCCGAGTTGGTTCCTCGACATATTGGTCTAAAAAACCATCCCTTATGCACTCCAGGAAATCCTCCTCTACCGTATTGCTTCCAGTTTGGTTAACCCAATCTATGTGCATATTAAAGTCACCCATTATAACTGCTGCACCTTTATTGCACGCACCCCTAATTTCATGTTTGATGCCCTCCCCAACATCACTACTACTGTTTGGAGGTCTGTACACAACTCCCACTAACGTTTTTTTGTCCTTTGGTATTCTGCAGCTCTACCCATATAGATTCCACATCACCCAAGCTAATGTCCTTCCGAACTATTGCCTTAATTTGCTCCTTAACCAGCAATGCTACCCCACCTCCTTTTCCTTTTATTCTATCTTTCCTGAATGTTGAATACCCCTGGATGTTGAGTTCCCAGCCCTGATCATCCTGGAGCCACGTCTCCGTAATCCCAATCACATCATATTTGTTAACATCTATTTGCACAGTTAATTCATCCACTTTATTGCGGATACTCCTTGCATTAAGACACAAAGCCTTCAGGCTTGTTCTTTTAACACCCTTTGTCCTTTTAGAATTTTGCTGTACAGTGGCCCTTTTTGTTCTTTGCCTTGGGTTTCTCTGCCCTCCACTTTTCCTCATCTCCTTTCTGTCTTTTGCTTTTGCCTCCTTTTTGTTTCCCTCTGTCTCCCTGCATTGGTTCCCATCCCCCTGCCATATCAGTTTAAATCCTCCCCAACAGCACTAGCAAACACTCCCCCTAGGACATTGGTTCCGGTCCTGCCCAGGTGCAGACCGTCCGGTTTGTACTGGTCCCACCTCCCCCAGAACCGGTTCCAGTGCCCCAGGAATTTGAATCCCTCCCTGTTGCACCACTGCTCAAGCCACGTATTCATCTGCACTATCCTGCGATTCCTACTCTGACTATCACGTGGCACTGGTAGCAATCCCGAGTTTACTACTTTTGAGGTCCTACTTTTTAATTTAGCTCCTAGCTCCTTAAATTCGTTTCGTAGGACCTCAAACCTTTTTTTACCTATGTCGTTGGTACCAATGTGCACCACGACAACTGGCTGTTCTCCCTCCCTTTTTAGAATGTCCTGCACCCGCTCCGAGACATCCTTGACCCTTGCACCAGGGAGGCAACATACCATCCTGGAGTCTCGGTTGCGGCCGCAGAAACGCCTATCTATTCCCCTCACCATTGAATCCCCAATCACTATTGCTCTCCCACTCTTTTTCCTGCCCTCCTGTGCAGCAGAGCCAGCCATGGTGCCATGAACTTGGCTGCTGCTGCCCTCCCCTGATGAGTCATCCCCCTCAACAGTACCCAAAGCAGTGTATCTGTTTTGCAGGGGGTTGACCACAGGGGACTCCTGCACTACCTTCCTTGCACTGCTCTTCCTGTTGGTCTTCCATTCCCTATCTGGCTGTGGACCCTTTCCCTGCGGTACGACCAACTCGCTACACGTGATACTCACGTCATTCTCAGCATCGTGGATGCTCCAGAGTGAATCCACCCTCGGCTCCAACTCCGCAA
This sequence comes from Pristiophorus japonicus, assembly GCF_044704955.1. Taxonomy (NCBI): domain Eukaryota; kingdom Metazoa; phylum Chordata; class Chondrichthyes; family Pristiophoridae; genus Pristiophorus; species Pristiophorus japonicus. The sequence continues at coordinate 137,333,305 of NC_091980.1, read as the reverse complement.
CACGGTCTGTCAGGAGCTGGAGGCGGATACACTTCCCGCACACGTAATCGTCAGGGACACCGGAAGTGTCCCTGAGTTCCCACATGGTACAGGAGGAGCATAACACCCGACCGAGCTCTCCTGCCATGACTTAACCCTTATATACACTTAAATTGGCAACAACAATGTTCAAAGTTACTGATATCGAAGAGAAAAAAGAAAAACTACTCACCAATCACCAGCCAATCACTTACCCTCTTGGCTGTGACGTCACCTTTTGATTTCTTTCTACTTCTTTTTTGCCTTCTCCCTGGAGCTGCACAAGCTGGGCCTTTTATAGGCCTCACCACACACCTCCTCGACGCTGCTCCCGACTGCCGCCGACGCTGGGCCCCGGACTCCCTGCTGTGCCTTTTATAGGCCTGTCCACGCACCTCCTCGACGCTGCTCCCGACTGCCGCCGACGTTGGGCCCCGGACTCCCTGCTGTGCCTTTTATAGCCCTGTCCACGCACCTCCTCGACGCTGCTCCCGACTGCCGCCGACACTGGGCCCCAGACTTCCTGCTGTGCCTTTTATAGGCCTGTCCACGCACCTCCTCGACGCTGCTCCCGACTGCCGCCGACACTGGGCCCCAGACTTCCTGCTGTGCCTTTTATAGGCCTGTCCACGCACCTCGCCGACGCTGGGCCCCGGACTCCCTGCTGTGCCTTTTATAGACCTCTCCACGCACCTCCTCGACGCTGCTCCCGACTGCCGCCAACGGCACCTCTGACAGTGCAGCACTCATTAGTGCTGCATTGAAGTGCCATGCTAGATTAGGCACTCCAGTCTCTGGCGTGGCACCCACCTTCATAGCTGAGATTGACAGTAGATAGTTTTCTGTAGGGTTTAGGTAGACTCCACTCAATTCACATGTGATCCCTCTGAGACAGCAGAAAGAGAGAACATTTATCCCATCAATGTAGACGAGATGTATTTTTATGTCCGAGGTTAGAAACTGGTGTGTTAACAGATTGCACTGTCTAGCGTGTACATTGTAACCCTCAGCGGAACATCATAAACCCTGCCGCCATTGGGTTTGAACTCTCTTGTATCCCATTACGTCCTAATAATGGAAACAATAAATTCCACCCGGGAGATCATCCTGAATTGCTTCTGATATAAAGTCACATATACTCAAGAACATACAGTTTGTTATTTGTGTGACCAGCATTATTCCTGAGGTGAGATGAGCGAGCAGTATTTCTGGCATGAGCTATATTTGTGACGGAATGACATTTGCCAATTTGTTGCCTGCTGAGTATTGGGAGTTGTCAGAAGTCAACTGACCACTTGGCTATGATTTAAAGGGGAGGGGGAATTGAGGAAGGGAAAGAGTTTATAGTAAAAACATTCTTGTGATTCAGCTGCTTGTAGAGCCGAGACCTTTATCTGGAAAACAGTAGGTGGCCACTAATTTGCTTTTGAAAAATGAACAACTAAATCCAAAGATATCGAACCAAGTTAGAACAAAATCCAGCTGAACAGTGTGTTAATGTCCAAGGGGACTCTGCTTCACTTCTGTGCCTCTGTTGGAGTGCTAAAGGGGTTCACACTGGAAGCTCAAAATTCCTTTTGTGTGGTGTAAGCGTGTTTTCAGCAGACCCCAACTGAGGTTTCTTTAAAAGCACAGCACTGTCTCACTGCCGGGCGGAGCCGAATGGAACTGAGAAACCATTTCCCAATCGCAGCCTGGGACCCACCTTGGAGTCGGCACAAGTGGGCTCTCTGCATTGCACCTAATACCAGAGGGACTTGCTTTGTTCTCTCGGTGCAGTGTAAAGGTGCTCGAAAAGGCCATTCTAGATGCAAGCATGTCTAAAGGCTGAGGAAAAGATGATGCAGTAGTTTTGATTAAGGGTATTCTTGTTAGCAATCCCGGTGGCTTAAAACCTTCTGTTATCTCGGGCTATCAATACACCATTGAACCATTATCTGTAACGTTTATACACTCAATCTGTGGTGCTGGGGCTATAAACTATAGAAGCTGTGAAGCTTTATTAGAATTGCCTTCCTCCTCTGATTGGGCCACATTACCAGAAGCCATCCACTGCTGCTCCTTAATGAAGCAAGCAAATAAAATTAATGGGCCCGAATAAATAAGACTTCGGCTCCTCGTTATCTTCATTTTCCTAATCGTACTTTGGCTTTGCTAATGTAGTGTTGCAGGAGCGAGCTCGGCCCATTTTCTCATTATCTTCGTCTTTTTAATTTTGTTTGCCTCAGTGATGCCGAGTTCAGCGAGACGCCAGCGATTGCCACAGACAATCGTAAATGAATAATTTAACAGGACCGTGGAGTTGGCCTGCTGCTTTACATGAAGGCAAATGGCCTTTGGCGAGTAATAGAATGTAATAACAAAACACAAAAATTATGATTGGCTCCCTGAAGATATTTCTAGTAGTATTTTTTGCGATTAAACCACTGGAAAGGGTGGGGGTAATACCATTATTAGCAATATGTAATATGATGGAATATAAATTCAGTGAACACCAATCTGAGGCAGTGTGATGTTCAATAATTGAAAACAAGATGTCTGCTAGTCAACCTCCTGGACTCCGCTCCCCCTGGCAGCCCTAGCTCTACTCAGTAATGATGATGGCGACTTGCCACATCTCCTGGGTTCTTAAAAAACTTGTATTTGCTGTGGCCCCCTCCAAACTCCATTTCAGTCCATTGGGTTTCAGTCCATTGGGGTTACTTTTCTTTCCATCCCTTTCTGTTTTAACTTGTTTCATGCGAATAAAGAGGAATGGGACATTTTCCATTTCAAACAACCATTCAAGCACTGCCATGGTCGCGTATAGTGCGGTCGGATGATAAGCTCCCCTTTACTCTACCCCAAGGTTGTGGCTCAGCTTCAATCTCAGAAGAACAACCGCTTAAGTCATGATTATGATGTCTTTCCTTTCTCCACACGAGCCACCTTGTAACCTCTCCAAGTGAAGTTGCCATTTTAGCAGGATTTACTGTGGCACAAAGGGGTGATTTAGGACTGTGGGCCTTTGCCCACTTGGAACTGTATTGCGATTACACAACCTTATTTCACTTGGAACCCTGACAAGGGACTGGGCTAGATTTCAACACAGGTCTCTGTAAAAGCCCATCGCCTCACCCACTGCAACATGCATGTCCTCACTCAGTTTAAACCTTGGCCATTATTCGGACTTCACAACTGTTCGTTTAAACGCATCACTTTGCGCACACCTGGATATTTCTGTGTTTACCCAACACATCGATGCGATGGTGTGAAACGGGTGATAGCGAATCAGCAACTCGTTTTATGTCTCTCCCCATTTCTACTTCCTTGGCCTTCAATGGACGGATGTAGAACGGAATGTCGATTCACTGTCAGACGTCCTACAGTGTCGCAGAGTCAATATCTACCTGTTTGTGTCCCAGTCTGACTCCACCTAAAACACAGAAGGTTCTACGTGCAGTCATGTCCTTTTCATTTATTAATTTGTGTATATGCACTGTTTCTATATGCATTTGGCAAATAAAGACTCACTGATAGAACAACGTGAACATACATTGAGTGTTCTACATCAGGAAACAGCTGATCACGGTTGTGGGCCTATGCCTTCAAAGAAGTATACCACTTCAAGGTATAGCGCATGCTGGAGAGCGACGGCTGTGAAGAGGGCAACGAGATTGGACGTCGTCAAGGTCCAGGTCGCTGATTGGAGCGTGGGCAGGTACAGCAGGAGTGGCGAGGTTGGGGCGCAGGAGCAGCGAGTTACTGTGGAGCGACGTGATCGGGGCCCAGGAGAGGCGTGAGTTTGGGGCCCAGAAAAGGCGAGGGCCCAGGGGCAGCACGGGCCAGCCCACACTGCACTAGGTCCATGCAGCAGAGCTGATCTCCAGTCATCTTGGTTAATCCTTGCCACTGGACCAAGACATAGCTCTGTCAAGCCCGTGTGGTGGCTGATGTGCAACGGCCACCACACGTTAAAAAAATCCACGCAAAGGCATCTTCCACCCTTCAACATGCAGTTCGGGACCTGGAATATCAGGTCCTTCATTGAAACACCTGTGAACTCATCCCTTTTTGGTGTGAAAGCAAGTCATCCTCAATATGAGGGACCGCCTATGATGAGATGATGCCCACTTGGAACAGTGGGCATAGGCCATTCTTTCTAATTTTTAGTTCCACTATTTTATTTTCTAAAGGCCTTGGAGATGGTGCAGAGGAGATATATTAGAATTATACCTGGGATGAGGGAATTCAGTTTTGTGGGGAGACTAGAGAAACTAAGATTGTTCTTCTTAGAGTAGAGAAGGTTAAGGGGAGATTTTATAGAGTTGTTCAATATTACGAGGGGTTTGATCGAGTAAATAAAGAGAAACTCTTTCCCCTGGCAAGGAGGGTCAGAACCAGATGACACAGATTTAAGATAATTGGCCAATAAACCAGAGGAGAGATGATGAGAATTGTTTTCCACTGTACATTGTTGTGGTCTGGAATGCACGGCCTGAAAGGGTGGTGGGAGCAGATTCAGTTGTAACTTTCAAAAGAGAATTGGATCTCTACTTGAAAAGGACTGCTTCGCAGGGCTATGGGGAAAGATTGGGGAATGGGACTAATTGGATAGCTCTTTCAGAAAAGGCACAATGGGCCGAATGGCCTTCTGTGCTGCAAGATTCTACAATTAGAAATACAATTAGAAATGCATTAAAACCCACAGTTCTCCAAACATGTTAATGCACAATTATACTATCCAAGGAAAAAACAATTGCGTTTAGACTGTCCGAATTATTTCAAAATTTCATCGAATCATATAATCTAACAACAGAGGAGGAGGTCATTCAGCCCATCGTGTTTGTGCCAGTTCTCTGAAACAGCGATTCACTTATTCACATGCCCCAGCAGAGAAGGGGAGAGGGGTGGGGAGAGAAGGGGAAGGGGGGGGAGAGAAGGGGAAGGAGGGGAGAGAAGGGGAAGGGAGGAAGAGGGGGGGAGAGAAGGGGAAGGGAGGAAGGGAGGGGGATAGAAGGGGAAGGGAGGAAGAGGGGTGGGAGAGAAGGGGAAGGGGGGGAGAGAAGGGGAAGGGGGGGTAGAAGGGAAGGGGTGGAGAAGAGAAGGGGGAGAGAAGGGGAAGGGGAAGGGGGTAGAGAAGGGGAAGGGGAAAGGGGGGAGAGAAGGGGAAAGGGGGGAGAGAAGGGGAAGGGGAAGGGGGGGAGAGAAGGGGAAGGGGAGGAGAGAAGGGGAAGGGGGGAGAGAAGGGGAAGGGGGGGGGAGGCTGGGTCCGGTCCGGGGGGTGGGGGGTTGGGAGCGCGGGTCGGGTCGGGGGGGGGGGGTGGTGGGAGATAGGGAGGTTCGGGTCGGGGGGGAGGGAGAGGGAGGTCAGGTCGGGTGGGGGGAGCGCAGGTCGGGTCCAGTCCGGGGGGGTTGGGTCTGATCCGATCCGGGGGCGGTGGGGGAGAGGGGAAGCGGGAGTCGGGTGTCGGGTCGGGAGGAAGCAGGAGCTGGGCGTGGGAGGAGCCTTATGCACGCAGCCCCAGTGAGGCCATTCGACCAGGGCTAGGGGCTGCGTGCTTCGGGCGCCTCCCACACAGTTTTGGGCACCTGGAGCTACTGCACATGCGCGCCCACTGTAGCGCGCATGTGCAGAGGTCCCGGCACTGTTTTCAGCGCAGGGACCTAGCTCCGCCCCCAACTGCTCGTGCTGCGTCGCGCCCGACTCGAGGACCTGCAGGGAGCCGGAGAATCTGGAAGTTTTTTTTAGGCACACTTTGTGGCGCGGAAAACAGGCGTCCAGGTTGGGGCTGCGCCGTTCTAGGCACGGCCCGAAACTTGGGCCCATAATATTGGCTTAAATAGGAGAACTAATCTGCTCTTCTTCAAATAGCATCATGATTTTTTTTTTTAAGTCTCCCTAAGAGGGCAAGGTTTTGGTGAAAGGGTAGGGGATTGGGATTAAGTGGTTCGCTCTTTCACAGAGCTGGTAACCATGAGATGGACCAAATGGCATCTTTGGTATAAAATTCTTTCATTCTGCGATAAGAACTCCCCTGCTGCTCTTCAAATAGTGCCATGAGATCTTTTACATCCACCCGAGAGGGCAGAGAGGGCCTCCTCGGTTTAACGTCCCATTCGAAAATTAGCACCTCCAACAATGCAGCTCTCCCTCAGGACTGCACTGAGAGAGTCAGTCTAGATTATGTGCTCAAGTCTCTGGAGTGGAGCTTGAATGCGTGACCTTCTGGTTCCGAGGCGAGGCTGATAGCACAATACAAGTGCATGTAATCAGATGTACTAACCCACTGTGTATGCTATTGGGATTGTCAAACGTTTCTGCATGGAGGTCACACTCCTGGGGACCCACTGTCTTCTGAAAGACAGGGCTGGTGTCCCATAGGAAAGCAGTGCTATCGTTGCAGAAGCTGATTTTATTAGTGTAAAGCAATAGAAATAGCATGCTAGTAAGTCAACACAAATCTGATGGATAGGAAGCTGATAACTTGGGGAGCTCCTGGGATTACCGCCCCCCCCCCCCCCCCCCGCCATCACCACCCCCAGGCTGAGACATCTGTTTACAAACCTCTGCTATTTCAGGGCACTTCATTGGCAAATGTTTTTGCATCTTCATGTTATGTTGGCTTCCAGTGTTAGTGTGGGAGAGGGAGGGAGCTTTTTTCCCCCCAAAAAACTGTTAATCTGTTTTAAAAAAAATGTTATACTGTGAACTGAAGCAGAACCACATCGCAGCAACAATAGAGTTATAGTTTGATTGCACCCTTACACACACTCCCTTTTTCATGGTCATTGTGTCATCAAATCGAGATGCATCAAAGTGTCTTTCTACTGAAACGTATTCTTTCCCAGGGCTGCTAATCTGCGGCACTTAATCCCCCTCGTCTTGCCGTGCTTTTATCGTCACCCAGCTTCTGAAACCCAAACTTGCCATTGCCTAATCAATACTTCATGATTCATATTGTCTTCTTTTCAACCTCGATGGAACTCTGCATTGTGGGCTTTGTTTCACCAATCTAATCGAGGGAGATTGAGCTCTTAAGTATGGAACTCTCTTTCCCCCAAAAGCTGTTGCGTATCGGGGTCTATTGGAAAATTACAAAATGGAGATTGAAAGATTTTTCTTGGGCAAGGATATTATGGGATGCGGAACCAATACGTGTAAATGGAGTTAGGTCACCGATCAGCCACGATCTAATTGAATGGCGGAACAGGTTCGAGGGGCTGAATGGCCGACTCCTGTTTCTATGTTTGAGCACTTAACAAGTGACGTCTGAACTGTGATCGGATTACTGCTCGGATTATTATTCACGGGATTTGCTGCCATTTATAGAGTCTGCAATTTCTGATCGGATCACAGCTGGGTTTATTATTTGGATCGGATTATTGCTGGAATTTATTTGCTATTTACACTGTGCGCAGCTTCCATTGTGTACAGGAATCTTTTTGGTCGTCTTAGCAGATGCGGGCGTGTGCTGGTGGTAACGTTACAGGGTTAATGATGGGGACTTTATTTGCTCGACGAATGGCGACTCGTGCTGTGAAAGTCCAGCCGAGATATTGTATTCCGACCCGTTGGTGACGCTGGGGCTGTTTTGGAGGGGAGAAGGTTTACTTTTCATCGGTCATCCCTTCGGCTTTATCTTTCTTCAAAAGCCATCTAAAAAACGATGTATTTGATATGCTTCTTCGCTCCTCTCGCCCATCTCCCTTTCAAAATTGCGGCATTTTCTTCCGCTCAGTGATTTCCCTCAAGTGACAAACTCCAGAAGAATGTTAGTTGCTGCATGGTTTATCACTTGACCTTCCATGCATTTCACGGAACAAGAATCCAGTCCTCTGTAGACTCTTCCCCTGTGTCTTCTGTCCTTCTGCTCAGTGACACTGGTCAACGTGCAGTCGATTCAAGAAGTCCTTGATGTTTCTTTTGGAGGGAATTTTAACTTTTAGAACCCAATGAAGATTCCCTGTAACTTTTCTCTCTCAATTATTTTAGATCTGTCTGTTTGTTTAGACTTAAACAAATATCATTTAATGGCTTTCTACCGTGCATTAAGTGGTTAAATAATGCATACATTAATGTGTACAAATTAGTGAAATAACGACTCTCTATAATCATCCCCAGTCCCTCGGGCTTGGGTCTTATGATTTGTGACCCGCACAGTGTCTCATTTCTCCAGGGCATTAATCCATGGAGATGAGGTTAATTAACATTTTAACGTCCTAGTTATGTGAAGGAAGCAAAGTGAGTTGTAATAACCAATAGGAGCAATAAAAGGCACCGTTTATTGTTGTTCTACAGAGACTAGGTTTACAGAATCCTTTCAGGGACCAGTTGCAGTGCCCTTCAAATAGGAAGTTATTTATATTTTTACTCAAGTAGTTTAAAAAAAAAAAATAAAGACGTGTTTGCAAATGACAGAGTAAAGATTGGAAAACGGACGCGTCTAATAGAGCTGTTGGGAGCAGTCTCGGTGGTGATGCTTCTCACAGTCCAACATTCTTTCTTCGAACTATTGTAAGTCGACTGTCTCTGTGCTCAGCAGCGTCAGTGATTTCTCTCTAAGGTTTATTTTTTCCAATTTACCGGCCTCTCTCCTGAAGGGCTTTCTGGCACCATTCCATCAACACTGGATGCTCTCCTGTTCTTCGCCCTCGTGTCTGAACCGAGGCAGTGAGTGTCGGCAGGCAATTTGACCATGGAGGTCAGCGCGCTGAACTCTCCGTACGATGAGCACTTTCCAGCGTGTGGCGAGCGCTAGATGGCGATCAGCAGTAGGTGCCCCTGCCTCACCTTGTTTCTTTCGTAGCCCGAAAAGGTTGTTTGGAGCTAATTGCAGCATCTCATCTGCAGCCCTGGCTAAGATCAGCAAACTCCACATGGATGTAACGAGCAGGGTGGATAAGGGGGAACCAGTGGATGTGGTGTATTTGGATTTCCAGAAGGCATTCGATAAGGTGCCACATAAAAGGTTACTACACAAGATAAAAATTCACGGGGTTGGGGGTAATATAATTAGCATGGATAGAGGATTGGCTAACGAATAGAGAGTCGGGATAAATGAGTCATTTTTCGGTTGGCAAACAGTGACTAGTGGGAATCGGTGCTGGGTCCTCAACTATTTGCAATCTATATTAATGACTTGGATGAAGGGACCGAGTGTAATGTAGCCAAGTTTACTGATGATACAGAGATGGGTGGGAAAGCAAATTGTGAGGACACAACAAATCTGCAAAGGGATATAGACAGGCTAGTGAGTGGGCAAAAATTTGGCAGATGTAGTATAATGTGGGATAATGTGAGGCTATCCACTTTGGCAGAAATAATAGAAATTAAATTATAATTGAAATGGAGAAAAATTGCAAAGTGCTGCAGTACAGAGGGACCTAGGGGTCCTTGTGCATGAAACACAAAATGTTAGTATGCAGGTACAGGAAGTAGTCAGGAAAGCAAATGGAATGTTGGCCTTTATTGCAAGGGGATAGAGTATAAAAGCAGAAAAATCCTGCTACAACTGTACAGGGTATTGGTAAGGCCACACCTGGAGTACTGCTTGCAGTTTTGGTCTCCGTATTTAAGGAAGGATATACTTGCTTTGGAGGCAGTTCAGAGAAGGTTCACTAGATTGATTCTGGTGATGAGGGGGTTGACTTATGAGGAAAGGTTGAGTAGGTTGGGTCTATACTCATTGGAGTTGAGAAGAATGAGAGGTGATTTTATTGAAATATAAGATTATCAGGGGGCTCGACAAAGTGGATGCAGAGAGGATATTTCCATTCATAGGGGAAATTAAGATTCTGGGCTCAAGTTTGCCCCCCTGCAAAAACGGTGCACCTCACGGATGTCCGCCGACTTTCTGGAACAAAAACTGTGCCGAAAAATTAACTTACAATTCTGGCCGATCCTTGGGTCGTCTTCAGCCGCAGCGTGGCGCAGCAGAATGAGGGGGGGTGTGGAGTCAGGTCCCAGCGCTGAAAATAGTGCCGGGACCTCTCTACATGCGCGCTAGAGTGTGCGCGCATGTGCAGTAGTTCCTCGCAGCCTGAATCTCTAAAGGGTATGTGGGAGGTGCCCGAAGCACCCACTACCCCCAGGCTCCACACCCCCCCCCCCCCCCCCCCCCACCAAGCCTTCCGCATTGAGCCTTCTCCCTCCCTCCGTTCAGATGCCATCAGCCTAACCTCCCTCCTCCCGCACCTAGTGCCTCGTGCCCGCTGTGGATCTCCTTCCCCCCCCCCCCCCCCCCGTTAAGATGCCGCGTTCTCCTGTACCTATCCCAGGCCGACGGGACTCCCGCACGGCCAGCCGCTACTGAGTTTAGTTGAAGGTAGAATTTACTTCAGTTCTTTATTTATTAATTTAATTATTTACTTCAGTTCTTTATTTTTTATTGAATGCTTATTACTTTTTGTACTTTGTTTGGTGCTTGGTGGTGCTTTAAATGTAGTGACTTGCACCGATTCCTTAACTCTAGGTAAGGTTTTTCTCTGCGGACAGAAGTGGCAACATACGCTGGCCTAAGTTAGTTTGGAGCAACTATTTGCTAGCCAAACTCGCTTAAATGGCCAAAACAGGCGTAAGTGGCTGGGAACGTCCCTCTTTGGAAAAAAAACGAAACTTAAAAAAAACTAACTAACTCACTTACACTGACGCAAATTAAATGGCTAGAATTGCAACTAAAAAGATACTCCAGATAAATCAAGTTGCTCCAAAAAAAAAACAACTCCTGAGGAAATTTGGGCCCTTGGTCTCAAAATAAAACTGAGATGAGGAGGAATTTCTTCTCTGAGGGTTTTAAATCTATGGAATTCTCTGCCCCAGAGAGCTGTGCAAGCTGGGTCATTGAATATATTTAAGGCGGAGATAGACAGATTTTTGAACGATAAGGGAGTAAAGGGTTATGGGGAGTGGGCAGGGAAGTGGAGCTGAATCCATGATCAGATCAGCCATGATCTTATTGAATGACGCAGTAGGCTTGAGGGGCCAAATGGCCTACTCCTGCTCCTATTTCTTATGTGCACCTTTCATCAGGGCACCAACTGCCTGTTGTAGGGAGGAAAATACACCTATTAGCAAATATTGTCGAGGCACAGAGGTTCAGGGTTTTGTAACCAGAGGGGGGGGGGTTTGGCAATGTTCCATCTTTTTTGGGAATGCGCAACCCATGCACAGTTTCGCGCAAGAGCGAAACTTAACATTGAAAAAGCATGTTCCGGGCTGCGCAGGACCGTCTGAAAGCTGCTCGGCCGCATGGCCATGGAGCTTCTAGGAAACATTGCGGGTTGGGCTGCCATATTTTAGACCTTGAGTAATGGATTTCACTCTGCAATGGAGTTTAAGAAACGTTGGTGCTACTTCAGAGATTATATTCAGAGAAAGTAAGAAATTTAAAAGAAATCCCACCTAACTAACTAACCAACTAACTTGCATTTCCATAGCACCTTTTACGATCTCAGGATGTCCCAAAGAGCTTCACAGCCGAGAAAATACTTTTGCAAGTGTAGTCGATGAAGCCTGACCATTTGGCCCTTTGAGTAGCGGGGCCCTGCAGACCAGGAAGGCCCCAGGTGGACTTTGGCCAGGGCAGTGAGTTGGCGCCCCCTGGAGTAGAGAAGAGACAATTGCAGATCCACTGAACCCCACGTGAAGTGCATGTGTGTGGTTGGCAGATGAGGCTGAGGCCGGACTCTGCTGTATTGCCATCCCTTTTGCACCCCCTGCTCCAATGGTTTAACTGCCTGCTAACTTGCACAGAAATCTTGACCCCTCGGACAAGGTGGTGGAGGATGACTGGCTTGTGGAACTTTACCACGACAACATTTTCAGCAGGGGAGGGGAGAAAACTGTTGAGAGTGAATAGAATAGACCTTTAATCAGTAGTCATAAATCAAAGTGAAGGACTATTTTTGTCTTAATTGTATGCAATTTGAGAAGAGTCCCAGGATGATTCATTGTCGTCATTTCTGCAACGAATGCTTTTCAGTTCAGAAAATACTCTCAATAATAAGAGTTAGCAGATTAATTTTCCATCAAGTGTCACACAACATGCACTAAGTGATTTTGTTCAATGTGACTTGCTTTGCTCCACAGAACATTTAATGAATCATCAATTTGATTCTTTCTTAGAATTTACTAATTGGATAAAAATGTCTGATTCAGTGGAAGATAGCGTGAGGCAGTGGGCTGATGCTCTTTCGCACCGCATTGTGAAACTACTTACGTTTCCGCACTCATTCACAATCTCACCCAGAGAGCCGGTGTAATACATGGAAATATCACACTGTACATCTCCTACATTACAACAGTGACTATACTCCAAAAAGTACTTAATTGGTTGTAAAGTACTTTCAGACATCCAATGGTCATAAAAGGCGCTATATAAATGCAAGTTTTTCTTTTATCATTCCATGGATACAGGGTATTCTGCATACTGTGCCGTTTGAGTGTGTACACTTTTGTGAATGTGTGTATTTTTAATTAGCTCTGGGATGTGGGCGTCGCTGGCAAGGTCAGCATTTATTGCCCATCCCTATTGAGAAGATTGTGGTGAGCCGCCACCTTGAACCGCTGCAATCAGTGTGGTGAAGGTACTCCCACAGTGCTGTTATGGAGGGAGTTCCAGGATTTTGACCCAGCAACGATGAAGGAATGGCGATATATTTCCAAGTCAGGATGGTGTGTAACTTGGAGGGGAGCTTGCAGGTGGTGGTGTTCCCATGCGCCTGCTGCCCTTGTCCTTCTAGGTGGTAGAGGTCGCGGGTTTGGGAGGTGCTGCCGAAATGGCCTTGGCGAGTTGCTGCAGTGCATCTTGTAGGTGGTACGCACTGCAGACACGGTGTGGGTGCTTTTGTGCGTGTGTGTTTGTCTCTACTCCAGTTCATTCTTGTGTTATTTTCTTTGCTTTTAAATATTTAATTAGATTATTAGAACATCTTACTGCAGTGCATTGTGCATGTGAACAGGCTTGAGAGGCTGAATGGCCAACATGACAACTGTGCACTAAGATTACATTTTTTTAAATTAACAAACGATTGGGCAGCCTCTGTTTTTAACTCTCTACAGGATAATTTAGTACGACTGTACTTCTGAGCCCGAGGAGCTGGAACTCTAAGTTTATATGCCTGTGTTTAAAAAAAAAACAGACCGAGGATTGTCATAGTAACACATGATCCTCGGCAGTATTTTCTAGCCTCAAAACATACCGACATCAAACAGAAGCCAATTTAATATAAGAATTTCTCTTCTCATGTTTTTTTTGGTTCAAACCATACACATGTTGCTGAACCCAACTCGGGAGCAGCAAAGCAGCTCTACAGGCGGCTGAAGGCTGAGGTCCATCAAAAAACCCGCGACCTAAATAATAGATGGTGGGTGGAGAAAGCACAAGAGATTCAACAGCTGGCCGACAGCCATGACGTGCGAGGATTCTTCACCGCAGTCAAGTCCACCTACGGCCCAAGCACCCAAGGCCTCACCCCACTGCTGGCCAAGAATGGACACGAGGCAGTCAGGGCCCACTGAAAGGATCACTTCGAAGATCTCCTTAATCGAGACTCTGCCTTTGACACGAGTGTCCTCAACTCTATCTCGCAGCATGCTACCCGCCACCATCTCAGCAAAACCCCAGCCCTGCACGAGATAGAAAAGGCCATCCATCAGCTCAAGAACAACAAGGCATCAGGAGCAGATGGAATCCCCGCTGAGGCACTAAAGTATGGTGAAGAGGCACTATTGGTACGAATGCATGACCTCCTCTCTCTCATCTGGAAGCAGGAGAGCATGCCGGGAGATCTCAGAGATGCTGTAATCGTGACCATCTTTTAAAAAGGGGACAAGTCCGACTGCAGCAATTACAGAGGAATCTCCCTGTTGTCGGCCACTAGTCATCGGAAAGTCATCGCTCGAATCCTCCTCAACCGTCTTCTCCCTGTGGCTGAAGAGCTCCTCCCAGAGTCACAATGCGGATTCCGTCCACTACGAGGTATAATGGACATGATCTTCACCGCGCAACAACTGCAGGAGAAATGCAAGGAACAGCACCAACCCTTGTACATGGCCGCCTTTGATACTGTCAACCGTCCTCCTCCGTTTCGGCTGCCCCCAAAAGTTCGTCACCATCCTCCGCCTGCTCCACGACGACATGCAAGCTGTGATCCTGACCAGCAGATCCATCGCAGACCCAATCCACGTCCGGACCGGGGTCAAGCAGGGCTACGTCACCGCGCCAACCCTCTTCTCAGTCTTCCTTGCTGCAATGCGCCACCTCACATTCAACAAGCTCCCCACTGAGTGGAACTAAACTACAGAACCTGGGAGGATAGACGCGCCAACGTCAGTGTTCTCGATCAGGCCAACATCCCCAGCATCGAAGCACTGACCACACATGACCAGCTCCATTGGGCGGGTCTCGTCGTCCGCATGCCTGGCACGAGACTCCCAAAGCAAGTGCTCTGCTCAGAACTCCTACACGGCAAGCGAGCGCCAGGTGGGCAGCGGAAACGTTACAAGGACACCCTCAAAGCCTCCTTGATAAAGTGCAACATCCCCACCGGCATCTGCGAATCCCTGGCCCGAGACCACCCTAAGTGGAGGAAGTGCATCCGTGAGGGCACTGACCACCTTGAGTCTCGTCGCCAAGAGCATGCAGAAAACGAGCGCAGGCAGCAGAAGGAGCGTGCGGCAAACCAGACTCCCCACCACCCCTTCCTTCATCCACTGTCTGACCCACCTGTGACAGAGACTGTAATTCCCGTATTGGACTGTACAGTCACCTGAGAACTCACTTTTCGAGTGGAAGCAAGTCATTCTCGATTTCGAGGGACTGCCTATGATGATTTTCAGTCATGTGCATTGATGTACTGCGTCTTTTGCCATCGTTCGTACAGCAGTAAACAACAGCATCTGTTTGACCTGTTCGCTTGCAGAGAGGGAGTTTGCCAGAAGTTGGAACTCATTTTGTGGAGCGATTTCAGGGAGCAGGGAATGTTGCAATGAGGTGTGGTCTTTGTGCTAAGGATGGTATTTGGCACAAGGTCGGTGGTGACGATGCACTCTGTCTATCCCCAGAGCTCTCCAGTATTATGGTCTGTCTGCAGATTTTCCCCCAAGGAGGACGCAATCTGCATAATCCGAGTGACATTAGCTGATATATTGATCAATCCTCTCTCGGGCACAAGTTGAAAATGTCAATCAAATGATTCTTCTCCCTTTCCCTTCCCCCAAACTAGAGCAGCCACACAGGCCTACCAACAGTCATATTGATTGAACTATTTTTAAAAGCTTGTCACATATCCAAGCTTGCCGACTGATTAAAGTTGAGTTTAGTGTTGCTAGGCAGACTGAAACACTCTGATCTCTTACTGGCCTGACATTGCAGTGATATCTGACTCGCATAGAAATTGCTGTGGATTATATAGGATAATACTCTGTCAATTTGTCCAGCAACAATAATTATTGCCTTTTCAATCGGACCCTCTCCACCCACCCCCAACCCTCCACACTGTACATTCAAGTCCCGTGTCAGTACTGTGTCTTGATTTCATTAGCAGGCAGTTTGAGAAAAGCAGGACTGCCCCAGTTTCCCATGAAAGGAGGAATTGCTAAAGAGGCAATCTCCACCGATCAAAGAGATTAAGAAAGAAAAAGACTTGCATTTATATAGCGCCTTTCATGACCACTGGATGTCTCAATGCGCTTTACAGCCAATGAAGTACTTTTGGACTTTAGTCACTGTTGTAATGTGTTGTACCGGCCCAGGCAGCGGGCAGTGGAGGGGGTTGTTCAACCCGACTGCCTGCCTCTCTCCTGTGGTTCCGTTCGCGCCAGGGTGTCCCTGGAGATGGAGCACGCGTTGTCCACCGGTACGCTCACGGCCTTCTGCGAGAGGTGGGCACCGGAGGGACTGAAGTCCATCATCACCTCTGGCAACCAAATTTTAATTTGACCGTTTAATGTCCAAAGTTTCATTTGTCGGTTCTAGTGCCCCTTTTAAGCGGGGCACTTGATTTATAGTTTAATTAAAATAGTTGTAGGCCTTGAAATTCACGGTCCCGGGAAGAACCGTTACTGCCCGTTTGCAGCGGTCATTCGTCAAAATCGAATGGCCGCTGCTTTAGGCTCAACTGGCCGACCCGACATAGATTGGGCCCGGGAGGTTGGAGTTTGGCCTCCGAGTGTGCGTAAACGCAAGCGTACTGTAGTTCGATGACAGAGGATGGAACGACCTTGGAACTAGCCTGCAGGCGGAGGAGGTGGAACAGATTCCCAATTGTTACCGCTTGGAATGCTGACCTGGATGAGCTTTCCAGTCTGAGCCCCTGGCTTGAGCTTTCAGTTTTCTCTATCTCGGAATCTCTATTTCTCCGTCTCTAGCTTTTTTCCCCTTTTCTCTTTATTCCTATTTCTTTCTTTCTCACCCAATCAAATTTTCTCATTCTGTTTCTCATTCTCTTTCCTCACTTCTGTCTCTCTCTCTCTCTTCTCTTTTGCTCCCTTCCCTCTCCCACTCTCTCTCTCACTCTCTCTCTCTCTCTCTCTCTCTCTCTCTCTCTCTCTCCCTCCCTCCCCCCCCGCCTCCCCTTCTCTCTTTTTCCCCCCCCGCTGCCTCCCCCTCTCTCTCCCCCTGTCCGAGTGCGGATTCTGGGCTGAACTCCTCCAGTCCATTGAAGAGGCTCCTGGACTTGTTGCTGAGCAATACAGAGCTGGCTCCAGGATCTCACCCTGTCCGGAGCTCGTTGATCTCCCCCAAATGATCTCTTGCCAGACTTCTCTGTGGGACCGACTCAGTTGCTATTACTCTAGGGAGCTTCCAACCCATCCTCAGGTTTGGATCTTACATTCTTGTCTCTCTCCGCTCCCACGGCTCTGAGATCTCTGCCACTCTGCACAGTCAGCTGAAGGGCCGGCTTTTTCACGTTGAAAATGGGTCCGGGGGCAGAGCGGCAGTGGTGTGCACTTTTAGCGCGTCACTACTGCCGCAAGCCCCACACCGCCACAAGAGTCAGCGGTGGCCCACAACACTGCAAGACCTCCCAGGCCCAAACTATGTCGGGGCGGCCAGTTGAGCCCAAAGCGGCGGCCATTCAATTTTGACGAATGGCCGCCACAAACTGACCGTGAATTTCGGGGGGCCAAGATGTCTTACTGCAATCATATCGTCATAGGCAGTCCCTTGGAATCGAGGAAGACTTGATTCCACTCCTGAAGTGAGTTCTTTGGTGGCTGAACAGTCCAATACGAGAGCCACAGACTCTATCACAGGTGGGACAGATAGTTGTTGAGGGAAGGGTTGGGTGGGACTGGTTTACCGCACGCTCTTTCCGCTGTCTGCGCTTGATTTCTGCATGCTCTCAGTGTTGAGACTCAAGGTGCTCAGCGCCCTCTTGAATGCACTTCCTCCACTGAATGTGGTCTTGGGCCAGGGACTCCCACGTGTCAATGGGGATGTCGCACTTTATCAAAGAGGCTTTGAGGGTGTCCTTGTAGCGTTTCTGCTGCCCATTTGTTGTGAAAGAGCTCCGAGTAGAGCACTTGCTTTGGGAAGTCTCATGTCTGCCCAGCAGAGCTGATCGAGTGTGGTCAGTGCTTCAATGCTGGGGATGTTAGCCTGAATGAGGACGCTGATGTTGGTGCCCCCCATCCTCCCAGGGGATTTGTAGGATCTTGCAGAGACATCGTTGGTGATATTTCTCCAGCAACTTGAGGTGTCTCCTATACATGGTCCATGTCTCTGAGCCATACAGGAGGGCAGATATTACTACAGCCCTGAAGACCATGAGATTGGTGGCAGTTTTGAGGACCTGGTCTTCAAACACTCTCTTCCTCAGGTGACCGAAGGCTGCACTGGCACACTGGAGACAGTATTGGATGTCTGCTTTTGTTGATGGGAGGCTCCCGAGATATGGGAAGTGGTCCACGATGCCCAGGGCCGCGCCGTGGATCTTGATGACTGGGGGGCAGTGCTATGCGGTGAGGACAGGCTGGTGGAGTACCTTTGTCTTACGAATGTTTAGCATCAGGCCCATGCTTTCGTACGCCTCAGTAATTACGCGACTATGTCCTGGAGTTCAGCCTCTGTATGTGCGCAGACACTGGTGTCGTCCTTGTGCTCGACGACAAAGTTGGAGTGGTCTTGGACCTGGTCTGGAGACGGCGAAGGTTGAACAGCTTCCCACTGGTTCTGTAGTTTAGCTCCACTCCAGCGGGAAGCTTGTTGACTGTGAGGTGGAGCATGGCGAAGAGAAAGATTGAGAAGAGGGTTGGGGTGATGATGCAGCCCTGTTTGACCCCGGTCCGGACGTGGATTGGGTCTGTGGTGGATCCGTTGGTAAAGATTACGGCCTGCATGTCGTTGTGGAGCAGGCGGAGGATGGTGACGAACTTTTGGGGACATCCGAAACGGAGGAGGATGCACCATAGACCCTCGCGGTTGACAGTGTCAAAGGTCTTTGTAAGGTCTCCGTTAACATGAAGTTTGGGACCTGGAACGTCAGGACCCTCATGGACAACCCCAACAGTGACATGCCGGAACGTCGCATCGCCATAGTTGCCCGGGAACTTGGACGCTTTGATATTGACATCGCCGCCCTAAGCGAGACCCGGCGGGCAGGGGAAGGCCAGCTCAAGGAACAAGGTGGAGGTTACACCACCTTCTGGAAAAGGAAACCAGAGGAAGAACGCCGCCTCCAAGGAGTCGGCTTCGCCATCAAAAATGAGCTGGTTGACCACCTCAAAGAATCCCCCTGCGGGGATAACGAACGCCTCATGACTCTTCGACTCACCCTATCCCGGAACCATTGCGCCACAATCATCAGTGCGCATGCTCCAACACTCGATGCAACTGATGAGGCCAAAGAGAGTTTTTACACCAACCTCAAAAAAAGCTTGACTGCTGGCAAAGCTAGGTATACCTTAGTAGACAGAGAAGGACTTGCTCTTGCATAGCCCCTTAATGCATTGCCTCACTCGATGGAGTACAGTTGCTTGTTACGTGGGCACACGTCCAGCCTTTCTGTTGTCAGTTTTTCAGCAACACAGTTGAAAAGGGCTGTGCTGCAACAGGTGAAATGCTTGTCTTCATTTATGCTATACATTCCAATAGATGCAACGTATGCTATTTCTATGTGAGGGGCCACAGGTCCTTTCTCTGTCTGTGATGTGACTGTCTGGTTCCTGGTTATCACAGAAGCAAACCGCAAAGACTGAAGCAGTATAACTAGATTATTTCAAACCTTTGCTTCTCTGCCCTTGTGGTTTATTTACTGCATCTGAAGCCCCTTGATCTGATTACACACTTGAACTAACTCTCTTCATCCATTATTCTTCATTGTTCCACACAATTGGCAGTGTATTTTGGCGATTTTCTCTCTTACTTGAGGTTAAATGACCGCGGGTGCGAGAAAACTGGGCATATTACCACATTTTAAATTCAGGCAGCCTGGGGCATGCTGAGGTATAGCTTGAATTCAGAGCCCTGCCACTCACCTTGGGTCATTCAGAACGGCTGCTTCATGAGCGGGTTATTCAAAGTTTGGTAGCTCGATGCAATCAAAGAAAATTCATTTCTGCGTTATTTTGGTGTCACAAAAAGATGGGGAGGGCCATTCGGCCCATCCGACCCATCCAGCCCATCTTAATTTATCCATCCAGAGAGATCCTAATGCCTCCCCACCCCGCACCCCCCCCCCCCCCCCCCAGTGTAGCACCTACTTGTTCCTAAATGATCGGAGTGATTTTGCCTCCACTCTGGAGGTTTATTCCACACATTGATCACTCGTTGTGTGAAGAGGATTTTTTTGATATCAATCCTCAAATTACCGTGTACTAGTTTGAACCTGTGTCCCCTGGCTCTACTCCTGCAGTTTTGTTTAAAATAATAATCCAGGTTAATTTTCTGCATACTGTCAATCATTTTCGATACCTCTATAAGGTCACCTCTCAGATGCCTCCTTTCCAGGTTGTGAAGCCCAAGTCTCTATAGTCTTTCCTCGTACCTAAAACCCAAACGCTGGGGATCAGTCTCATGTCTCTTTTCTGCACTGTCTCCAGCATTAGAATCTCTCTCTTGTATCTCCATGACCAGAACTGGTCACAATATTTAAGGTGCGGTTTGACCAGTGTACTGCACATTGTTGGCTTGTTTGACATGTATCCTATTGTTTTGACTATAGCCCCTACCTGTCAGACCACACCTTGAATATTCTGTCCAGTTCTGGCCACCAAGCTACAAGAGAGACACTCGAGGCCCAATCACTTGCACCGTCTCTGTTTCTCCCTGGCAGTTGTCTATAATCGGGCAAATGGTGCTGACCATTCACATTACCATAGGCGTCAATTACACAAGCACCACTTAAATCCTGTTAAGCGGGCTGGTTATTTCGGGCAGTTCAAGCAGTTGTGTACACCTCTGTAAAGTGAGATTGCTTGTCATCAAGTCCCTTTGAGCAGTCCAAACGCCTTCAGTCACGTCTCTTTTGCATTTCTATTCTTCAAAATGAATGCAGAGTTAACAAACTGGCATTGCTCGGGTCAGTCGCAGGGCAATGCTTCGTGCATCTAAGCTCAATCTCCAAAACAGTGGTCCCTACCACACCCGTGCCGTTCCTGTTCCCTGCACCAGCCATCCCTGTAGTCAGTTTGACAACACCAGTTCAGTTGCAGTTGATGCCCTGCAGACACAATCCGACTATTTGATCTGTGCTCTGCCCATATATGGAGAAAGCACAGACTAATCCTGTAAAATCACACCTCGTGGGCTGAGTGCTGCAGCTCATTGTGTGACATTTAATGCCTTTCAATGAACGTCCTCCACTGCTAGACCTCTTTACCCACACAAACTGAGAACAGAATAAAATAAAACAAGCATACGCTGATTTAACATGGTAAAACTTCATTACTTACAAACATCTCTCACTATATCTTATTAGTAACAGCAGACTGTGACTTCCTGGATGTAATATAACATCTGTTGAGGCTCCTAAACAATCTTTCTTTGCTCTTGGGGTTTGACATTGCTTCTGATTACAGCCTTGTACTGCTTGCTCTCTCCGTTGTCCATTTCCTTTAGTAACAGTCATCAGTTTCAGCTATTCTGAAATCAGATGAACAGTCAAGGACAAGAAAGGGACAATTTGACCCATCAGAGCTCATCCTTCCAGTAGCTAGCACTCCAAGGCAAGCATCTAATTCCATTTTCAGCCCCTCTGTGCCCTTGTTTCCGAGACCTTGGAGATTATTGTAGAGACTGGAGAAGCTGCCATTGTTCTCCTTAGAGCAGAGAAGGTTAAAGGGAGATTTAATAGAGGTGTTCAAAATCATGAGGGGTTTTGACAGAGTGAATAAGGAAGAAACTATTTCCACTGGCAGGAGGATCAGGAGAACACCGATTTAAGATCATTGGTGAAAGATCAGGAGTTGAATTGAGAATAATTCTTTTTACACAGTGAGTTGTTAGGATCTGGAATGCACTTCTTGAAAAGGTGGGGAGTGCAGATTCAGTAGTAACTTTCAAAAGGGAATTGGAGATATACTTCAAGAGAAATATTTGCAGGGCTCTGGGGAAAGAGCAGATGAGTGGGACCAATTGGATCACTCTTTCAAAGAGCAGGCACGATGGGCTGAACCGCCTCTTTCTGTACTGTATCATTCTGAGAGTCTATTCAAAACACCCATCCTGCCTGAGTGCAAAAGATATATCTTGTATGCATATTACAAATACATTTTTTGCTAATAGATGTTGCTACTGTGATGTAATATTTTAAACTAAACACTATGGAAATGGAAATCTCCCGGTAAACTCACTGGGCCTGTTGTTTAATTGTTCAGTCCCTGTCCCACTGTGTAAACATTCAGCCCTGTGCTATTACATTGGAAGTTTTTGGATTTGGAGTCTATCCGGAGTCTGTATCCAACTAATAATTTCAGAAAGTGCTGTGGTACCGAGGTTGGATGAAGACAGGATCAGGATATGGGGGTAGAATTTCCGCGTTGACTGCAATCAGGAGATAAAAGATTAGAATTCCTTCACCTCCCACAGGGCACTTCCAGAGAAGATCTTTGATTCAGTGTCATTCAAGACCTTCAAAGCAGCAGCTAGATCGATATCTGTTTAACCAGCAGGTTTGAGTGTTATAAAGATAATTGCACGGATTTAAATTTTTCTCCAGAGCATGTGGGGACAGAGTTTAGGGGATCAACAAGTGGGTCTGGTCCACAACAGAATAACGTCGCTGGATGGAGAGCATAAGAACATAAGGAATAGGAGCAGAAGTAGGCCATTTGGCCCGTTGAGCCTGCTCCGCCATTAAATAAGATCATGGCTGATCTGATCATGGGCTGAGCTCCACTTCCCCGCCTACTCCCCATAACTCTTCGCTCCCTTATTGTTCAAAAATCTGTCTACACCGTAAATATATTCAATATTTCATTCATCTCAGAAGCTTCATTGAGTCAAAGCTCTATTCTTGCTCCAGACTTGGGTTGTTATCTATCTCCAGGATATATTGGTGTTCAGTTTCCATGGGGACGTTTCCCGATTTTCCGCCGTAACTTTGTTGGAAACAACTGCTGACGCTATTTGTCCAGAGTATCAGTAGATCTTCCACTGAAGTAACGGCAGGAGAAGGCCTGCAGGAATTCTACCCCACCGTGTCTAACGGCATGTCTGTTCAATGTGTCTGCTGCTGTTTTCACAAAATATTGCAGCACAGACGTGATATTTAAGCCCATCGTGCCTCTGCCGGCTCTTTGAAAGAACCGTCCAATTAACTCACTCCCACTCTGCCCTTTCCCCATAGGCCAGCAAATTTCTCCTTTTCAGTTCTCCTTTACATGTATTTATCCAATTTCATTTTGAAGTTGACTATTGAATCTGCTTCCACCACCTTTCAGGTCGTGTGATCCGTGCTACACTGAAAAATCCTAACACATAAATTTTTGATCATCGACTGTTGGAAAGGGCTTTATGGAAAGTGAAGATGGTGCTCACTCGAGGGAATGCAAAAGAATTGGGAAAGGTGGAAGTAAGATTGAGGGTTTCTGGTAAAATGGAGGCCACAAACACATAAAGGAGAAAAAAAGGAAGTTGAGCAAAGTGCAAAGAATATAAAAGTAACTACAGGTTGAGTGTCCGAAATCCGGAGTTCTAAAATTCAGAATGTTCCGAAATCCAGACACCATGCTGATCCGTGGAGGGGTCGTCTGGAATTCGGAAAATGTTCCGAAATCCGGACATTTTTTTAAAACCGATTACCGCTGCGAGTTGGGCCTAGGGAATGGGGGAAAAAAAGATGTTTTCCAGAAAACAAAGAATAAAAATTCACAAAACCCTTACCTACTAAATCGTTGAAAAAGAATAAAAAAATAAAAACTTTAACTTGCCCCTTTTGCGGGTCTTTAACGCAGGTTTTTCCCGGCCGCCGACACTGCTGAACCGGGCCTACTAATCAATCCCGGACCAGACCCGACGCCGACCCTCCCTCTGCCACCCCGGACTCTCTGTGGGGGCCCCCCCCCCCCCACTCCGCTGCTGCCTCCCTCCCCCCGCTGCCCTGGACCCGATGCTGACATTCCCCCCCCCCCCATCCACCGCCTCAGCACCCTTACGTTGGCCCAGGCGTTTCCAGATTCGGGGCGTCGGAAAGACGTTCCGGATTTCGGAAATACCCAAAATCCGGAACAGCCTCAGTCCTGAGGTTTCTGGATTTCGGACGCTTTTCTTCTGTGAGGGTATTTATTACTCTGTTGATGAAGCCTCTTCTCCTTCCCCTTGCTGTGGCTGTCTGAGTTATATGTCGCCCGTATCCAAGAGAAGATGACCTGTTGCTAGGCTGAGGCTTGTATAGCTATTATCAGGCTGCTTGAACAAATGCTCAGGGATGGCCTAGTTGCCAATGTCTCTGGTTTCCCAGCTCCACCAGCCCAATTCTCGAACTGACAGATGGAGGGTGTAAGTGAACTAGGATTTTATTACCTCGTGGACCAAATAGATTTAGAAGTAGCAGCATGTTTTCAGTCAAGTATTCTGTTTTTCCAAATGTATTCTGTCGTGATTCATTTTTAGGAATAAGGATTTTTGGGGGATATTTTTATTGCAGATGTCTATCTTTTGAAACTGCTTGCCCCACGCTCTGAGTAAATTTTATATGTTTAGGTGTCAGCTGTGGCTCAGCGTTAACACCCTCAACTCTGAGTCAGAAGGTTGTGGGTTCATTTCCCACTCCAGGAACTTAAGAAGGTAATCTCGGCTGACACTCCAGTGCAGCACTGAGGGAGTGCCCTCATGTGGGTGCAAAAGATTCCATAGCACTATTTTGAAGAAGAGCAGGGGAGTTATCCCTGGTGTTCTGGTCAATATTTGTCCCTTAACCGACATCACTATAACAGATTATCTGGTCATTATCTCATTGCTGTTTGTAGAACCTTGTTGTGCATAGATTGGCTGCTGTGTTTCCTATATCGCAGTAGTAACA
The DNA here is from genome assembly GCF_044704955.1 of Pristiophorus japonicus. Lineage (NCBI taxonomy): Eukaryota > Metazoa > Chordata > Chondrichthyes > Pristiophoridae > Pristiophorus > Pristiophorus japonicus. The sequence goes on along the minus strand of NC_091980.1, from coordinate 137,308,840 downwards.
ACACTTCAAAAGTATTTCATTGGCTGAAACGTGCTTTGTGATGTCCTGAGGTTCTGAAAGGCGTTATAGAAATGCAAGTCTTTCTTTTGTAGGTGTGTCTCTCTTCCATTTTCTTCCCCTCTCTGAAGCTGGTGGGTAGGTTTTCTGCATTTCGGTGCCTGACAAGCGCAGCCTTGCAGGTCTTTCTGCCTGGGTCACTTGATTGGCTGTTCTGCTTGCGTGCCAACTTCAAGGTCTCCTGGACAGTGGCGACCAAAAGGCCCCTGAGTGCTTCAGATTATCAAGGGAAGGACGATTTTCACTTGCTCGAGAAGTCTTTGGCATGTCCCTGGGTACCCCATTGTTTCTCCAGTCCGCAGGAGTCCAGGATGGGGCTGGGGGACGAGTGAGGGGAGGAGTGGCAGACCTTTGCTGCAGATTCCTTCAGGTGCCCCAACGCTACAGCGACCAACCAGCATTCCCCCAGCAAAATGAGGCAGGACACTGGAAACTGTCACCGCCTTATTTAAGTACGAACACTGGGCCTGCAGTTATATCAGCAGGAATAGCCCCAGGAAATCCTGGAGCAGTTCAGTGGAGCTTGGAAACCTAATGGAATGGGTCCCTCTTCATTTTTGCTCTTCACTGCTCCTGAGAGAACAATAAATTGCATTTATATAGCGCCTTTAACATGGTAAAAGCATCACATGGCACTTCACGAGCGTTATCAGATTAAATTTGGCACCGAGCCACATGAGATATTAGGACAGGTGAAAGTCATAAGTTTTAAGGAGCGTCTTAAAGGAGGGAATGTTTAGGGAGGGAATTCTAGAGCTCAAGGCACAGGCAGCTGAAGGCACGGCCGTCAATGGTGGAACGATGAAAATTGGGGATGCACAAGAGGCCAGAATTGGAGGAGTGCCGAGATCTTGGCAGGTTGTAGGGCTGGAGGAGGTTACAGAGGTAGGGAAAGGTGAGGCAATGGGGAAATTTGAACACAAGGAATTTTAAATTCGAGGTGCAGCCGGACAGGGAGCAAATATAGGTCGGCGAGAAGCAGATTACAAATCTACGCTGTGTTGGAACTTGCCACGTTTTTATCCTTCAGGAAAGTTGTAGATAAAAAGAAGGAATCAATAATTTTGAATCTTTCTGAAAGTGTTTTGTTGAAACCGAAGCTTAGTGCTGAATACAGTATTGTAGCTGCGGTATATAAATTGGTTTCAGCTTTAATGTATCTGCTATCTAATTTCTCGGAGGCAGGCTGCACCGGAGTGTGCAGATGTAATTACGACGGCTGACTGGCGTGAATGATGATATCCCGCATCCCACCTTATAAAGGGAGGTGAATGTCTCTTATCAGGATCCGGCACATTTGAACGTAAAGAAGGGATTGACCCCTGGTGTCTGTCAAAAGCTGACTGGAAACAAATCACATTTACATTTAAATGTCTGGCCTGTTGCTCAGCACCTCCGAGTGTGCTGGAATCTGGATCCCGATTGCAGGCCAAGTGCTGGTCTGATTTTGAGCAGATGCACACTTTACTATGGCCTGCCTGAGGCACCTGTCATTTTTCCCCTTTCCTCCTCATCTTGCCCTCGTTCTGTAAGTACTGACTTCCCCCAGGTGGCCATTGTTCACGCGTGAGCCTGGGCAGGTAGTGTATTCTACCATGGGGGCTGTAATGGCTGAATCTCATTCTAACTTCAGCTGACATGCCCAATTCTTTGGGGTCACAGGTTGCGATCAAAATAAGGGACCCTGGAAATGAGTTTGCAAACTACAGGATGAGTTGTTGCAGCAAGCATCTCCGAATTACGCACAGTTCTGTTAAGACTATCCTACGAAGTGCTGAAGTGCTGCACCATAACGGACAGAAAGGTCATGGGTTCAGTGACCATTCTGAGTGAGTTAGCTGATCTCGGCTAGGATGGGGTGTTACAATTGGCCTCAGTGCCCTGGACTAGGGCACCTGCACTTCAGTGATTACCGCTGAAAGTGCGTGTGTGGCGGTCACACAAGGGTAGGTTGGGGATTGGTGGCGATGCCCCCCGCAGTCAAATAGCGTACTAACTTCCACTTGTACCAGTTACCAGAAAGCTGCCGGTATCTGTGGAATGGTGTAAAATCGGCGGGTGATAATGTGTAAAAGCGGAGGCTGGAAATCTGAAATAAAACCGGAAAATACTGTAACCACTCAGCAGGTCAGGCAGCAGCTGTGGAGAGAGAAAGAGTTAACGTTTCAGCTCCATGACCTTTTGTCAGATGCTGATTCTGGCGCTGAATAGCTTTTAAGCAAATACAGAGCCAGGGAAAACCAGGCGTGTGGGGGGTTGGGAGGCAATGAACGAATGGGAGAGGTCTGTGAGAGGGTGAAGGGCAGCAGTGATTGTATCACAAAAGGGTTGAGGGTGCATGGCATAAGGAGCTGATAATTGGACAAACATGGAAACAAAATATGGTCCAGAGGAGCTGTAAATGGTTTCAGAATGTCCGAGAGAAAATGGATGATTCAGAGTTGAAGTTGCTAAACTTAATGTTGAGGCCAGAAGGTTGCAAAGTGCCCAATAGAAAGATGAGGTGCTGTTGCTTAGGTCAGGGGAGTCATTGGCAAATGGTCTGCAGCCACAAGGGCAATGGCGTGTTTCTACGGTAACTGTATGATGGTTTAGCTGGCAGCTGCTTCGCTCTTTCTGCAGGTCCATCGCACGTCTCAGCTGAGCAAACCTGGCTGGCTGCAGAATTTCAGTTCACTCAGTTCTTGCTGACTGCAACCTACTGAGCTCCAAACCAAAGCTGACGGCGTGCTTCTTGCAATCAACAGGCCCCAAAAGGAGGGAGGTTGGCCTCCCTCGAATAGAGAAATCTAGATTAAAAAAGATGCAGAGGAGATTTGCCAGATGGCTACTAGGGATGAGGGACTTCAGTTATGTGGGGAGACTAGAGAAGCTGAGGTTGTTCTCGTTAGAGCAGAAGGTGGTTAAGGGGAAATTTATTTGAGGTGTTCAAAATTATGAGGGGATTTGATAAAGTACATAGGGTGAAAGTGTTTCCAATGGCAGGAGGCTCGGTAACCAGAGAAAACAGATTTAAGATCATTGACAAAAGAACAATAGGGGAGATGAGGAGAAATGTTTTTTACGCAGCATGTTGTTAGGATCTGGAACGCACTGCCTAAAAGGGTGGTGGAGGCAGATTCAATAGTAACTTTCAAAGGGGAATTGGAGATATACTTCAAAAGTAAACATTTGCAGGGCTATGGGCAAAGAGCAGGGGGGCTCTCTCAAAGAATCGGCACAGGCACGATGGGCTTAATGGCCTCATTCTATTCTGAAAGATTCTATCATTCTATAACTAAGCTGATTTGAAACCTGTTCGTAGCTCAATCCTATCAACCCAGTCAAGTTGAAGTAAGCTCAGCATATCGCCTAGTACACTGCTCTCCCATACCATCTGCTGTTTCCACAATCAGAATGAAGAAATGATATTCTGTTAGTATTGACAAATAGCCGAATCCCATCTGGGAATGGGCATTTTATACAGAATCCACTCGTCCAATTGGAACATCATAAATATCCGCTTCAATGATCTCATGAATAGAGCCAGTTGCCGATGAAGTCTGAGCAGCATTTCACAGTTACAGTCACTGGTACAGAACTGACTCTTGGGGTAGTGGAGATGGAGGGGTGATGCCGCACATTATATTTGCCTCCAGACTCTCTGTGACCGACAGATTTAAAACATAAAAAAGTTGAGGAAACTAGGAGTAAGACAGTTAACTTTTATTATTCCACCTTGCGGTAGTTTGGTGCTGATCACTCTGCACAATTCATGTTTGGGGGGGCAGTCGGGGTCATTTTGTTTGTCAAGAAATAATTGGAAGGCAGTTATCACGATGCCCCATCATTAGCTCATTTTATGTAAACTGCTCTTATTCCGCCAAGGGTTACTGGTGATTTGAGGTGTGCATAGTCTCTCCTTACTGCTCAGCAACATCTCTTGGATGCCAGATGTGGCTCAGTAGGTAACATTCTCGCCACTGAGTCAGAAGGTTGTGGGTTTAAGTCCCACTGTTGGAAGTGCTGTCTTTCAGATGAGACGTTAAATCAAGGCTCTGTCGACCCTCTCGGATGTAAAAGATTCCATGGCAATATTTCGAAGCAGCAGCGTTATCCCCGATGTCCTGACCAATATTTATTCTTCAACCAATATCATTAAAACAGATTATCTGGTCATTTATAACATTGCTGTTTGTGGGACCTTACTGTGCACAAATTGGCTGTCATGTGTCCTACATTACATTATTTTTTTTAAGTACTTCATTGACTGCAAAGCACTTTGGGACATCCTGAAAAGGGCTATATAAATGCAGATCTGTTTCTTTTCGTGTTTATACATTCATCAATTTTAGAGGCTTCGGTCCAAGTTTTTATAATCTATTACGATGACATATAAAATATTTACAAAGTGTAACAATTATACTTTTAGTATTTGCTTTTCACTCAAGTGAATTTCAGGCACCCAGCACTGTCACTGGTCAAGTGCTCAAACTTACAGGATATGGAATCACATAGAATCATAGAACGATGCAGTAGAGAAGGAGGCCATTCAGCCCATCGTGCCTGTGCCGACTCTTTGAAAAAGCTATCCAATTAATCCCACCCCACCGCTCCTTCCCGATCGCCCTCCAGATTTTTCCCATTCAAATATTGATCCAGTTCCCCTTTGAAAGTTATTATTGAATCAGCTTTCACCACCCTTTCGGGCAGCGCAGTTTGTAACAACTATCAATTGCCATAAGAACCTGCACCTTCTATTTTTACATTTAATCTCGGGTTGTGGGGCGTCTCTGGTGAGGCAGGCATTGATTGCCCATGCCTCATTGCCTTTGAGAATGTGTTGGTGGGCTCAGGATCATGGGCCTGCTGTAGATGCAGTGTTGGATACCGCCTGACGGCTGTGTGCACTATAATCTGTGAGTCCGAGGTCTGGAACCTGAGGGCGTTGATTGATTTGCTTCACAAATCCATTTTGCCAGATTTCAAATTATAACAATTAAACACGTGTCACCAGGAAATGTCACTTGATTGAGGCTGATAATTTCCCGTCACTCTGAATGCAAAGCCAGTCGCAGTTTGTTGACGCTGACGTCCAGCTTCCAAAAACAGATGTCCCCTCATTCCAAATCTCCATGATAAATCTGTCAGGACCTCTGATTGCTTTCTCCTGCAAGGTGTGATAACTCTCGTTTATGAGACACTGTAAACCAGCTGTTAATTCTCTCTAAAATTAGAAATGATTGTTCACGGCAGTCGGGAGAAGTTGCCCCCTCCCCCCACCAATCGGCTTGAAGACTGCTCTTGGGCTCCAGGTGGGGCTGCTTCTCTTTAATGGCTCGGCTGTCTGTTCGCAGCCTGTTCTCTTCTCAGCTCGTCATTAATTCCAAACCTAATGAGTTGTTGAAGGATTAGGAGAATGTGCTGTATACATGTTGCAATCCATATACAAGGTGGCTATAATTGTTCTCATGACACTAAGTATTGGCAATTGTAACATTTAGAATGTAAAAAAAGAACGTGTTGCTTTTACACTGGGGGAAAAAGTGTTCATCAACGGCCATCGGTCTGGCGTTATTTTATTGAGTCTAAAGCTGGCCAGGGGACAAGGCAATGAGGGGGGGGTAGAGAGAGGGGGCAATAAGCAATCAGAGGCTTCTTTCCTAGCGATGACAATTGCTTGAAACCCTTAATAATAAATACCTCCATTTTAATGCACAGCAGTAACCGAGGGACAGAATTCTGGTGTCTGGTTTACATTTTGTGACTGACTGTTCAAAATGGGGACAGTCCGGACCCAAAATGGGAGTTTGTCTTTGCGTTCATTTTGACAAAATCTTAGATCGCAGCCACGTGGCTTTTCTGCATGCGCCAGACCTCCGAGTTCAGTTATAAACCTATTTCCATTTAAATTGTTCTGGGAAATCTCCCCATCTCTCCTCTCCTCGAGCCTTGAGAAGCGTACGGGTGCTGGCAGCCCTCTGGTACCTGGCCTCTGTGACCATTCTTCACCTGTGATCCTAGACATTGAGTGACGGCAAGCTGTTAGGGCGTTAGAAGCAACTGTCTTTGCCTGCTGATCACCCGTGCAGATTTACCAGCAGGGGTCAGTGAGTGGAAATGGGGAGTGGGAGCCAAGGCTGATGTGTGCCCTCCTTAACCCAACATCACCGAGGCTAAATGTAGGGTCCCAGTACAGCCCTGGCTGAAATCAGCTAACTCAGCACACACCAGGGATCAAACTGGCACCGTACTGGCCTATGTGACTTGGTATCATCCCAAGTGACACAGTTATAACCTGAGCCAGCAGAAGGGCCAGTTAATGCTTCTTAACTCTTCAATCAAGTTTTAATTTTGAAATATATTTTAAAGGTTCAGTCAGTTCTTTTTGTTTAAAGTACTCCATTTTATATATTTTTTAAGTTTACTTCAAAAAATACGTTGACTTTTTTTTAAGTGCCAATTTTTAGTTTTGAGGGCTTTTGATAGAGTAAATAAGATTTAAGATAATTGGTAAAGGAACCAAAGGGAGATGACTTTTTTACATGAGCGTTATTATGATTTGCAATGCACTGCCTTGAAAGGGCAGTGGAAGCAGATTCAATAGTAACTTTCAAAGGGAATTGGATATATAGTTGAAAAATAAACATTTGCTGGGCTATGGGGTAGGAGCAGGGGAATGGGACAAGTGGTAGCTTTTTCCAGAGAGCCGGAACAGGCACAATGGGCTGGATTGCCTCCTTCTGTGCTGTATGATTTTAGTCTTGCAGTGAAACCTATGGGCTCAAGTCTCACTTGAGGCCAGAGTTGGAAGAACAGAGAGTTTTAGGGAGAGTTTCGGACTAAGAAGGGCACAGAGATAGGAAGGAGTGAAGCGTGGAAGATGAGAATTTTAAATTGGAGTTATTGGAAGACCAGAAGGCAGTGCAGGTCAACAAGGACAGGGATGATTAGTGAGGGATAGGATACAGGAACCAGAGTCTTTGATTAGCTGAAAGTTATAGATGGTAAAGGATGGAAGCCCAGCCAGGACAACATTGGACTAATCAAGTTTGGAAGTGACAAAGGCATGGAGGAAGGTTTCAGCAGCAGATAGACTGAGGCAGAGGAGAGTGATGTTATGGAGGTGGAAGTAGGTGGTCCTTGATGGGGTCGGAAGGTCAGCTCAGGGAGGAATACAACGCTGAGGTTGCCAACAGTCTGGTTCAATTTAACAGCGACCAGGGAGAGGGATGGAGTTCTATGGTAGGGGCCAAAAACGATGGCTTTGCTTTTCCCAATGTTTAACCGGACTAAATGTCAGTCAAGCAATCTGACAACGCAGAGGCAGTGAGGTGGTGGTGGTGGTGAGTTCGAGCTGGTTGCCATCAGCGTACATGTGCAACCTGACACCATGTCTTTGCATGATGTCATCAGGGGACGTTATGCAATTGAGGAAGAGGAAAGGGCCAAGCATCGATTCTCCGGGTTCTCCAGACATAACAGTACAGGGCCTGGAGGAGAAACTGGAGAAGCTCCGGCTACAATTGCATCGGTAAGAGTGGAGCCAAGTAAGGGCAGTCAGTGAGCTGGACAATGGAGCAGAGGGGTTTCAGGAGGAGGATGTGGAGGGAAAATGCACCAGTCACACAGGATGTCATTTGTGACTCTGATTGGGATTGTTCCAGTGCTATTATAGGGGCGGAAACCTGATCAGAGAGTTTCAACCATTAAGTGCATGTTTTACTTCACCTCTGAGAAATATCTAGGCTTCATTATTTTGCCACAAAATCATTAAAGAATCAGGCTGCTTGCTTCGAGTTCATCATTTTGGGAAGATGGCAAATGCATTTGCTTTTGGAAGCAGCATTTGTGTCACATCTGTTCAATCCTGGTCTTCAGCAAAGGGCCAGCGAGCGAGAAATCAGCTCTCGATCCCGCTCTTGATCGCTATTCACTGACTTCTGCTGGCAACTGCATGTCAGGCTTCATGTGATGCTCCCCATAGTCAAATAGCATGCCAGCAGTCACGATCTAAGCTCAGGTACAGAGACTGACAACTCTGGGTGAGAGCAACTTCCATGGAATTGTCCCACAGCAAGAGTGAGAGGGAAGGGGGTGGGGGGAAACATTTAGGAAAAAGGGATCTCAGTGTTGCTCCCGACTCTTAAAAATGAATGGGTGCTGGTGCTTAGACTATCTCTTACACAAAAAAACACTAAGCACTATAATGTGTTGCCATAGCAACCAGAGCCTTGAATCTGCAGAGCGCAGACAAAGGTATATCCTTTAAGAGTGAGCTTAAAAAAAAGCAACGTTTTTTTGTTTTGGTTGGAGATATTTAAACACTGGAATCCTGAGGGAGAACAGCTCTCCATGAATTTTTTATTAAAATCTTTTAGCAGTATAAGTATTGAACAAATAAAAAAAAAATCATTGAACCAAATTGAATTGTTCAGTGTGGCTAAGGTCAGAGATAGCTGCACTGCAATATCCTTGCAACATCAGCTGACAGTGAAAGTGAGAAAAATGGAATATCTTTCCAATGAAGGACAATTTCTTATGTCATTAAATGTGATACATGAAGAATGTCTGTCGCATTGTCTTGGCCATAAGAGGAGGCAAGGGGAATTGAACCCCCATATCTCTCTCTCTCTCTCTCTCTCTGTACTGCCCCCTCCCCCATACTTGAGCTCCTGTAGTTGACAATTAGGCCAATTAAGAATAGCCCGGCAATTATTGTAGTTGGTTTGTAAACATTTTCTGCGCTTATCACATTGAGGGATGCCACTGCCAAGCACTTCCTTCAGTCAGTTTGCGAACTCCATGTCAGCATCTCCCAGAGCAGGAGTCAGTATCAGCATGGTCCTAATTCAGTGCACCATGTTGTGCAAAGCTACCTCCAGTCTGCCCCAACATTGAGCCAATTTTACATTTTGTGCGTCAGCCTGGACTCAGTGGGTGGCACTCTCGCCTCTGAGTAGGTTGTGGGTTCAAGTCGCATTTCAGAGACTGGAGCATAAAATCCAGGTCATCAACCTGAAACGTTAAATGCTGCTTCTCCCTCCACAGATGCATTCCTGATCTGCTGAGTATTTCCAGCATTTTCTGTGTTTATTTCAGATTTCCAGCATCTGCAGTATTTTGCTTTTGTAATCTATTTCGTGATGTTGTTTGAGGGATAAATATTGACCAGGACACCGGGGAGAACTCCCCTGCTCTTCTTCGAAATAGTGCCATGGGATATTTTACATCCTCTTGAGCCAACAATCGGGGCTCGGTTTAAGGTCTCATCCGAAAGATGGCACCTCCGACAGTGCAACAGTCCCTCAGCACTGCGCTGGAGTGTCAGCCTAGATTATGTGCTCAAGTCTGTGCAGTGAACCCTTCTGACTCAGGCGAGAGTGTTACCATCAAGCCATGGCCGACACTATGGGCGGAATATTGAATCAACCCAAACTCGTCAGATGTATGACCTTTACAGGCAACAGAGAAATGAGACTTTTATCCTATTAACCTGAGCATTTGACTCCAGGTTACAGGCCCATCAATTGCACTGTTAGAGAGAAAAGTCAACACTGATAAATAATGAAACTGAAGACTTTCAGAAAACCCCGGAAACAGTTAGGTGAAATTGGTCTCAGATCAATTGAATACACATGATTTCATAGGATATACAACACAGAAACAGGCCATTCGGTGTTCATGCTCCACTCGAGCCTGCTCCTGTCTTTCCTCATCTAACTCTATATTGGTGTAACCCTCTATTCACTTCTCCCTCATGTGCTTAACTAGCTTTAAATGCATCTATACTATTTGCCTCAACTACTCCCTGTCCATTTAGAAACATAGAAACTAGATGCAAGAGCAGGCCATTCGGCCCTTTGAGCCTGCACCACCATTCAATAAGATCATGGCTGATCATTCAACTTCAGTACCCCTTTCCTGCTTTCTCTCCCTTGATCCCTTTGGCCGTAAAGGCCATATCTAACGAACTGGCCTCAACAACTTTCTGCGGTAGAGAATTCCACAGGTTAACCAATCTCTGAGTGAAGAAGTTACTCCTCATCTCGGTCCTAAATGGCTTAACCCTTATCTTTAGACTGTGACCACTGGTTCTGGACTTCCCCAACATCGGGAACATTCTTCCTGCATCTAACTTGTCCAATCCCGTCAGAATTTTATATGTTTCTATGAGATCCCCTCTCATTCTTCTAAACTCCAGTGGATACAAGCCCAGTTGATCCAGTCTCTCCTCATATGTCAGTTCTGCCATTCCGGGAATCAGTCTGGTGAACCTTCACTGCACTCCCTCAATAGCAAGAACGTCCATCTCACCACTCTGAATAAAGACGTTTCTTCTCAATTCCCTAGTTGATTTCTTGGTGATTATCTTATATTGATGGCCTCTAGTTTTGCTCGTCCCCACAATAGCAACAATTGTATTTATATAGCGCCTTTAACAGTAAAATGTCTCAAGGTGCTTCACAGGAGTATTATGAGACAAAAAATTTGACATCGAGCCACATAAGAAGAAATTAGGCCAGGTGACCAAAAGCTTGGTCAAAGAGCTAGGTTTTAAGGAGCGTCTTGAAGGAGGAAAGGTAGATTTAGCCAGGCAATTCCAGAGCTTGGGACCTAGGCAACAGAAGGCACGGCCACCAATGATTGAGCGATTATAATCAGGGATGCTCGAGGGCAGAATTAGAGGAGCGCAGACACGTGGAAATACTCTGTCTATTCAATCAAAACCTTTTATGATTTTAAAGACCTCTGCTAGGTCAACCCTCAGTCTGTTCATCCTTTCCTGATAAATATCCTCGCATTTCTGGTATCATCCTTGTAAATATTTTTTGCACCCTCTCCTTTTATGTTGCACATTGTAGAAAGTTTTCATGGATCTTGTAAGAAAGTTTTCATGGATCTTGTAATTTGTTTTTGCTTAATACACAATACAAATAATGAAGCCCAGTTTTGTCTATTGTTCCATGGGCTGCTCCTCCCACTTCAGTGTCAAAAGAATTCCAAAGGTGTGCAGCTCCTTTCAGGCCCAAGTAAGCAGGCCGCCGGCCAATACGTCACATATAATGCTGGATTATTATTTTTTTAATCTGAGTTGATGGTGATCCCATGCTCTTGCCAGTAGCGCTTGCAGTGGAAGGAGATGCCAGTGAAGTAAGCTTGGCAAGTTGCTGCAGTCCCTCCCGCAGATAGCACATGCTGCGGCCACAGTGAACTGCTGGTGAATATTGAGTCCAGTGACAGGGTTGCTGGCCAAACAGACTGTGGTGTGCTGGATAGCGTTGAGTGTGAATGTTGTTGCAGCTCCTCCCATCCAGGTTAGTGTTTCATTACACTCCTGACTTGGGCCTTGTAGATGGTGAGAACTTTGAGGTCAGGAGGTGAACTACTCTGCCTTGCTCTAGTATCTCTTCCACTTAAGCTGTGGTCACTGTGACCCACAGGATGTCGATGGTGGGGGTGCTCGATGATGGCGGTGCTATTGATTCTCATCAGCCGGTGATTGGGCCTTATTTTTAATCCAATACGGTGATCACTTGGCACTTGTGTGGCATGACTGCCACCTGTCAACCAAGCCTGGATGTGGGCCCAATCCTGCTGTAGGCTGGCAAGGGCTGCTCCATTCGCGGACGAGTCGAGAATGCAGCTGTACACTGCAGAATTGGCAGTAAACGGCCTCGCTCTTGAACTTATCATGGAGAGAAAGTCATTGAAGGCATTGATGAAGCAGCTGAAGACACTGCCATGCGGAGCTCCGAAAGCTGCGATGATTGGTCTGCAACATCCACGACCATCTCCCGTTGTGCCAGGTATAACTCCAGCCACTAGAGAATGTTTCCCATGACCCACCTTGACCTCAGCTTTGCTAGTTTTTTAGCGCTATGTGCGGTCGAATGCTGCCTTGATGTTGAGGGCTATTACTCTCTGCTCTCCTCCAGTATTCACTCTTGTGTCCACGTTAGTATCAAGACTGTGAGGAGGTCTGAAGCCGAGTGGTTCTGGTGGAACACGAACTGAGCAGCAGGCATCAGTGGGCAGGTTATTGTTGAGTAAGTGTTGTTTGATTGTACTATTGATGGCTCCTTCCATCATTTTGCTGATGATTGGGAGAAAGCTGATGGGTTGTAATTGACCAGGTTAGGTTTATCCTGTATTTTTGTGGCTAGGAAAATCTTCAATGCTGCCTGGTTGATGCTGGTATTACAGGTACTGGAATATGTCTGAATAGTTCTGGTGCATACGTCTTCAGCACTATGTCCAGGATGTTGTCTGGTTCCATAGCTTTCACTGTATCCAGTGCACTCAACTACTTAATGTCTTATGGGAGTGAGCCAAATTGACTGGGCAGTGGCATCTATGATGGTGAGGACTGTGGAAGAAACCAAGTCTGATTGCCCACAGTACTTTTGGCTGAAGATGCTTGAAAACAGTTCAGCCTCGTGTTGGGCTTGGCAGTGGTTGAGGATGTGGATGTACATTAAAGACTCCTCGTCTGATTAGTTGCTTGGTTTCCACCACAATTCTCGACTAGATGTGACAGCATATTTGGTTGTGATCACATGTAGCTATACCTTGCTGTGTTTTGTGTTTAACATGCAGGTAGCCCTGTGTTATTGCTTTGTTAGGTTGGTGTCACATTCTGAAGTATGCCTGGTGCTGAGCATAGCATGCCCTCTATATTCCCCATTGAATCTGAGTTGGCGATTGAGAGGTGAGAGATGCGTTGGGCCATGGCATTGTAGATTGTGGTGGTGTACACAATCTGCTGTTGTGAGTTCACAGTCACTTTGGGGCTACTTGCTCTGCCCTTAGTCTGTCCCATTTAGCACAGCGGTAGTGCCACAGAACATGATGGAAGGTGCCCTCACTGTGAAGATGGCACTTTGTCTTCACAAGGACTGTGCGGTGTTCATTCTTCCCAATGCTTTCATGGACAGACTGGTCTCTGATGGGTAGGTTGGCAAAAACCTTCCAGATCTGGCCAGTTCTGCACTGGACACTGAATTTTAACAAATAAGCCACCAACTGGGCGACCAAAAACGAGTTTTCTTTCTTTGGTAGCACATCGATTAGACAAGCTGTGAATGGCCCAGATGGCAAGAGAGGAGATGAATAATAAAACACACACATTCTATTAATATTCAGAAGAAACAAACACCCACACACGGCTCTGCAGTAACCGTCGCAGTTCTGTTTACTGTGACGTTTTTCTGGTGACTGAATTGCAGCAATAATTTTGTTGCTTCATAACTCTTGTGAGCAGAATGCGTTTCGGTAAATGTGTTGTAGCCCTTCAGTCAAGCTGTGCGGGTAAGACTTGCAGTAGGTATATGGGAAGCACAGTGGTTGGGGGGGTTTATTTTGTTATAGCTGTGGAACCAAGGCGAAGGGCTAAGACGCCATAGGAGAAAATTAGATAAATCAAGAAGTGTGATGGGTTAATCCCGGGCTTGGGTTTTAAAAGCCTGATGGTTATTAGAGGAAAGGAAAACAGAGAGCGATCCTGGAGACAAACTGAATCAAATTAGAGGAGGGTGAATCTTGATTTCAGTACAGGGAAGATGTAGGGTGAAGCAATGTTATGTAGAATGGATTACCTGTATTTACAGATTATAGGGAAGAGGAGAAAAAAGTTCGGATCCGTTGGAGACTGAAGTTGCTGCTCATGAATGGGAATGATTTAATGTACTGAATTATTCAGACTTTGACGGCCTGCTGCTTTTCCAGATATCATGGATGAGGATGTAATTGGTTGCTTAAGATAACTGGCTGGCCATTTTACGAGCCATTGAGTCTGTCTGAATTTGTGCATGCTCTTGTAACCTGTGGGGGGACTGCTGCAGAGCTCATCTTGTTACCACATACTGTGATGCTCCTTTAAAACACGCTTCAGGGGAGAGGTTGCCAATGGGAATTGGAGCGCTGCGCTGCCGCTGCCCTGGCACGGGCCTTGATTTATAGAACGTGACTGCCGGACGAAAGGTTCCAGGGCGGCACAGAGCGAGCGGTCATGGCGCGCCGCCCATGCTGTTCCGTTACCTCCAGCCGGCCTGTGGGGTTTGTTAACCCAAGGCTGCAGCATCTTCCCCTGTCCCATGGGTAGAAAGGCAGTAACACTCGCTCAGGTTTTGAACCAGGCATTCTGGGTTTCGGAGCCTGGTTGCTCAGCAATTTTTGATAATCGACAAGTGGGACAGAAAAGCTCTCGGGTCTGATTAGCAACAGTAACTTTTTTTTAGAAAAAAATTAGTGTTCAATGCATTTCACACGTGTAAGTATCATTTTTTGAATGCTGCCTCTCCCACATCCAGTTAAGGAATGGGCTCAAAATGGCGGCCCGAGAGGAGAAGGCAGATTAGGCCAGGATATCCTGCTGGGTGGGGCCTTTACCTCGTGCATCCCAAAGGACTGCTCGTAGGTCTGGCTGTACCTTCTATACCTAGCTGAGGCAGCATGATATAATGGAGGAGGTGCAACATGGACTGTTGAGTATAAAAGATTCAGGGGTGATCTAATTGAGGGGGTTTAAGATGATTTGAAGGAGTAGTGGAAATCTGGAATTCTTACTCAAAAAGCTGTTGAGGCTCAGGTTCAATTGAAAATGTCAAAACTGAGATCGAGAGATTTCTGTTAGATAAAGGATATTAAGGGTTACGGAACCAAGAGCGGACAGGTGGAGTTAAAATACAGATCAGCCGTGAGTTAATTGAAAGGCAGAATCGAGGGGCTGAATGGCCTACTCTTGTTCAGATGTTCCTAATTGGAAAACCGCAGTCGCTAAGAGTGGAGCAAAATTGCAGCTTTTCGACGCAGAAGTAAAGGTGGGAATTAAACCGTGAAAATGGCAAGAAGTATCAGAAACTGACTCAGTGAGCTGCATCCTGCAACAATACTCACGGATCGGATTTGTCGATGAAAATCGTCATCGATAAAAATCACTGCAGAAGTCTCGCGACAGCACCTTCCATTAATGTAGCTGCTTTACCGTCCCAAAGAGCCGGGCGGCTGGGAATCGGCTGGAAGGTGGAGTCCAGTTTCCCCTGAAGACTAAAATTTAAAGTTTTAAATCAAGAGGTGAAACCAACACTGGGTTGGACCTTTTTTTTCCCCCCTGCCGATGTGGTGTAGGTTCTCATCCCTACTCCTCTTCATAGAGCTTCCCGGCACCTCGCACCTGCTTGGCTCACCGGGGTCCTTTCTGAACGGCCAGCTGCTGGGAGGTGTAAAGGAGAGCAGCCTGGTGTGAGGAGACACTGCGTGGAGCAGCGAGGGAATGAGCTAGACCTGACGTTTGTGGAGAAGGGGGAGGTGGGACTAGTCTATTTGTTATAATGCAAACAAATTCCTTAACTTACATTTTGTCTCTCTTGCTTTTGTTTTCCAGCTGACATAATTTCTACAGTAGAATTCAACAATACAGGAGAATTGCTAGCGACAGGGGACAAGGGGGGTCGAGTTGTAATATTTCAGAGAGAGCAGGAGGTGAGTTACACTGAAAAGCTAGCATGCCTGTTTTGTTCCTATTAAGCAGGGTCCTGCTGATTCACAAGCTGCATGGTTAGCGAGCTTTAAAGCTTCCCAAGGAGTGATTTAGAAAATGTATTCCCATATCTTACGAGCTAGCTTTTTTCCTCAGGCTTTTATGAGGCTGCATCTTAATATCTTTGCAATACTGACAGATCTGTTCCAGCTGTCAAACTGTGCTTGCCTTTTCCTTCATACTGCATGGAAATGATTGCCACTTGTATGGTTTTTGCCATTTCAGTCTCCATGCAACGAGAGCGGGTCTAGGAAACCATGGTGTAAACTGGGTCAGAAGGATGTGTGCTCAAGTTCCGCTTCAGGGACTTGAACAGTAAATCTAGGTTAACTCTCAGCGCAGTACTGAGAGAGTGCTGCACTGTCGGAGATGCCGCATTTCGGATGAGACATTAAACTGAGGCCTTTCTGCCCTTGTAGGAGGACGTAAAAGATCTCATTGTACTATTTTGAATAAGAACAGGGTAGTGGCCCCGGTGTTCTGGCCAATAATACCTAACAACAGATTATCTGGTCATTTATCGCATTGCTGTTTGTGGGACCTTGCTCTGGGCAATTTGGCTGCGCGTTTCTCGCATTGCAACAGTGACTACACTTCAAAAAGTACTTAATTAGCTATAAAGCGCTTTGGTACATCCTGAGGTTGTAAAAGGAGTTAGAATTTATTGCAAGTTCTTTTTTCTTTGTTTTATAACCAGTCCATAACAATTGACTTAGATTGGACTAGTTCACTTGCCAGTTGATTTAGTGTGGTACTGAATCATACAGATCAAGCAGGCGCCCAGTCTGTTGCCTGGGCATGTGCTGAGTTACTGGATTTCAGCCTGGCCTGCAGTAAGGACTCTCGGATTGGCCTGAGCATCTCCCGGGCGAGAGTGAGGGTACAAATTTAGCAAGCATTCTCACTCCAGTCGTTGAAGTATGTCAGATGGAACAAGATTGGGCTAGGCTGAGGGATAGTTAGCCAGCACTCACCATGTAGGTTCGCTTCCCAGTGGGTGTCATTTGCATTCGGTCCGCCGGCCAGAAAAGTTGGGCGGGGTGTGAAATGGGCACCCGATCTGCGACTGGCAGTTTTCCGCCCAGTGGAAAAATCTCCCCAATGAACGGTCGTTTGGGCGAGGCCACAGGGAACTACCATGGCTCCTGCGGAACTGTATCCCAGTACGAGCCAGCGCCTTTGGAAAGGGAGGAAAGGAAATGAGGAGGGGAAAAAAATAATTTTTTCTGCCCTCTGAGGAAATGCCCACCCTTACCCCAGACCTACCACGGAATGCTTGCATGGTGTAAAGGTAAAATATAAAATACAAATTGACCATTTATATACGCGTGTATATGGAGTATTAACAATCCTACTCTTTAACTCTTTACCACTCCTCTGAAAGTGATCACTGTTTACGGAGCCCTATCCAAGTTTAAAAGTTCTACTAACATTGAAAGGTTATACTTATCAGGAAAGTTTGAACAGGCTGGGCTTCTTTTCTCAAGAAAAGGGAAGGCTGAGGGATGACCTAATAGATGTCTTCAAAATTATGAAGGTGTTCAATAGGTTAGATGCAGGAAGAATGTTCCCAATGTTGGGGAAGTCCAGAACCAGAGGTCACAGTCTAAGGATAAGGGGTAAGCCATTTAGGACCGAGATGAGGAGAAACTTCTTCACCCAGAGAGTGGTGAACCTGTGGAATTCTCTACCACAGAAAGTAGTTGAGGCCAATTCACTAAATATATTCAAAAGAAGTTAGATGAAGTCCATACTACTCGGGGGATCAAGGGGTATGGCGAGAAAGCAGGAAGGGAGTACAGAAGTTTCATGTTCAGCCATGAACTCATTGAATGGCGGTGCAGGCTAGAAGGGCTGAATGGCCTGCTCCTGCACCTATTTTCTATGTAATAGGGTAGACGTAGAGAAGTTGTTGTGGGGCAGGCCAAAACTAGGGGCCAGAAATACAAAATGGTCACTAGTAACTGCAATAAGTAATTCAGGAGTACCTTCTTTACCCAGAGGGTAGTTAGAATTTGGAGCTCGCAAACACATGGGCCTAGATTTTTGCCGACTTTGCGACGGGGTTTTTGCCGCGATTTGACCCTCCGTGGCGAAAACCCGGTCAGCGAGATCCTCGGTGACCTCTTTGCGGTGGCGCTTCTACATACCGCTAGGGAGAGGTGCGCTAATGTGCAATGCCACAGATTGCATTAGCGTCGTACTTTCGGCTCTCTCAGGACCCGTACGTCACGCCCAGAATAGCGACAGGTCAAACTTGTTCGTGCAGCCCTGCTAGCAGTGGTAAGTATGAAGACCTGCATAAAGGTAAGTTAAAGTTTTTATTTTTTAATTATTTCTCAGCGATTTAGTAGGTAAGATTTTTTTGCAAATTTTTTTTGTATTTCCCCCCACCCTCCCCCCCACCCCGGGAATCAGTCTGGTGAACCTTCGCTGCACTCTCTCAATAGTAAGAACGTCCTTCCTCAGATTAGGAGACCAAAACGGAACACAATATTCCAGGTGAGGCCTCACCAAGGCCCTGTACAACTCCAGTAAGACCTCCCTGCTCCTATACTCAAATCCGCTAGCTAAAAAGGCCAACATGCAATTTGCCTTCTTCACTGCCTGCTGAACCTGTATGCCAACTTTCAATGACTGATGTACCATGACACTCGGGTCTCGTTGCACCTCCCCTTTTCCTAATCTGACACCATTCAGATAATATTCTGCCTTCGTGTTTTTGCCACCAAAGTGGATAACCTCACATTTATCCACATTAAACTGCATCTGCCATGCATTTGCCCACTCACCTAACCTGTCCAAGTCACCCTGCAGCCTCTTAGCGACCTCCTCACAGCTCACACCGCCACCCAGCTTAGTGTCATCTGCAAACTTGGAGATATTACACTCAATTCCTTCATCTAAATCATTAATGTATATTGTAAATAGCTGGGATCCCAGCACTGAGCCCTGCGGCACCCCACTAGTCACTGCCTATCATTCTGAAAAAGACTCGTTTATCCCGACTCTCTGCTTCCTGTCTGCCAACCAGTTCTCTATCCACGTCAGTACATTACCCCCAATACCATGTGCTTTAATTTTGCACACCAATTTCTTGTGTGGGACCTTGTCAAAAGTCTTTTGAAAGTCCAAATACACCAATCCACTGGTTCTCCCTTGTCCACTCTACCAGTTACATCCTCAAAAAATTCCAGAAGATTTGTCAAGCATGATTTCCCTTTCATAAATCCATGCTGACTTGGACCGATCCAAGCTTTCCAAATGCGCTGCTATTTGATCTTTAATAATTGATTCCAACATTTTCCCCACTACTGATGTCAGGCTAACTGGTCTATAATTACCCGTTTTCTCTCTCCCTCCTTTTTTAAAAAGTGGTGTTACATTAGCTACCCTCCAGTCCATAGGAACTGATCCAGAGTCGATAGACTGTTGGAAAATGATCACCAATGTATGCACTATTTCTAGGGCCACTTCCTTAAGTACTCAGGGATGCAAACCATCAGGCCCCGGGGATTTATCGGCCTTCAATCCCATCAATTTTCCTAACACAATTTCCCGCCTAATAAGGATTTCCTTTAGTTCCTCCTTCGCACTAGATCCTCGGACCCCTAGTATTTCCGGAAGGTTATTTGTGTCTTCCTTCGTGAAGACAGAACCAAAGTATTTGTTCTACTGGTCTGAAATGAGCTACTATGTTTTGTCCAGTTGTGAGGGATGCAGGAGAATGTGTGTTGCAAAGACTTCAATCCTGGCTTTTGACCTTTCGAACCTGATTTGAAACCTGGCCCACAGGCTGTTTGAGACTCCCAATAGTCTGCTGGCCATAATGGCCAATCGTGGAATGTGTTGGTTAGTTGCTATCCAGTCTTGGATTCCCGCTGATCCCAAGTTCAGCACCCTCTGGCCTCCAAACAAAAAGAGAAAATACCACAGATGCTGTAAATCTTAAAGACAAGGAGGAAATGCTGGAAACACTGAGCAGATCATAGAATGAGAGAATAGTACAGCACAGAAGCAGGCCATTCGGCCTATCGAGTCTGCGATGGCTCTTTCGGAAAGCAATCCAGTTAGTCCCACTCGATCCCTGTAGCCCTGCAATTATTTTCTCCTTCAATTATTTATCCAATTCCCTTTTGAAGGCTACTGTTGAATCTGTACCTACCACCCTATCAGACAGTGCATTACAAATCCTAACCACTTGTTACATTAAAAAAAATATTTTCCTCATGTCGCCACTAGCTCTTTTGCCAATCACTTTAAATCTGTGCTCTCTGGTTCTCGACCCTTCAGCCATTGGAAATGGTTTCTCTTTATTTACTCTCTTTAAATCCTTCATGATTTTAACTATCTCTATCAAATCTCCTTAGCCTTCCCTGTTCAAAGGAGAACACCCCCAGCTTCTCCCGTCAGCAGCTGTGGAGAGAACAGACAAGGTAACATTTGAGGTACGGGCACTTCATCAGAACTTTAAGATAGCACAGATGAATAATATTTAAAAAGAGCAGAAGGGAGGAGAGAAGGACAAGCACAAAAGCCCACACGCCACACACACATACAAAATGATTTGTAAAGTCCTCAAGTGTAAAAAAGAAGATGGCTAAATTGCAAAAGTGATATAAGCATGAGGCAGTAAGAGACGGACATTGAAGAAATAAAGTACATATAAGAGACACAGAATGTGTGAATAGCTAAAGGGGTGGGATAGGCTAGTAGGAAAAGAAGCACAACAAACTGGTAGAGTGGAGAAGGCACCAGTGGCCCATGAGCCTGGTAGAGGAAAAATGCAGGGCGAATGTTCCCAATGTTGGGGAAGTCCAGAACCAGGGGTCACAGTCTAAGGATAAGGGGTAAGCCATTTAGGACCGAGATGAGGAGAGACTTCTTCAGCCAGAGAGTGGTGAACCTGTGGAATTCTCTGCCACAGAAAGTGGTTGGGGCCAACTCACTAAATATATTCAAAAGGGAGTTAGATGAAGTCCTTACTAGTCGGAGGATCAAGGGGTATGGCGAGAAAGCAGGAAGGGGGTACTGAAGTTTCATGTTCAGCCATGAACTCATTGAATGGCGGTGCAGGCTAGAAGGGCTGAATGGCCTGCTCCTGCACCTATTTTCTATGTTTCTATGAAACCAAGGGTGCAGACCACCTCTCCAGCATGGTATTCTGAAAGAGGTCTCCCCACCCCAAGCTGCAGTCCACTCGAGGTGTTTACCACCTCATGGAATTGAGGACTAATTATTAGCAAAATGGCTGAGCGGCAGGAGACAGAGTAGGGATAGTGGGCAGGTACTCTAACTGGCAGGATGTGGCTAGTGGAGTTCCGCAGGGATCTGCGTTTTTGGCTTCAACTATTCACCGTATTTATTAACGACTTAAATGATGGGATAGAAAGGCACATATTCAAATTTGCCGATGACACAAAGATAGGCTGCATTTAAGCAATGTAGATGGAAGCATAAAATTACAAAGAGATATTACTAGATTAAGTGAATGGGCAAAACTCTGCGAAAGATTTCAGTGCAGGCAAGTGTGAGGTCATCCACTTTGGACTTAAAAAGGATAGATCAGAGAGTATTTTCTAAATAGAGTGAAAAGCTAGAAGCAGTGGATGTACAAACAGACCTAGGGCTCCAGGTACATAAATCATTAGAATGTCATGGACAGGTACAAAAAATAAGCAAAAGGTCTATGGAATGCTGGCCTTTATATCTGGAGGACTAGAATACAAGGGGTAGAAGTTATGCCGCAACTATACAAAGCACAAGTTAGACCACCTGGCATACTGTGAGCAGTTCTGGGCACCACACCTTTGGAAGGATATATTGGCCTTGGAGGCAGTGCAGCGTAGATTTACTAGAATGATACCTGCACTCCAAGGGTTAAATTAAGAGGAGAGATTACACAAATTAATATTCGTGGCCACGCGGCTGTCTGAAGCTCCCATGCAAGCCGCTTACCGGTTTCTCAATGGAAAAACCGTGCATACGTGGAAGTTTGAATGGGCCGCGCACCCAAAAAAAGCTACAGGGTACATTGGTTTTATTCCTTGGAATTTAGAAGATCAAGGGGTGGTTTGATCGAAGTTTGCAAGATATTAATGGGAACTGATAGGGTAGATAGAGAGAAACTATTTTTGCTGGTTGGTGATTCTAGGACTCTGGGCATAGTCTAAAAATTAGAGCCAAACCTTTCAAGAGTGAAATCAAGAAATACTTCTACACTCAGAGTGATAAAAGTTTGGAACTCTATTTGGCAAACGGCAATTGATGCTAGATCAATTAATTTTCAATCTGCGATTGCTAACTTTTTGTTAACCAAGGATATTAAAGGATATGAGGCAAAGGCGAGTATATGGAGTTAGATCGCATATCAGCCATGATCTCATTGAATGGCGGAACAGGTTTGAGGAGCTAAATGACATACTCCTGTTCCTATGTTCCTGTTGTTTTGGCGCCATAGGCAATTACAACTGGAACAGAAGTTTGAACACAACTAATATTGAAAAGCCCATTAGGAATGTTGACAACTGGCAGGAACATACGGAAAATTCTTAAGGGGCTCGACAGGGTAGATGCTGGGAGGATGTTCCCTTGGCTTGGGAGTCTAGAACCAGGGGTCACAGTCTCAGAACAAGGGGTCGGTCATTTAGGACTGAGATGAAAAGAAATTTCTTCACTCAAAAGGCTGTGAATCTTTGGAATTCTCTACCTCAGAGGGCTATGAATGCTCAGTTGTTGAGTATTTTCAGCCCCTCGAGCCTGCTCCGCCATTCAACAAGATCATGGCTGATCTGGCCGTGGACTCAGCTCCACTTACCCGCCCGCTCCCGTAACCCTTAATTCCCTTATTGGTTAAAAATCTATCTATCTGTGACTTGAATACATTCAATGAGCTAGCCTCAACTGCTTCCTTGGGCAGAGAATTCCACAGATTCACAACCCTCTGGGAGAAGAAATTCCTTCTCAACTCGGTTTTAAATTGGCTCCCCCATATTTTGAGGTCGTGCCCCCTAGTTCTAGTCTCCCTGACTAGTGGAAACAACCTCTCTGCCTCTATCTTCTCTATCCCTTTCATTATTTTAAATGTTTCTATAAGATCACCCCAACGAGTAAAGACCCAGTCTACTCAATCTATCATCATAAGGTAACCCCCTCATCTCCGGAATCAGCCTCGTGAATTGTCTCTGTACCCCCTCCAAAGCTAGTATATCCTTTCTTAAGTAAGGTGACCAAAACTGCATGCAGTACTCCAGGTGCGGCCTCACCAATACCCTATACAGTTGCAGAAGGACCTCCCTGCTTTTGTACTCCATCCCTCTCGCAATGAAGGCCAACATTCCATTCGCCTTCCTGATTACCTGCTGCACCTGCAAACTAACTTTTTGGGATTCATGCACAAGGACCCCCAGGTCCCTCTGCACCGCAGCATGTTGTAATTTCTCCCCATTCAAATAATATTCCCTTTTACTGTTTTTTTTTTCCCCAAGGTGGATGACCTCACACTTTCCGACATTGTATTCCATCTGCCAAACCTTAGCCCATTCGCTTAACCTATCTAAATCTATTTGCAGCCTTTCTGTGTCCTCTACACAACCCGCTTTCCCACTAATCTTTGTGTCATCTGCTGTAGGATTTGCAACTGGTACTCTACTTGTAGCAAGACTATCTTTCTGCCTTGATTGTATCTCTTCTACTGATTGCCAAGTTTGGCCTTAATAACGAGAACGTGGATTGTGACTGTCGTTTGAGAAACAACTCTGCTGGTTTTCTACCAGTAGTGATATGAGGAATATTCCGATAGGTAATCAGAAAATTTGCCAGCTTGTGGTCCAACAACAACTGACATTTCTTTGGATTTGGATCCAACATTTGCTTGATGAGGGCCTATATGACAATTTGTACTGTGCGCTCTGCTGCACAATTTGAAGCAGGGTGGTACGGTTGAACTTTGGTATGTTACACACTGTTTCTGCTCATGAACTGTGTGAACTCTTCTGAACAAAATTCCGGCCCATTATCAGATATCATTTCTGTTGGGAGGTTGTATGAAGAAAACAATCTTCGCAAATTGTTTTGCTTGTTGTTATTTTCTGCATCGGAAACACCTTTACCCACTTCGAATAACTATCTATAACTATGAACAATTGCTGTCCTTCTCGCTCAGCAAAATCTACATGTATTCTTTGCCACACCCTGGGAGGCTATTTCCATGGCTGTAATGGTACTGCTGATGGTTTCTTGTTCACTGATCGACATGCTGTACACTGATGACGTACTCTATCTTTTTATCTAAACCTGGACACCATAAGTAACTAACTGCATGCAAAACTCTTGGTCAAGCAGATTCCCAGGTGCTGGTCATGAAGATCTAACAATTTAGACCTGAACCTACTTAGGATAACCACTCTTGCTCTCCACATGATACAATCTTTATTCACTGACAATTCATTCCTATGAACGAATTATGGATGAATATCTTCCTTGGATATCTGGTTTGGCCATCCATTTGCTATGTAATCATGTACCTTTGACATAACTGGGTCACGTTTAGTTGCCCTACCAATCTTTTCAGCTGTGACTGGCAGCTCATCAATGTATGAAAAGTAGAACACTTCTTCCCTATTGGGTGTAACTTGTGATGGGGATGGCAACCTGGACATAGCATCAGCATCAGCATTACTGTCATCAGCTTGATTGTCTGTACTCAGTGTCATATGTATACGCTGACAGAATCAAAGCCCATCGCCTCATTCGGGCTGCAGCTAATATTGGAACTGGGGACTTTGGATGGAGGATCATTGTCAGGGGCTTATGGTCCGTAACAATGGTAAACTTGCGACCAAACAATTATTTGTAAACTTCTTGACCGCAAAAATCAATACCAAAGCTTCCCTTTCGATCTGCGCATATTTCTACTCACTGGCACTGAGAGTGCATGAAGCAAAAGCAATTAATCTCTCCTCCCCACTATCTTGTACATGAGAGATTACTGCCCCAACTCCTTACGGAGAGGCATCACGCGCTAACTTAATCTCCTTAGATATATCATAGTGAACTAACATGGTACTCTCTACTAATTGGCTTTTACATTCTTTGAATGCTGTGTCGCATTCTTTTGACCACTTCCAAGGGACCTATTATCTCAACAGCTCATTCAGTGAATGTAACACTGTAGAGAAATTTGGAAGGAACTTCCCATAATAATTCAAAAGTAATCAAAGTTCAAAAACATTCTTGGGAGTGGGTGCATTTCTGATTGCATCCAGCTTTCCCTTGGTTGGATGTAAACCATCTTTGTCTACGCTGTGAACTAAGAACTCCACTGAGGTTTGAAACATCTCACACTTGTGAGCATTCACTCGTACTCCGTGCTTGTCTAACCGGTTGAGCACTTCATTCAACACATTTTCATGGATTTGCCTATTTGGTGTGAAATGAGTATATCATCCAAATAACACACTACCCCTTCAATCTCTTGCAAAATTTGGTTCATCACCCCCTGGAATATATCGGGGGCGGAAGACACTCCAAATGGTAGCCTATTGAACTAGGTTCAAGGCCTAGATTAGTATTTATAGTCAAGCATAACTTGGACTCTTTGTCTACCTCAAGTTGTAGGTGGGTGCTTGTTAGACCTAACTTTGAAAAGATCTGGCTACCTGGCAGCAATGTGAACAAATCTTCCACATTTAGCAATGTATTGGGTAGATTACACTTTAGAGCTTGGTTTATGGTTACCTGATAATCACCACACAACCTTACCTTACCATCCAATAACAAAAGTGGGTGTAGCCCAATTACTCAGATCTACCTGAGAGATAATGTTCTCAGTTTTTATTCTTTTGAGTTTGTTAAGTGTGGAAGAACTCCACAAGACTGAATACTGTGAGCTAAAACTGATGTGATCTTAGTTTCTTTAATACAGCTCCAGAGTGCCTAAGCAGCATGGCAGACAATCTTTGATACTCCCTTGCACGAGGTGTGCAGGTGACCCTTGGGCCCCCAACAGTTGTGCCCTCTGGTGGCAAGTCTTACACAGTTATAATGTTTACATACATACTATCACTCTCCTCGCGCGCCCCCCCCCCCCCCCCCCCCCAAGTCTTTGATACAAATTATTTACAAGTTGAGATGATCCGGGGCCCTATGCTCCCTGGTTGATCGTCTGAGTTCAAATTCTGGCATGGGTGAGTTGGTCGGACCATTGTTGCACTGCGGCGCGGCTGGTCTGATAGGACTGTTGGGATTGGTGGGTTCATCCACTTGATTGACAGCGAGGTCGATTGCTGGTTGGGTGTGTGTTGGTGGATGGTGATGTCCTCTTCAGGTTGTTCCTGGTCGTCAGAGAACTGCAGTTTGGTCTGATACAAATGCTTTCTGGATGTTTGTCCATTCAATAGTTTGACTGTAAACACTCTTCCCCTCCTTGGCCAAGACAGTGCCAGCGACCCATTTAGGACCATGACCATAATTAACGACAAACATAGGGTCATTAACATCAATGTCACGCGATACTGCCGCGCGATCATTGTACATGTTTTGCCGGTGACGCTGATTTTCCACATGATCATTTAGATCCGGGTGGACTAGGGAGAGCCTGGTTTTGAGTGCTCTCTTCATTAACAATTCTGCAGGGGGAACCCCAGTGAACGAGTGGGGTCGAGTCCGGTAGCTGAGCAGAACCCGAGATAAGCGGATCTGCAAGGAGCCTTCCGTCACACGTTTCAAGCTCTGCTTGATAGTTTGGACTGCCCGTTCCGCTTGACCGTTGGACGGGGCAGACCTGACCTGCTTGATGCCATTGTGGGTCATAAACTTGTTGAATTCCGAGCTGATGAAAGACGGTCCATTGTCACTGACAAGGACACCGGGCAAGCCATGGGTGACAAACATAGCCTGGAGGCAGTGGATATGCTGGATGACATGATTACGCATTCAATCCATTTAAAGTAAGCGTCCACTACAACTAAAAACATCTTTCCGAGTTTGGAGGTTCATGACCACAGACTCAATGGAGCCTCCGTTGGTGCATTGCTCAATTGTGAGTTTGTGTTGCACTGGTGTACGCATGAGTCGAAGTCCGAGTCAATGCCGGGCCACCAAACATGCAATCTGGCTATATATAACCTTCTTCATGACTATGCCTGGGTGGGTATTGTGGGGGTCGCGTATAAATGTTTCCCTGCCTTTTTTTGGCAAAACCACGCGATTACCCCATAAAAGACAATCCGACTGGATGGACATTTTATCTTTGTGTCAGCGAAATGGCTTAATTTCATCTTGCATTTCCCCGGGAATGGCCGACCAGCTCCCATTGAGGACGCAACTTTTTACAAGTGATAGCACAGGATCCTGGCTGGCCCAGGTCCTGATCTGGCGAGCAGTGGCAGGTGACCTCTCACTCTCAAAAGCATCCATGACCAGAAGCAAGTCTGCGGGCTGCGCCATTTCCACCCCGGTAGTGGGCAATGGTAGCCGACTGAGGGCATCAGCACAAATCTCCGTGCCTGGTCTGTGGTGGATAATATAGTCATAGGTGGACAATGTTAGTGCCCATCTTTGGATGCGGGACGAAGCATTGTGTTTATACCTTTGCTTTCTGAAAACAGTGAAATGAACGGTTTGTGGTCAGTTTCAAGCTCAAACCGAAGTCCAAATAGATATTGGTGCCTTTTCTTAACCCCATATACACATACTAACGCCTCTTTCTCGACCATATTGTAGGCTCTTTCAGCCTTGGACAGACTTCTAGATGTGTATGCAACCGGTTGAAGTTTGCCCGATACATTGGTTTGCTGTAACACACATTCTGTGATCTGGGTACATTCTTGATAGCCTTTGTCTTTGAGTTCGTGGGTCTGATGCCATCTGCCACAATCTTTCTCCCCAAAAATTCGACCTCTGACGCCAGGAAAACACACTTGGAGCGTTTCAGCCTGAGTTCCACGCTGTCTAGTCGACTTAGAACCTCTTCCAGGTTGTGCAGGTGTTCGTTGGTGTCACGACTGGTGATCAGGATGTCGTCTTGAAACACAACGGTGCGCGGAACCGATTTCAGCAGACTCTCCATGTTCCTCTGGAAGATGGCAGCAACCGAGCGAATCCCAAAAGGGCACCAGTGGTATATAATCAGTCCTTTATGCGTGTTGATGCACGTCAATCTTTTCGAAGGCTCAGCCAGCTCCTGTGTCATGTAGGCGGAGGTTGGTGAACGACTTCCCCACCGCTAACGTTGCGAACAGGTCATCCGCCTTGGGTAGTGGGTACTGGTCTTGAAACGAGACTCGGTTGATCGTTACCTTGTAGTCTCCGCAGACTCTGACCGTGCCATCGTTTTTCAACATCGGAACAATCGGACTGGCCCACTCATTGAACTCGACTGGCAATATGATTCCCTCTCGTTGAAATCTGTCTAGTTCAATCTCGACTTTCTCCCTCATCATATATGGAACCGCTCGAGCCTTGTGATGAACGGGCCTTGCATTGGGGACTAGATGGATCTGCACCTTAGCGCCTGTGAAGTTGCCGATGCCTGGTTGAAATAGCGATGCAAACTTGCTCAGCACTTGGGCGCACGAGGCATCATCCACTGAAGATAATGCTTTGATGTTGTCCCAGTTCCATCGAATCTTTCCTAGCTAGCTTCTGCCGAATAGCGTTGGGTCATCGCCTGGTATAATCCACAGTGATGAATCATGCACAGTTCCATCATACGATATCTTAACTGCCACATTGCCAAAGACTGGTATGAGCTCTTTGGTGTAGATGCGCAGCTTTGTCTGAATCGGGCTCAGTTTGGGCCTTTGTGCCTTGGGCGGGGCATGGTGAAGAGGAGGTTCGTAAGTGAGTTCAGATCGCAAAATGTAATGCATTCCCTTAAACACGAGGGAAGAGCCATTTCTTTTAAGACCCTAGGATGCAAGCCATCAGGTCCAGGGGACTTGTCTGCCTTTAGTCCCATTATTTTACCGAGTACTACTTCTTTAGTGATAGTGATTGTATGAAGTTCCTCCCTCCCTATAGCACCTTGATTATCCACCATTGGGATATTTTTAGTGTCTTCTACCATGAAGACCAATACAACATATTTGTTCAAAGTCTCTGCCATTTCCCTGTTCCTCATTATGAATTCCCCAGTCTCATCCTCTAAGGGACCAACATTTACTTTAGCCAGACTTTTCCTTTTTACGTGCCTGTAGAAACTCTTACTATGTTTAAATATTTCATGCTAGTTTACTTTCATAATCTATCTTCCCCCTCATTATTTTTTTAGTCGTTCTTTATTGGCTTTTAAAAGTTTCCCAGTCGTCTGGCCACATTGTATGCCCTTGTTTTCAATTTTATACCATCCCTTATATCCTCAGTTAGCCACAGATGGTTATCCCTTCTCTTACAGTCTTTCCTTCTCTTTGGGATATATTTTTGTTGAGAGTTATGAAATATCTTCGTAAATGTCTGCCACCGTCCCACACTTTAATCTATTTTCACAGTCCACTTTAGTCAATTCTGCCCTTATACCTCCTTTATTTAAACTTAGGACACTGGTTTGAGATCCAACTTTCTCACCCTCCAACTGAATTTTAAATTCAACCATGTTATGGTCAGTCATTCCTGGAGGATCCTTTACTATGAGATCGTTTATTAATCCTGTCTCATTACACAGTACCAGATCTAAGATAGCCTGCTCCATGGTTGGTTCCGCAACGTACTGTTCAAAGAAACTATCCCAGATACACCCCCTGAACTCTTCCTCAAGGCTCCCCTGGCTAATTTGCTTTGTTCAATCAATATGAAGGTTGAAATCGCCTATGATTATTGCTATTCCTTTTTTACAAGACTCCATTATTTCTTGATTTATACTCCGTCCAATAGTGTAGCTACTGTTAGGGGGCCTATAGACTACGCCCACCAGCGATTTTTTTTTTTTTTTTCCCCCCCTTATTATTCCTTATCTCCATCCAAACTGATTCAATGTCTTGATCTTCTGAGCCAATATCATTTCTTACTAAGGCATTGATCTCATCCTTTATTAACAGAACTACCCCATCTCCTTTTCCTTTCTGTCTGTCCTTCTGAATTATCAAATATCCTATAATATTTAGTTCCCAGCCTTGGTCACCTTGCAACCACGTCTCTGTAATAGATTATACCCATATGCATTAACTTGCGCCGTCAACTCATCTATTTTGTTACGAATGCTGCGTGCATTCAGATAAAGAGCTTTTAAATTTGTGTTTTTACCACTTTGTCCTGCTTTGACCCCACTTTCTGATTCATTTTTATGTTTATACATTCTATCCCTTCCTGGTTTTCATTACCCCCCCAGTGTTACCCCCTATTGCCTCCTCCTTATACTTTGACTTTTTAAATTTCCGCTCACCTGAAACCTCCCCCCCCCCCCCCCCCACTAATTTGTTTAAAGCCCTCTGTACAGCCCTAGTTATTCAATTTACCAGGGCTCTAGTCCTAGCATGGTCTAAGTGGAGCCTGTCCCAACGGAACAGCTGCCTCTTACCCCAGTACTGGTGCCAGTGTCCCAGGAACCATAACCCATTTCTTCCACACCAGTCTTCGAGTGATGAAGGTGATGGTTGCCTTCATCACTAGAGTCACTGCACTCCAAAATGTACCGACTTGTGTGAAGCTCTTTGAGATATGTTGATGAGATGCTGTACACTGCAACCATTGTTATTATTATGATATGTGGATCCTCTGATCATATTTTGAAAGAAGCAATCTGTGGAATTGTACTTTTAAATCCCTGTGGTATTGAGATTTTTTTTAATCAACCCAATAATGGCCAATGATATCAGTACCATTCTGTGGTACTATAGTAACAGAAAGTCTGGATGAGTTTATATTGTGTGTTTTCTTTTTACATTTTCCCTCAGAGTAAAAACCAGTCTCATCGCAGAGGAGAATATAATGTTTACAGCACTTTCCAGAGCCATGAGCCAGAGTTTGACTACCTGAAGAGTCTAGAGATCGAAGAGAAGATAAATAAAATCAGGTGGCTACCACAGCAGAATGCGGCCTACTTCCTTCTCTCAACCAATGGTAAGTTTTAGGCAGATGCTACTGGTTGTGGTTTGATGTAAAATGGCACACCCTGCATTGCCGAAGGCTATTTTTCGGGTAACACTCTTAAATTGCAAATCTGCTGTTGTTAAAAGTAGCTTGTGTTCAATTAAGGACCTAAGAATAGCATGGAGCGGGTAAATGTAATTCAGACATCAATCTCACTCCTTCCATGGTCTAGAAACATTAGGAATAGGAGTAGGCCATTCAGTCCCTTGGGCCTGTTCCGCCTTTCAATCTGACCATGGCTGACCCTTGTCTCAACTCCATTTACCTGCCTTAGCTCCATATCCTTTGATATCCTTACCCAACAAAAATCTATTGATCACAACCTTGAAAACTTCAATTGAATCCCAGCATCCACAGCCTTCTTGGGGAGAAAGTTCCTCATTTCCACAATGCTCTGTGTGAAAAAAGTGCTTCCTGATTTCCCTCTAAATAGCCTGGCTCTAATTTTAAGGCAATGTCCCCTCGGTTCTTGATTCGCCCATCAGATGAAATAGTTTCTCTGTTTGTGTAGCTTATCAATCCCTTTTAATGTTTTAAACACCTCGAATAGATCTCTTCCTTCCCCAATCCCCGGTCTGCTCAGAGTGGAGTCTTCCATTTCGTGGGCTCAACCCTGCTCCCCCCCCATTTAAGTTCCTGATGGAAGTTTCTCTATAAACTCCCTGATTGAGCAAAGCTTCAGACTATCCACCATTCCTGCCTGCTGAAATCTCTGCTGTGGTGATTTTCAGTATGACTCTCAAAAGCCTGTCAAACAATTTTACTTCTCCTCACTATGAATAAAACACAAAACGCATCGGCCTAGAAATCCGTCTTGGGCGGAGGTGCAAAATGGGCAGTATCGGTTCGGCCGTCCGTTACACGCAGTGCCTGATATTCAGTTCTTGCAGTCAATGGTGTATAACGGGCGCTCGATTCGATAGCGCCTTTTTAGTGCCACCGCCCCAGTCGAATTTCTGGCCCATCGTGGTTTTTTTTTAAACGTCATAATGTGATTGGATACAAATCCCATTAGGGAGTTACGTAGGGAAGCCAACCTTCCAGGATTGTCCAGAAATTAGAGCACACCCCCGGAGAAAAATTATAGGGGCATTTAGTTGTGTTTTACTAAAAATTAAAATAAATTGAGAAGTTACAGTGGCATGGTGCCTTGGCGTAGCAACATATGGAGCCAAGAAATGGGCACAAGCCTTCTGGGGTGTTACTAACCAGAGGCATGGCATTTTCCCATTGGGGTAGAGAGAGAGAGAGAGAGAGAGAGGCATCCCTGGCCATGTAGTCACACCTCCGCACAGTCAGTGATAGAGCAGCATGCCAGAGGGCTGGATTTAATGGTTGCCCCCTCAGCCTAGGATTGGTACAAAGAGGTGGGGATGGGAGCAAAGGATAGAGAATCCTATTTTTATACACAGCAGAAATGAGGTGGGGATGGGAGGGAGGTGGGGGGGAGTTGTAATGAATCAAGGACCTGTTAATATTTAATAAATATTCTAATACAACTGCTTCTCTGATAACAATTTGCTTGAGAAGCTTCCATATTTCATTAAAGAGACATATTTGAAAAATACATTATATATATACATATATATATTTTTAAATTGCTGTAATCATCTCCTGTATCACGCAGCTGCCCTGTGTGGTGTACAGAATCTGCAGTTAGAGAGCCTCATTATAAAAATCATTTTTCACGGTATTAACAATTCATGGAGTCTCCTGAGGCAGCTGCTTTTACAGTGTTTGTGGGAACAAAATGGGCTCTTCAGATTCACCGTCCTTTGATATCAATTGTCTGTGAAAGATTAAGCGTGCCCGGAGCTGGTGTTTAACACATTTAATACGGTGGGACCAGTAATTAAAATGGTCTGCCTTTTGTCACTGTAACCTATTGTCAGGTTAGAATCTGAGAATCTTACAGCACAGAGGAAGGCCACTCAGCCCATCGTGCCTATAAGAGCTGCTCAATTAGCCCCGCTCCCATCCTGCTCTTTCCCCCATAGCCCTGCAGATTTGTCCTTTTCAAGTATATGTCCGATGTAAAACACAACAGTACATCTACTGTAATCATGTCTCTGTGGTTCTGTTAACTGTCTGTAGCAGATGTGAACTTTGTATGATGGGCTGAAATTCTGAATTGGTGTTTGAACATGCTGGCAGTGGTGGGACTGGGAGCTCTCATAGTGCCAGTGGCATGTGCATGCCTGCAACGCAGACTTACACGTGTGATTTTCCAATGTGCCGAGTTCATGCTGTCAGGAAGTGGGCCACAGAACAGAGGCTGGGCCAGTGGCACTCATAACACACCCGACCTCCTCAATCGTGGCCCCTTGTAGTTCAGTGAGGAGGTGGTCTCAGGAACGAAATTAGTGAGAGGAAATGGGACATGGGGTTCAGGGCAAGGACAGGAGAGAGCCTGAGGAACATATGGCTTGATGGGCAAAGGAAGGTGGGGGAGTGGCAGAGAGGAGCTGAACGGATGGTGTCATTCTTAGTGACAAAGAAGTCCATGAACTCCTTACACAACTTCTACTGCGCTACCCAACTACACATTTCTGTCCATACATCTTTCTGAATGTATGTGTGTGTGTGTGTGTAATCTGATCTAAAATGTACCAGGACTCACCTCAATGTGCGAGCCCTGTAGACATTTTCTAACTGGAATAAAGAGAATATTATACATCATGCAGGGATTCCCAGTGATAGTTGTCATAAATTCCACGGTCGTAAACTGAATTAAATGAATAACTCCTGAATCAGAAGGCCAGAATTTCACATGGGCAATGTAATAAATGCCCTGTAGGATTAACTTAAGTCTTTAATTTTTTGGAAATAGATAAGACGGTTAAACTGTGGAAAATCAGCGAGCGGGACAAAAGGCCGGAAGGGTACAACTTGAAGGATGAAGATGGTAGACTCAAAGACCCCTCCACAATCACGACCCTGCGGGTAAGGTCATTCTTTGAATTGCACACCATGCCGCAGATTACAGATGAATAGACCAGAGAGATTAAATGTGTTTCAATTCTAGCTGCAGATTGAATAAAGTTTGGACTGATCTTTTAGAAGCCTTGTCTAACGTATTGTGTGGTACATTCAGAGCGAAAGTGTGCGCACATGAAAAATTGGTGCAGGTTTTCTAAGATAAATCCCCTTGGAGCGCAATGTGGCTGATATAACCCTAGGCCCCAATGGCTCAATGGGAGCACACTGAATCAGGGGTTCTTGGGTTCAAACCTTGCTCCAGAGATTTGAGCACATAATCTATACTCACGCTCCCTCAGTACTGCACTATCAGATGAGGCATTAAACAAGGCCCCCTCACTCCTCTCAGGTGTATGTAAAAAAATATCGTGGCACTATTCAAAGAAGAGTAGGAGATTTGTCCTGGCCAATATTTATCCCTCAACCAACAGCCTATTTGGTCATTTATCTCATTGCTGTTTGTGGGACCTTGTTGTGCACATGGACACAATTCCATATATACACACCATCATCATATATAAATGAGGGATTCAATTCTCCTAAAGGTACTGTAAGTTATGGAAGTGAGCCATACAGAGCAGGAAATCAACATACTGCCCAAGCATCCCTATAGCCTGCTAAATAAAGGATGCAGATCAGGAAGGTCCCAGATTCAGTCATTTATAGACTGCGGTGAATTAGTGGATCTCAGCCAGCACCACAGTTGCGGGGCCCAACAGTTGATGTCAGTGCTAAGAAAGGGGGAATTCATGCAAGGTTCCCATTCCTGTTTGTTATCTGGTTAACACTACTGGCAAAGTTGCATGTATGTATGTTGTGGGGCCAGGGGGCGGGTGGTGGGGGCGGTGGGGGAACAGGGTGAGGCACAGATGTGATGCCCTCCATAGTGAAATATTCTCCCGACACTAACTGGGCAAGACTCAGGCATGAAGAATAGGCCCATGGACTATGAAATGAAGGGCTTCTGCCACCCTGCTTCAATGCCCCAGGAAGGAGTTGGCACCTTCAAGTCAGGAAGGGAGAAGATGGGCCAAAAAAGACCTCTAAATGGTCAGGAGGTTAAAAAGAGGTTCTGCAAAACTACAGCAAATACAGTAGGGTGTCACAGTGTAAGATCTTCTGTATTCCCAGCACCTGAAAAATGTGGGACTCAACTTTCACTAAATATTATCAACTTAATCGGAAACGGGATTCTGCAGTCTATAAATGACTGATGTTAGCTGCCAATGCAAAATGCCTGCATGTTGTTTGAATTTCATTCTCGGGATGTAAGCAGCACCGGCAAGGTCAGATTTATTGGGCTTTCACCTTGAATCACCACAATCCTTGTGAAGATGTTGCTCCTCTGATATTCCACTGCTTTAGAGGCATCGACCTGTTTACTCTACTGGGTTAATGATTGGGTTAAAATAGTGCAGGCTTGAATTTATACAAGTATGTTTGACTGGTACACTGAAAAAGTAATGGACAAAAAATTAAAGACACTAGTGACTACTTGAAATTAGATTTTATTTTTAACCCTCATTACAAGCACGTTTAGTTTCTTCAGACCTAACTTTATTTAGGAACCCTCCAAATGTCTCTACAAACAGCTGGTTAATCTCTCTCTCCTCCCTTCCCCATTCCTGTTTGTATTACTTCATATAATAATATTAGACAGGCTTTCTAAACATAGATGTTTTGAAGTGTTCAGTATTAGGGTCACTGTGTGTAAACTCTCCATGAAATAACACTGCTGGAAAGTGCCCGAGGCATGTAGTTGGGTCTGTCTGGGATGCAACTGAGTGGACACGTTGCTACTGGTAACCGCTTAGTTGGTTCCAGACTGTTAGCTCACTTCCTTGCCTCCATAACAAGATGACACAGCCTGTTTAACAAACAAATGAGGCCGTGGCTTGCTTACTGCAGCAGAAATTTAGAGATTAGGCCTGACTCCTCCGGGCTCTGAAGCCGAGAGTCTGGGATTTTCCGTCTATTTGGTTGTCACAGTCGTTTTCTTTCCACTTCTGTCCGCTGTCAGCTGACGCAGTAGATGAATAGTTCCACCATGGTTGGGTGTGAGAAAGGTCACATTACACATGGCTCATTGAGCATGCAGTTATATAGCATTGGCTGATAAAAGCGGTGGGAGGTATGCAGCCCTGGGCGGAGAACTTCTGTCAGACCTGGCTACCTTTTTAAGAGGAGGGAGATACAGTTTTGGACCTGATAACATTGCTGTATTGTGCGTACAGCACTGTTAAATAAGCCAAATGACCGCTTGCTTTCAGCAGCAGTGTCTGTGTGTGTGTGTGTGTGAGTGTGTGTGAGACTCTGCCTTGCATGCAATGTAGGAGGTGCCTCTTGGAGCATTTTGCTTTAAATAAGTAGTTCAATGCAAATGTCAAATGTTCTATGATAACATCTAATGTTACCAGCTTGGGAAAGACTGATTTTCTATCTGAAGGGAAACCATAAACATGATCTTTAAGAGTCAGAACTTTGTGGGTTCAAGTCCCACTCCAGAGACTTGAAGGAGTGCTGCACTGTCAGAAGTGCCATCTTCTGGATGACAGGTTCAACTTTTTAACTTCACTTTCGGTATTCCATCCTTTATTCCCCCTCACCTTCCCCTCTGTCACTTCTGTGAAGCAAAAGTGGATGAACATCTGGTGAAAGAAGAGGTGAAGGCAAGAGGATGGGAAGGGGGAACATGTAAAAAGAGAGCTTGGTGTATAGGAGGATTAAGTGGGTATGATAAAAGGAGTAGGGTGTGCAATTTATTGACGATTAAAACATCTACCAAAACAGAATAGCCATCTTTAGACGCCAGCCAGCCAACAGGGACTTCGGGGTCATGTGTTTTTAATTATAAATGTTCATTTTTAATTTCAGTCTGAATTTAGCTTGGGGGAACTGCTTTGGTGTAACGGATGGACATGTGTGAGAAGGCACAAGGGAGCGGCCAGCAGGTTTTAAAAAAAAAAACGAAAATAATATTATTTTAATCCAGAGCTTCATGATTTTACTCCAATTTAAATGAACTGCACTTTCCTTGGGTCAGCTGTTCAAGGAGCATAGAACATAGAACCTTGAGGAAAAGGCTATTAAACCCATTCCTTTTTTGACAGATCACCGCCCACTCAGTTACTCACACTTTTGGATATCGCAAGTATGTGAAGGGTACCGAATAAATGCAACAGGCCAGGTTTTGCCGGAGCGGGGCATTTTGCAGCATGCTGCATTAGATAGACTTGTTTGTGCACCTTTAGGTTTTAAAAAATGTTGCCGTTAAAGTTGCCGGAAGTGCAAGCTGATAACAGCACTGCAAGGGCAACAGGACATCTGGGACCTGAGTGAATTGCGGGACCAATAGTGTGTATCTCATTTTTTTTCAACAAATTTTGGCCCAAGTTCTTTTGAGTTTTGTTAATCCCTTTCATATAATCGTGAAAAAACTCCTATAATGTGTGAAAAGATTGCCGGTGTTTCAGTGCGATAATGCAAGTGTTATTTTCAAAAAGGAGTCCAATATTTGAGATGATAGGGAAACCTGAATCAGTCTGTCCCAATGGTTCTATTGCTTGCTTTGAACTCCACACGTTTCCCTCTGACTAAAGCTTGTGCCTCAGGAATGCTGAAGTTACCAAGTAAAATATACTTGATGGAAATGGTGTCAGACAGTGAAGCAAGAGAGGTTCAATTTACCACTGCGGGAGTTAATGTAATTATTGATTAGAGGCAAGGTGGGGAAGAAAGAAAATCCACACGTTTGATGAATGGTATATTAATATTTGTATCACTAGTCGGGGAATGGTGTGGGGGCGGGGGGGCATTCCGACGGAGATCACTTCAGTATAACGGAGAACCCCCTAAAAAACCTGTTGGGGCTTGGTGACCTAGTCCATGAGAGAGCCTTGGGATCATGTGCCAGGAGTGCTGTGTCGGAGGAAAATGTGTTTGGCAAACATTTTATTTTGGGGGGTTCGTGGAGGACGAGAGAGGAAGGTATATCGAGCTGTTTGTCCTTTCTCTCTTAATGGCAGTGCAGGCAAGTGATGCAGTGATTGATTTAAATGTTTTGTACATTGGTACGGTTGCCAACCCTACAGGATTGCCCAGGAGTTTCCAGGAATGAAACAATGGACACTATTGCAAGCCACCCGGGAGAGAAATCATAGGGCAATTAAAAATAAATTGTGATTTCTTTTCATTTTTTTAAAACGCTTTTGTTAGTTATATAAGTATTGAAGGTGGCAAAAAAGATTGTTTGACCAGGTGGGGTGGCAGGAGGTGGGGTCATGTGATGATACCTCCAGGAATATGTCAAACCAGAGGTGGCAACCCTAATTATTGGGCTGCACAACTCTCTTTGGAGAGGTGCCACTTTAAAGGCGGAGCAGGGTCCATTTTTATCTCTCTCAATTTACAGCCCTTAGACCTAACTAGTCTGTGCCGATGTTTATGCTCCACACGAAGCTCCTTTTACCCCTCATCACCTAACCCTATCAACATAAACTTCTATTACTTTTTTCCTCATAATTAAAATAGCCTCAGTGCTACATGTAGAGTGTCTTTTGTTAGAAGGAAAACCAGAAGCTGGCTGGTTATTTTACTGCATTAAAAAAGTGAAAGGCCCAACAGTGCTCGCACATTAGACAGGAGATTCCTGCCTCACAATCACATACAGGGGCTCTGTCAGTAATTCCCAACTTTTCTCCTGCTCTCCAGCAAGAGATCCCAAGGGAACCTTTATGTTTCTGGCACAAGGACGTGCCTTGGATATAGCCGCACACGACTGAAATGTTCTCACTGAGGATTTGTTTAGTGTCTAATGTTGATAACTCTTAACATACACATTGGAGTACTCATTAAACCCAATATCTGGCACTGAAATATGGCGCTCTCCGTGCATCTTTCTGCAGTCAGCAAGAAAGAACTTGCATTTATATAGCACCTTTCACAACCTCAGGACGTCCCAAAGCGCTCCACTACCAACAAAACACTTTATAAAAAAAAAAAGTATAGTCTCTACTGCAATGTATAAAA
Organism: Pristiophorus japonicus; assembly: GCF_044704955.1. Taxonomy (NCBI): domain Eukaryota; kingdom Metazoa; phylum Chordata; class Chondrichthyes; family Pristiophoridae; genus Pristiophorus; species Pristiophorus japonicus. The sequence continues at coordinate 137,270,169 of NC_091980.1, read as the reverse complement.
TACAGCAGGCAACCCACAAGCTCCTGCAAACAGCAACGCGACAATAACCAGACCATCCATCCTTGTGGTGTTGGTTGAGGGATAAACACCGGCCAGGACACCTAACTGGAGGAGGGGCATGTGGGCATTAACTGGGGGAGGGGCATGTGGGATTAACTGGGGGAGGGGCATGTGGGCATTAACTGGGTGAGGGAGGGGCATTAACTGGGGGAGGGGCATCTGGGCATAAACGGGTAGAGGGCGTGTGGGCATTAACTGGGCGAGGGAGGGGCATTAACTGGGGAGGGGCATGTGGGCATTAACTGGGGGAGGGAGGGGCATTAACTGGAGGAGGAGGGGAGTGTGGCATTAACTGGGGGAAGAGGTGTCTGCATTAACTGGGGGAGGGGAGTGGGCATTAATTGGGGAGGGGTTGGCATTAACTGGGGGTGGGAGGGGCATTAACTGGGGGAGGGGCGTCTGGGCATTAACTGGGGGAGGAAGAGGCGGAGGGAAAGTGCTAGTATTAACTAAGCGGAGAGTGAAGGAGAGTGTCAGCATTGGGCTGGGGGTGGGCGGGGCGCGGTGCGGCAAGAATAAAGGAGAGATCCTCTTCTTCTTCCTAACTAAGCATCCAGTTCTGCCCCCCCCCCCCCCCCCCCTATCAGCGTACTATCTATAGAATGGTCTGCAGGAACTCATCAAGACTTATTTAGCAGCATCTTGCAAACCCGCGAGCTCCAGCATTTAGAAGGGCAAGGGTAGCAGTTGCATGAGAGGACCACCACCGCCAAGTTTCCCTCCCCAAGTCACACACCATCAAACAAACAGACAGATTTAACCAGACAGAGACAGACATGCATTTATATAGTACCTCATCAAATCTCAAACATCTCAGAAGAGCTTCGCACACGTTGAAATCGTTTTAGAAGGTCAGTGACTGTCCTTATGGAGACAATTACATTCCTGAGCTCCGATCTGGAATCTAACCTCAAGGCCATTAGATAATTGCATTTAATAATTCTTCAGCAGCAACTTCCAAACCCATGACTTCTATCTTCTGGGATAAGGGCAGCAGGTGCATGGGACACCACCACCTCCGAGTCCCTCTCCAAACAACATACCCACCTTACTTGGAAATATACTGCCATTCCTTCATTGTCACTGGGTCAAAATCCTGGAACTCTCTCCCTAGCAGCACTGTGGGAGCACTTTCGCCACATGGACTGCAGCGGTTCAAGAAAAAGTCTCTCCACACTTTCTCAAGGGCACCTAGGGATGGGTGATATATGCTGGCCTTGCAGGAAAGCCTAAGATTGAATTACCAAAATGACTTTGTACAAATAGTGATGAGCACTTTGAATGGAGCTCTGGGAAGGATAATGAATGGAAATTGTGGAGTTAGTCAGGAACCATTTGGGTGCTGCGATAGGGGTTGGGGAACGGTGAAGAATGGCGGTTCCTGCTGGACAGAGGAACTAATGTGATCTTTCTATTGTGTATTTATCATGTGATCTTATGCTCCAGTATCTTTCCCATTATTGGAACAAAAGTAAAGATTTGCTGTTGCACATAGACCTAAATTATGTTGTCACCTTCCCAGTGGTGGTAATCGAGAGAAGTTGACTTGTGAGCTTGGAGTGAAAGGGTGGTTAGTTGGGAAGAATAAGGAATAGGTTTTTTTTTTAAAGAGGGAGGGAAAGGAAGATGCAGAACACTCCAAAATTCCCACCAATGCAACTCTGCAAACAGTTTGCAATACCTACAGATAAATAATCTTAAAATAGGCTACTTAGGAGCGAACTTACGAAGAGTGGTAAAAATCTGGGACTCTTCCCCCAAAAGACTGTGGATCAATTGGAGCTTTCAAGACTGAGATTGATCAATTTTTTTAGGTAAGCATATCAAGGGTATGGAGCAAAGGCAGATAAATGGAGTTGAGGTACAGATCAGCCACAATCTGATTGAATGGGGGACCAATCCTGAGAGCCTATTCTTTTTCCCATCTTCCTACCAATGTTCCCTTTGAGCTGTACAGCCCGCTCTGCAGATCCTGCGCTGGCTCACTAGCTTTTAAATAGGAAAAATCGCGGTATTTTCAATAGGTCTTTTAAAGGGGCTGCGCACCCCCCAAAAAATGAAAGGGAACATTGGTCCTGCATCAAATAAATATACATCAGTGCAGTGTGTCTTCCTGAGGAACTATACAGTTCCTGGTCGAGTTGCTAGGTACCCCACGTCTGCCTCAGTGACACAGTCCTCATGGACTATATTAAAAGCAGCAGCTAGTGTTGGCAAAAGGGCAAAATATGGGCTTTTCTGTTCTCTGGTCTTTCATTCTTAAGTGATGCCTAACAAGCATAAGTTCAGAACTAAAGCGACGTTGGATGAAAATTCTAGTCACCACTCACTTAGGATGTCAAAGGTATGAAAAGGGAGCCACTGCTCTGTTGTACATTGAGCTAACTGATGTCAGCCGGTAAGCTGTAAGGTAGCTACAATTGGTGTCACTGAGCTAAAGAGGGGGAAAAGCAGCGGCAAAGTGTGCATGTGGATTCCAGGTAAAAATTGTGAGGGATGGGGGGGTGTACCTTGATGTAATGGGATGTCTGCATCTGAACTATCTGCTTTACAGAGTACAGACTTTACAAAATCTAGTTAACCACAGTCAAATTGAATTAAGCAGGCTTTAGTAAACCCATTATCAATCATCCCCCATTCCCTCCCACCATCCATCCTACACCGTGGATGCTAACTGAAGGAATCTAATTAGGAAGGATGATGCCGAGGAGAAGCTAATCAAGAAAATAACCAACCTGACAGAAATTGGACAAAATGAAGTCAAGAAATTTGTAATTGTTTGACAAAATTTGTTGACTTTTTATTGTTACAACAAATTCCACTAAATCACATGATTCTAGAGCATAGACTGGATCAGTTTCAAATGTTGGGGCTCAGTAACATTTATCCTAAACTAAATGTATTTCTCTTTATTTGCGTTTATAAATCCTGGAAACTAGTCAACTAAAGGAACCGATAGATTTTGACTGTGGCAAATTTAATTTCTGTTGCGTCATGTGCGAATGAGATATTGTGGGCTTGAGTCTCCAACTAGGCACATGAACTAGGCTGACTCTCTAATGCAGTTAAGAAAGAACGTGCATTTATACAGCATCTTTCATGACGTCAGGACGTCCCAAAGTGCTTTACAGCCAATTAAGTATTTTTGAAATGCAAGAAATAAGGCAGCAATTTGTGCACTGTAAGGTCCCAAAAACAGCAATGTGGTAATGTCGTCTCATCCAAAAGATGGCACCTCCGACAGTGCATCACTCCCTCAGTACTGCACTGGAGTGTCAGCTTAGATTTCATGCTCAAGTTTCTGGAGTGGGACTTGAGCCCACAGCCTTTGGCTTCAGAGGTGAGAGTGCTAACAACTGAGGCATGGCTGACACAGGTAGTGCTGCATTGTTAAAAATTTGATAGCAACATCTTGCATTTATATAGGTGGACCTTAAATATCTCCTGGTACAACTCAGAAAGCAGGGTGTTATCCTGGTGTCCTCGCCAACATGCTTTCATCAACCAGACAGCACGAAACCTAACCGATAAACTGATGGGTCCATGTTTGTGGGACACTGCTCATGAAGAATGGCTGCTGCATTTAACTACATAATCTTGATTCTAAGAGTAATTCGCTGAAAATGGTTTGAGATGTTTTGAGATACAGATCAGCCGTGATCCAATTGAATGGCAGAACAGGTTGTAAGTGTTGAATGGCCTACTCTTGAGTTTTGAAGACCTGTGAAGCACTGTATAAGTGCAAGCATGTCAGACGGTGACAATTTCAATACTGATTGGTAAACATTACTTCATGTAAAGGAGGAGTTGAAGGACTTTTATTTACAAATTCAAGTTTGTCTTTGCAGAAACTAGAATGTCTCAGAAGGGGCTCCAGAGCAGACTGTTCAAAACATTGAAAACTATTCTTAACCAACTGCTTTGAAGGAGTTGATGACTCAACTGCTTTTATTGGGAGTCGGTTGCACATATCCACTGTTCTTTTGAAACAAAAATTTCTTATAGGATGCTAAAGGCTTCAAATGCCTCCTTCAGCACCACTGCATTGGCCAAGTTTGCACCTTCTCTCCTATTGGTGCTGTCCCTAATTGGAGTAGGAGTCCACAGGCACTGGACACTCTCAGTGGCCGGTCTTTATTTGGGAGCCCAGTGATGGTCATTCTGGTCCATATGGTTTAGTACCACTCCATGTGGTGCATGTAAGCCATTGAAGAGCTCCACTATCCAGGTAGCACAGCCCCAAACTATTATTTATTAGATCAGATTATAGGCATTTATCAAGTGTTGATGAGAGAAAATAGGTATCAAAAAGCCACCCTGCTGAGCAGTTTAACATTAGAAGTCGGTTGAAATATTAAATCGTATTAATTGTTTTATCGAGTTATAAATGATTTATATGTCTCTTTAATCTAGTAAAGTAAATGAGAACAACCACACATCTCTGGGATGGATTTATTTCAACATCACAGACAGGAAAGAGAATTGTGACATAAAGGAAATATACTCCCATTTCTCTTACTGCAAACTGCTTTGGTGTCAGTGACAATTGCCAGCAATATGGCATTAAAAATCTATTGTGGTAAAATTTCACTGTACAGTTTTTCTCTGCTATTTTAAGAGGTTTTGCGCCCAAATTTGCTGGGTTTTTTTGGAGCAACTTGGTTTTTCTGGAGTATCTTAAAAATCCCCATTCTGCATACTTAATTTGCGCCAGTGCAAGTGAGTGAGTTAGGATTTTTTTAGTTTAGTTTTGTTCAAAAGGGGGCGTATGCCTGTTTTGGCCATTTAAGCCAGTTTGGACAGCTAATAGTTTCTCCAAACTAACTTAGGCCAGCGTATGTAGCAACTAGTGGCCGCACAGAAAACTCTTGCGGAGAGTTAAGAAATCAGCGCAGGTAGCCAGTGATAGTGGGGGGAACGGAAGCACAGAGGACCTTGCAAAGCACTAAACACCTTCTCAACAACATTCATGAGGCATGAAAACCATCAATAATAAATAAATAAACATAAATAAAACTTAAGTCCTACCTTCATACTCGGCTCGGGAAGTCAGCGGGCCGGCCGGTGCGAAAGGCCACTCGGCCGGGGATAGGTGCGATGGGTAGGAAGCCCAGGCAGGAGAGCAGTGAATTGGCCACACACGCAAGAAGCAGCAGGCTGGGCTCGCAGAAGGAGGCTGCAGGAGGGAACTTAAAGGGGGACTGGCAGGAGGGCTATACGTTGCAGGCTGGGATGATCTGAAGGCAATTCAACACCCTTCACCGAGGTTTGCTCTGCTTTTGCATTAGCTAGTCCACCTTTACGTCTAATGACAACATCGAGCACCTCCAGGCCAAGTATCACTCGATCAACCTACATAATTGTCCCAACAATGCCTCAACTACATCTTCAAGCAGGTTTTATTGCAGTGCAGGTTTCCACATCCCATGTTCGCAGTCCTGATAATTTCTAAATGAGTCTGGCAGTTAGCTCTATTTAGGATAGATGAGCTCACTTTATGCTGTAAGCTCATCTCCACTGAGAATAGAACTGAAACTATCCGTGAATCGTTCACTTGACTTTCTTCATAACTGACAGAGAGGCAAATCATCACTCACTCTCCCGGAGCTAGGAAGGCAGGGGTCGGCCTGTGCAGCAGGCCACTCAGCCCGGGATAGGGGCGGGATGCGTTGGGTCCCACGCTGCAGGCATGCATCATCATCATCATGGGAGGAGCTACTGCGCATGTGCGAATGCTCTACTGCGCATGCGGACAGCTGCCGGCACTCTCTTAGGTGCAGGGCCCTAGCTCCGCCCCTACTGTGATTGCCACACCACGCCAAGCATTTGGACGGTCCACAGAGAGGGGAGAATACGGTGATATATTTTCGCCGCCGTTTTGAGAGCAAAAAGTCGCCGCACCTCAGGGAAGGATCTGACAATTCGGAAAGATAGACAAGAAGGGAAAGGAGGTGGGGTAGCTCTGTTAATAAAGGATGATATCAGGGCAGTTGTGAGAGACGATATTGGCTCCAATGAACAAAATGTTGAATCATTGTGGGTGGAGATTAGAGATAGTAAGGGGAAAAAGTCACTGGTGGGCGTAGTTTATAGGCCCCCAAATAATAACTTCACGGTGGGGCAGACAATAATCAAGGGAATAATGGAGGCATGTGAAAAAGGAACGGCAGTAATCATGGGGGATTTTAACCTACATATCGATTGGTCAAATCAAATCGCACTGGGTAGCCTTGAGGAGGAATTCATAGAATGCATACGGGATTGTTTCTTAGAACAGTATGTTACAGAAGCTACAAGGGAGCAAGCTTTCTTAGATCTGGTCCTGTGTAATGAGACCAGAATAATAAACGATCTCCTAGTAAAAGATCCTCTCGGAATGAAAGATCACAGTACGGTTGAATTTGTAATACAGATTGAGGGTGAGGAAGTAGTGTCTCAAACGAGCGTATTATGCTTAAACAAAGGGGACTACAGTGGGATGAGGGCAGAGTTGGCTAAAGTAGACTAGGAACACAGACTAAACGGTGGCACAATTGAGGAACAGTGGAGGACTTCTAAGGAGCTCTTTCATAGTGCTCAACAAAAATATATTCCAATGAAAAAGAAGGGCGGTAAGAGAAGGGATAACCAGCCGTGGATAACCAAGGAAATAAAGAGAGCATCAAAATAAAAACCAATGCATATAAGGTGGCCAAGGTTAGTGGGAAACTAGAAGATTAGGAAAATTTTAAACGACAGCAAAGAATGACTAAGAAAGCAATAAAGAAAGAAAAGATAGATTACGAAAGTAAACTTGCGCAAAACATAAAATCAGATAGTAAAAGCTTTTACCAATATATAAAACGGAAAAGAGTGACTAAAGTAAATGTTGGTCCCTTAGAAGATGAGAAGGGGGATTTAATAATGGGAAATGTGGAAATAGCTGAGACCTTAAACAATTATTTTGCTTCGGTCTTCACAGTGGAAGACACAAAAACCATGCCAAAAATTGCTGGTCACGGGAATGTAGGAAGGGAGGACCTTGAGATAATCACTATCACTAGGGGGTTAGTGCTGGACAGGCTAATGGATCTCAAGGTAGACAAATCCACTGGCCTGAGGAAATGCATCCCAGTGTATTAAAAGAGATGGCGGTAGTTATAGCAGATGCATTCGTTATAATCTACCAAAATTCTCTGGACTCTGGGGAGGTACCATCGGATTGGAAAGCAGCTAATGTAACGCCTCTGTTCAAAAAAGGAGGCAGACAAAAGGCAGGTAACTATAGGCCAGTTAGTTTAATATCTGTAGTGGGGAAAATGCTTGAAGCTATCATTAAAGAAGAAATAGCGGGACATCTAGATAGGAATAGTGCAATCAAGCAGACGCAACATGGATTCATGAAGGGGAAATCATGTTTAACTAATTTACTGGAATCCTTTGAGGATATAACGAGCATGGTGGATAGAGGTGTACCGATGGATGTGGTGTATTTAGATTTCCAAAAGGCATTCGATAAGGTGCCACACAAAAGGTTACTGCAGAAGATAAAGGTACACCTCAGTCAGAGGAAATATATCAGCATGGATCGAGAATTGGCTGGCTAATAGAAAGCAGAGAGTCGGGATAAATGGGTCCTTTTCAGGTTGGAAATCGGTGGTGAGTGGTGTGCCACAGAGATCGGTGCTGGGACCAGAGCTGTTTACAATATACATAGATGACATTGAAGAGGGGACAGAGTGTAGTGTAACAAAATTTGCAGATGACACAAAGATTAGTGGGAAAGCGGGTTGTGTAGAGGACACAGAGAGGCTGCAAAGAGATTTACATTGGTTAAGCGAATGGGCTAAAGTTTGGCAGATGGAAATACAATGTCGGAAAATGTGAGGTCATCCATCTTGGGGGAAAAAAAACATTAAAAGGGAATATTATTTGAATGGGGAGAAATTACAACATGCTGCGGTGCAGAGGGACCTGGGGGTCCTTGTGCATGAATCCCAAAAAGTTAGTTTGCAGGTGCAGCAGGTAATCAGGAAGGTGAATGGAATGTTGGCCTTCATTGCGAGAGGGATGGATTACAAAAGCAGGGAGGTCCTGCTGCAACTGTACAGGGTATTGGTGAGGCCGCACCTGGAGTACTGAGTGCAGTTTTGGTCACCTTACTTAAGGAAGGATATACTAGCTTTGGAGGGGGTACAGAGACGATTCACTAGGCTGATTCCGGAGATGAGGGGGTTACCTTATGATGATAGATTGAGTAGACTGGTTCTTTACTCGTTGGAGTTCAGAAGGATGAGGGGTGATCTTCTAGAAACATTTAAAATAATGAAAGGGATAGACAAGATAGAGGCAGAGAGGTTGTTTCCACTGGTCGGGGAGACTAGAACTAGAGGGCACAGCCTCAAAATACGGGGGAGCCAATTTAAAACCGAGTGAGAAGGAATTTCTTCTCCCAGAGGGTTGTAAATCTGTGAAATTCTCTGCCCAGGGAAGCAGTTGAGGCTAGCTCATTGAATGTATTCAAATCACAGATAGATAGATTTTTAACCAATAAGGGAATTAAGGGTTATGGGGAGCGGGCGGGTAAGTGGAGCTGAGTCCACGGCCAGATCAGCCATGATCTTGTTGAGTGGCGGAGAAGGCTCGAGGGGCTAGATGGCCTACTTCTGTTCCCAATTCTTATGTCCTTATGTTATGAAAAAACCGGAGGGCCAAATTTGGGCCCTTTAACATGTTTATTTTGAATGGGTGAATGGCTCTACTGAAGCAGTGGACACATTAAGCAGTCGGATGCTAATATCATTCAGCGCAATTTTATCCCGTCTAATATTCTAGCTCCCTCTAAATGACACGGTAGGAAGAATGCTACACATTGGAATACCACCCACAGAAGAATTTCCCAAGTGAAGAATGTCGCCACATGTGAGGTGCATGGGAGGTCACCCTCCTAGGACAGCTCGCGCTGCTCCCGTCATCCCTTTTTGGTATGGAAGCGGGTCATCCTCGATACAAGGGGCTGCCTAATACTATACGGGAGGTCTACCCCAGTAGAACCATAATCCAAAACATATCTGTCTCTTCAGGAGAGGAAGGGAAAAAAACGAGAGGTGTTCTGTATGCAATAACTGTTAGACTGAGCACTGTTTAACTCCAAGAGGTATGGCCTTGGCTCTGCTTTATTAAGGCCCAAAGTGACTAATATAGAAAATAGTTGGCCTTTTATACTTGGGCTGCACACACGTGCGTGCAGCCTAATGGCCTCCAACAGTGACGCCATCTAGTGGCTAGTGAGCCCAAAAGTACATACATGACAATATCCCCTTCTGAGATATTAACACAGTCAACAAATTGAGACGGTCCGGTGTTTTACGTTCCCAGGTTGACTGTCTCAGTTCAACTCCAACCTTGGATGAGTGTTCAGAGTCTGTGGTGGCTGGGTGGCTGACCTGCTGGGAGCGGCAATGGCCATGTCAGGGATTGAAAGACCATTTTCATTGAACATGTCAGTGATTGAAAGTCCCGATTCACTGATGACCACTGAGTCCTCTGATCACTGGGGTTAGGTTGGTTGCTGGTCGATTGTCTCTTCCCCCGACTGTTCCGGTTCGTCTGTGTGCCGCAGCTTTTCTGATCCATATGTTTCCTGCAAGTTTGCCCATTTTTGAGCTTGACAATAAATACTCTGTTGCCCTCCTTGGCCACAACAGCACCAGCGATCCACTTGGGACCCTAACCAATAATTCAGAACATATCCTGTGTCACAGGATTATTTACAGAAATATCGTGTGACACAGCTGCACAATCGTGATACCCTTGCTGACTTTGTCTTCTATATTCAGCATGATTATTCAAGTCAGGGTGTACAAGAGATAGCTTGGTCTTAAGACCTCTCCATCATTAGTTCAGCAGGCGAGACCCCAGGAAGCGTGTGTGGTCTTGTCTGTAACTCAGCAGTATGCATGACAGGTGGGTCTGCAGTGACCCTTGGGTTACTCGCTTCATACTCTGCTTTATGATTTGGACAGCATGTTCTGCTTGCCCATTGGATGCTGGTTTGAACGGTGCTGACCGTACATGTTTGATACCATTGAGTTTCTTGAACTCTTGAAACTCCTGACTGGGTGAAGCACGATCCGTTGTCGCGAACAACAATGCCAGGCAGACCATGTGTCGCGAACATGACACTGAGATTCTCAATGGTAGCTGTGGATGTGCTGGATGACATAATTATACACTCTATCCACTTTGAATATGCATCCACCACAACTAAAAACATCTTCCCGGAAAGGACCTGCAAAGTCTATGTGGATGCTGGACCATGGTTTGGACGGCCATGACCACAGACTCAGCGGCGATTCCGCTGGTGCTTTGCTGAGCTGCATGCAAGTGTTGCACTGATGCACACATGATTCCAGCTCCAAGTCAATTCCCGGCCACCATACATGAGACCTGGCGATGGCTTTCATCATTACAATGCCAGGATGTGTGCTATGTAACTCATGTACAAATTTCTCTCTCCGTTCTTGGCATAACAAAATGATTGCCCCTAAGTATATAATCTGACTGAATAAACAGTTCGTCTTTGCGACGAATGTAAGGTTTGGTCTCCTCGCACATTTGCTTGAGTATGGCAGACCAATCGCCTTTGAGGATGCAACTCTTCACCACCAATAAAATCGGGTCCTGGCTGGTTCAGATCTTAACTTGTTGAGCCATGACAGGGGTTCCTTCACTCTCAAAAGCATCCATAACTAACAATAGGTCCGCCGGTTTTGGCGTTTCCACCTCCAGTGTGGCCAATGGCAGACGGCTCAAAGCATCGGCACAATTCTCGGTGCCAGGTCTATGGCGAATGACATAATCAGAAGCGGATAATGTCAGCGCCCACCTCTGGATGCGGGATGAAGCATTGGTATTGATACTTTTGTTTTCAGAGAACAGTAAAATGATCGGCTTGTGATCTGTCTCCAGTTCAAACCGAAGACCAAACAGGTACTGATGCATCTTTTTCACCCCATACACACAGGCTAGTGCTTCTTTCTCTACCATGCTGTCGGCTCTTTCTGCTTTAGACAAACTTTCTGAAGCATACACAACTGGTTGAAGTTTACCCAATTCAATAGCTTGTTGGAGTACGCAACCAATTCCATACAATGAAGCATCACAGGCCAATACTAAACATTTACATGGGTCATAATGTACCAGCAGCTTGTTAGAGGAAAGCAGATTAGTGGCTTTCTCAAAAGCTCTGTCTTGAAACGCACCCCACACCCAGTTGTCGCCTTTTCTTAGCAGCATATGCAGTGGTTCTAATAAGGTGCTCAATTTAGGTAGGAAGTTACCAAAGTAGTTGAGTAGACCCAGGAACAAATGCAGCTCCGTCACATTCTGCGGCTTGGGTGCATTCTTGATGGCCTTGGTTTTCGCGTCCATAGGACTGATGCCGTCAGCAGCAATTTTTTTCGCCAGGAATTCGACCTCTGGTGCCATGAAGATGCACTTCGAGCATTTCAGTCTGAGTCCCACTTTGTCCAGATGATGTAGAACCTCTTGCAGGTTGTTCAGATGTTCCTCGGAGTCTCGACCTGTGATCAGGATGTCATCTTGGAGCACGACGGTCCTGGGAACGGACTGCAGTAGACTCTCCATGTTCCTCTGAAATATTGCTGCAGCCGAGTGAATTCCAAAAGGGCACCTGTGATAAATAAACAGTCCTTTATGCTTGTTGATGCACATAAGTCTCTTCGATGTCTCGATCAGCTCCTGTGTCATGTAGGCCGACATCAAGTCCAGTTTGGTGAACGACTTACCCCCGGCTAGCGTTGCAAACAAGTCATTAGCCTTCGGTAACGGGTACTGATTCTGTTTCAAAACCCTGTTGATCGTAGCCTGGTAGTCTCCACAGATTCTGAGTGTGCCATCACTTTTCAGCACATGAACAATGGGGCTGGCCCATTCATTAAATTCGACCGGTGATATGATCCCTTCACGCTGGATTCTGTCCACTTCGATGTCGACCTCCTTCCTCATTGTATACGGGACTGCCCGAGCTTTATGATGGATGGGTCTTGCATCCGAGTCCACGTGGATCTGCACCTTGGCTCCCGTGAAGTTGCCGATGCCTGGTTCGAACAGCGAGGGGAACTTGCTCAGTACTTGGGCACATGTATCTTTCTCCGACGACAACGCCTTGATGTCGTTCAAATTGCATCTGACTTTTTCAAGCCAGTTCCTGCCGAACAGGCCTTATTGTCAGGAAATTCTGTTAGGGAAATTGATGGGATTGAAGGCCGATAAATCCCCAGGGCCTGATAGTCTGCATCCCAGAGTACTTAAGGAAGTGGCCCTAGAAATAGTGGATGCATTGGTGGTCATTTTCCAACATTCTATTGACTCTGGATCAGTTAATGGATTGGAGGGTAGCTAATGTAACCCCACTTTTTTTTAAAAAAAGAGGGAGAGAGAAAACGGAATTATAGTCTGGTTAGCCTGACATCAGTAGTGGGGAAAATGTTGGAATCAATTATTAAAGATGTAATAGCAGCGCATTTGGAAAGAGGTGACATGATAGGTCCAAGTCAGCATGGATTTGTGAAAGGGAAATCATGCTTGACAAATCTTCTGGAATTTTTTGAGGATGTTTCCAGTAGAGTGGACAAGGGAGAACCAGTTGATGTGGTATATTTGGACTTTCAGAAGGCTTTCGACAAGGTCCCACACAAGAGATTAATGTGCAAAGTTAAAGCACATGGGATTGGAGGTAGTGTGCTGACATGGATTGAGAACTGGTTGTCAGACAGGAAGCAAAGAGTAGGAGTAAATGGGGACTTTTCAGAATGACAAGCAGTGATTAGTGGGGTACCGCAAGGTTCTGTGCTGGGGCCCCAGCTGTTTACACTGTACATTAATGATTTAGACGAGGGGATTAAATGTAGTATCTCCAAATTTGCAGATGACACTAGTTGGGTGGCAGTATGAGCTGCAAGGAGGAATCTATGAGGCTGCAGAGCGACTTGTATAGGTTAGGTGAGTGGGCAAATGCATGGCAGATGAAGTATAATGTGGATAAATGTGAGGTTATCCACTTTGGTGGTAAAAACAGAGAGACAGACTATTATCTGAATGGTGACAGATTAGGAAAAGGGGAGGTGCAACGAGACCTGGGTGTCATGGTACATCAGTCATTGAAGGTTGGCATGCAGGTACAGCAGGCGGTTAAGAAAGCAAATGGCATGTTGGCCTTCATAGCAAGGGGATTTGAGTACAGGGGCAGGGAGGTCTTACTGCAGTTGTACAGGGCCTTGGTGAGGCCACACCTGGAGTATTTGTGTACAGTTTTGGTCTCCTAACCTGAGGAAGGACATTCTTGCTATTGAGGGAGTGCAGCGAAGGTTCACCAGACTGATTCCCGGGATGGCGGGACTGACCTATCAAGAAAGACTGGATCAACTGGGCTTGTATTCACTGGAGTTCAGAAGAATGAGAGAGGACCTCATAGAAACGTTTAAAATTCTGATGGGTTTAGACAGGTTAGATGCAGGAAGAATATTCACAATGTTGGGGTAGTCCTGAACCAGGGGACACAGTCTAAGGATAAGGGGTATGCCATTTAGGACCGAGATGAGGAGAAACTTCTTCACCCAGAGAGTGGTGAACCTGTGGAATGCTCTACCACAGAAAGTTGTTGAGGCCAATTCACTAAATATATTCAAAAAGGAGTTAGATGAAGTCCTTACTACTAGGGGAATCAAGGGGTATGGCGAGAAAGCAGGAATGGGGTACTGAAGTTGCATGTTCAGCCATGAACTCATTGAATGGCGATGCAGGCTAGAAGGGCCGAATGGCCTACTCCTGCACCTATTTTCTATGTTTCTATCTATGTTTCTATGTGAGCTGTGAGGAGAATGCTAAGAGGCTGCAGGCTGACTTGGACAGGTTAGGTGAGTGGGCAAATGCATGGCAGATGTAGTATAATGTAGATAAATGTGAGGTTTTCCACTTTGGTGGCAAAAACACGAAAGCAGAATATTATCTGAATGTGACAGATTAGGAAAAGGGGAGGTGCACCGAGACCTATGTGTCATGGTACATCAGTTATTGAAAGTTGCCATTCAAACTGAGCAGGCAGTGAAGAAGGCAAATGGCATTCTGGCCTTCATAGCGAGAGGATTTGAGTATAGGAGCAGGGAGGTCTTACTGCAGTTGTACAGGGCCTTGGTGAGGCCACACCTTGAATATTTGTGTACAGTTTTGGTTTCCTAATCTGAGGAAGGACATTCTTGTTATTGAGGGAGTGCAGCGAAGGTTCACCAGACTGATTCCCGGGATGGCAGGACTGACGTATTAAGAAAGACTGGATCGACTAGGCTTATATTCACTGGAATTTAGAAGAATGAGAGGATATCTCATAAAAGCATATAAAATTCTGACGGGAATGGACAAGTTAGATGCAGGAAGAATGTTCCCGATGTTGGGGAAGTCCAGAACCAGGGGTCACAGTTTAAGGATAAGGGGTAAACCATTTAGGACCAAGATGAGGAGAAACTTTAAGGTGGCGTATAAGGTGGCCAAGGTTAGTGGGAAACTAGAGGATTGGGAAAATTTTAAACAACACCAAGAATGACTAAAAAAGCAATAAAGAAAGGGAAGATAGATTACGAAGGTAAACTTGCGCAAAACATAAAAACAGATAGTAAAAGCTTTTACAGATATATAAAACGGAAAAGAGTGACTAAAGTAAATGTTGGTCCCTTAGAAGATGAAAAGGGGGATTTTATAATGGGAAATGTGGAAATGGCTGAGACCTTAAACAATTATTTTGCTTCCATCTTCACAGTGGAAGACACAAAAACCATGCCAAAAATTGCTGATCATAGGAATGTGGGAAGGGAGGACCTTAAGATGATCACTATCACTAGGGAGGTAGTGCTGGACAGACTAATGGGACTGAAGGTAGACAAGTCCCCTGGTCCTGATGAAATGCATCCCAGGGTATTAAAAGAGATGGCGGAAATTATAGCAGATGCATTTGTTATAATCTACCAAAATTCTCTGGACTCTGGGGAGGTACCAGCAGATTGGAGAGCAGCTAATGTAACGCCTCTGTTTAAAAAAGGGGGCAGGCAAAAGGCAGGTAACTATAGGCCGGTTAGTTTAACATCTGTAGTGGGGAAAATGCTTGAAACTATCATTAAGGAAGAAATAGCGGGACATCTGGATAGGAATAGTGCAATCAAGCAGATGCAGCATGGATTCATGAAAGGGAAATCATGTTTAACTAATTTACTGGAATTCTTTGAGGATATAACAAGCATGGTGGATAGAGGTGTACCGATGGATGTGGTGTATTTAGATTTCCAAAAGGCATTCGATAAGGTGCCACACAAAAGGTTACTGCAGAAGATAAAGGTACGCGGAGTCAGAGGAAATGTATTAGCATGGATAGAGAATTGGCTGGCGAACAGAAAGCAGAGAGTCGGGATTAATGGGTCCTTTTTCGGTTGGAAATCAGTGGTTAGTGGTGTGCCACAGGGATCAGTACTGGGACCACAACTGTTTACAATATACATAGATGACCTAAAAGAGGGGACAGAGTGTAGTGCAACAAAATTTGCAGATGACACAAAGATTAGTGGGAAAGCGGGTTGTGTAGAGGACTCAAGAGAGGCTGCAAGGAGATTTGGATAGGTTAAGCGAATGGGCTAAGGTTTGGCAGATGGAATACAATGTCGAAAGTGTGAGGTCATCCACCTTGGGGAAAAAAAACAGTAAAAGGGAATATTATTTGAATGGGGAGAAATTACAACATGCTGTGGTGCAGAGGGACCTGGGGGTCCTTGTGCATGAAACTCTTTTACAGTCCACCTGTAAAACATAAAACATTAAACCGTGCCACCCGCCCTGGATGACACAGCAGACATTTACAAGTCCTTGTGCATGAATCCCAAAAGGTTAGTTTGCAGGTACAGCAGGTAATCAGGAAGGCAAATGGAATGTTGGCCTTCATTGCGAAAGGGATGGAGTACAAAAGCAGGGAGGTGTTGCTGCAACTGTATAAGGTATTGGTAAGGCCGCACCTGGAGTACTGCGTGCAGTTTTGGTCACCTTACTTAAGGAAGGATATACTAGCTTTGGAAGGGGTACAGAGATGATTCACTAGGCTGATTCGAGAAATGAGGGGGTTACCTTTTGATGATAGATTGAGTAGACTGGGTCTTTACTCCTTGGAGTTCAGAAGGATGAGGGGTGATCTTATAGAAACATTTAAAATCATGAAAGGGATAGACAAGATAGAGGCAGAGAGGTTGTTTCCATTGGTGGGGGAGACTAGAACTCGGGGGCACAGCCTCAAAATACGGAGGAGCCAATTTAAAACCGAGTTGAGAAAGAATTTCTTCTCCCAGAGGGTTGTGAATCTGTGGAATTCTCTGCCCAAGGAAGCAGTTGAGGCTGGCTCATTGAATGTTTTCAAGTCAAAGATAGATAGATTTTTAAGTAATAAGGGAATTAAGGGTTACGGGGAGAGGGCGGGTAAGTGGAGCTGAGTCCACGACCAGATCAGCCATGATCTTATTGAATGGCGGAGCAGGCTCGAGGGGCTAGATGGCCTACTCCTGTTCCTAATTCTTATGTTCTTATAATCTTCTTCACTCAGAGAATTGTGAACCTGTGGAATTCTCTACCACAGAAAGTTGTTGAGGCCAGTTCGTTAGATATATTCAAAAGGGAGTTCGATGTGGCCCTTATGTCGAAAGGGATCAAGGGGTATGGAGAGAAAGTAGGAATCGGGTACTAAGGTTGCATGATCAGCTATGATCATATTGAATGGTGGTGCAGGCTCGAAGGGCCGAATGGCCTACTCCACCTATTTTCTATGTTTCTATGAAACAGCATTGGGCCATTGCCTAGGACAATCCATAGCGGTAACTCGTGAACTGCACTGTCATACGACACTTTAATTGTGGCACTGCCAATCACCACCGCCAGTAGCTTACATGGTTGATGCCAATTACAAAGAAGTCCCGCAGCATGTCTGCCAACACAGCCCCGAACTTGCACAGTCCAGCTAGACATCTCAGGTCGGCAACGAATTCCGACGCATTCTGGCCCTCTGAGTGAACGTCCGTCTAAAATCTGTATCTCGAGATGATAATGCCTTCGTCTGGCTTAAGGTGGTCCTGTACCAGTGTACACAATTCTTCATACATCTTCTCTGTTGGACTCTCAGGCAGGAGTAGATTCTTTATCAGAATACATTTTTGGAACGTAAACCGTGAGGAACACCGCCCGGCGCCGACCTGCTCCATTTTGTTGGCCACGAAGAACTGGCTCAAACGGCTCATGAAGTCTGCCCAATCTTCTCCTTCCTCAAATTGCTCCAACAATCCAATTGTGCTCACTTTTGCATGCAAAGATTCTTGTTGTCTTGTCATCAAATGTTGTGTATGCAATAACTGTTAGACTGAGTACTGTTTAACTCCAAGAGGTATGACCTTGGCTCTGCTTTATTAAGGCCCAAAGTGACTAATATACAAAGTGGCTGGCCTTTTATACTTGGGCTGCACACACACACGTGTATGCAGTCCAATGGCCTCCAACAGTGATGCCATCTAGTGGCTAGTGGTCCTAAAAGTACTAACATGACCAGAGGAAAATTAAAAGCTAGCTGAAACTAGAGGAGAGGAGAAAAGGGAAATCACAGGGCCCTAGGCTGATCCATATCTCTCTCTACTCCTCCAGCCCTACAACCCTCCGAGATCTCTGCACTCTTCCAATTCTAGTCTCTTGCGCATTCCCAATTTTAATTGCTCTACCATTGGCAGCCATGCCTTCAGCTGCCAAGCACAGAATTCCATCCCTAAACTTCTCTGTTCTCTACCTATCTCTCTCCTGTAATACACTCCTTAAAACCTACCTCTTTGACCAAGCTTTTGGTCATTCGTGCTAATTTCTCCTTATGTGGTTTGATGTCAAATTCTCTTTTGATAACGCTTCTGTGAAGATTCTTGGGACATTTTTATTGCATTAAAGGTGCTATATAAATGTAAGTTGTTATTGAAGCAGTGGAGGAGAGAAATTAAAATGGAGCCCATGTTGTCTCGAAAGATCTGAGGGGAGCCTGTCTGATATTCAGAAAATGAGATATTTTTAGTAAGAGGCTGGCATTTTTTTATGGAAGTGTTAATAAATGCAGGAAGGAAGTTGAGACAAGAATTATATATGAATATTAAAAGCAAAGCATACACATGAATATTAAAAACACAAACACTGCAGTATATCAGTAATTTATGTGAGCTGTTTTTAAAACTGGAGTCTCATTTGTTTTTGATTCCCACAGTCACCCTGTAAATCCCATGTCGTTTCTATGAATTCGGAATAAACCAATCCATTGATCTGGAGAGTCACGACCCATCGATAACAGACTGTTACTGAAACATAATGTAAATCACCCCTTGGAGAACAATGAATACATAATTGTGGGCATTTCAAGTATCCCTACATTTTAGCTTATCCTAACTTAATATAATATACTTGGATTCATGTAATGTCTTATCAAATTTGAAGCATCTCAAAGTGCTGCACACTTTTGAAATGAGTGACTTATGTTGGCAACAGCCATTCTTGGTGCGGAACAGTCTACAAACAGCAGTACAATGAGTCACCAGTCAATCTGCTTTTTAGTGATGTTGATTGAGGGATAAATATTAGCCAGGCCACTGGGAAAACTCCCCTGCTGCTCTTCGAAATAGTGCCATGGGATCTTTTACATCCATCTGAGAGAGTAGATGGGGGTCTCGGTTTAACGTTTCATCTGAAAGACAGCACCTCCGACAGTGCAGCACCCCCTCAGTACTGCACTGGAGTGCTGGCCTAGATTTTTGTGCTTAAGTCTCTGGCGCTTCGCGCTTCTGGCTTCTGACTCTGAGGTGAGAATGCTATTCACCAAGCCAAGACTCACTCCTACCATACTGTTATACAGTTCAAACAGTGCGACGGGATCTTCAAAGTGCCTCTTTGCATAGGATTTTATCCCAAGACAAATATGTGATCCCTATGGAGGCATGGCTATCCCAGCATTCATAGCAGTAATGAAAGCCTTCTATTAAAACTAAGTCCTGTAGTTTTTAATAGAGAAAGCAGTTATTATAGCATTCTCTCCTATTTAAAGTAGGTTATGTATATTATTATAATAAGTAATGAAGTATTAAAATATTGTAATAAGTATTCAAAAAAATAGACCTCACCTTCAAATAAGCTGCACTTAATATGGATAAGGACATAAAAATCTAATGAGATATTGTATTTTATGGCGCGAGATATAGAATATAAAATCTGAGATGTAATAGTGAATCTCTATAGAAGCCCAGTTGTGTGCAGTTTTGAGATCTACGCGATAGGAAAGATGTGAAGGCGAGGATGTTGTCTGATATGTAGAATTACAAATACAAAGAAAGACTTGAAAAATTGAAGCTTTTTAATTTAGAACAAAAGAGATTAGCGGTGCTTTGATAGGGGCATTTAAAATGATTAAGTGATGGGACAGAATAGAAAGAAACGATCTGTTTCTAGTGATTAGGGGTCTTGAACAAGGGGAAATAGATATGATTAAATGTGAGAGACTGAGGACAGCGAGCAGGAGAAACCTTTCAACGCAACAGGTTGTGAGGCTGCAGAATGCACTGCCAGAGTTAGTGACTGAAGCAGAGACCCTGTCAACATTTAACAATAGGTTAGGTGGTTTAAGGAAAGGGGATTAAGGGATCTTTGGTGTGGATCTTGTGGTCTGCAGTGTGCGCTGTTCATTAACTTACGCTTGCCTGCTGATGTTTCTGTTCTTTTGCACTGCGGTTCGAGAACCAAAACTGGGGATCTGGAAACTGTGAACATGGCCAGCAGCGGGGTGTTGCCTCAACCAATCAGATTGAAGAATTCTCACTGCAACACACAGGCCCCGATCTTATCTTGGAGGCAGAGAGGGAGCGGGGGGTGGGGGGGAAATTTTGCAGCCGGGCGCAGAAGAAGGTGTTTCCCTCGTGTCCTGCCGAATTTAACGGCAGGAATTGATTACCATTTTCTCTGTTTCCTGACCGCAGCCAGCCAGTTTGAGAAGCTGGCTGGCGGTCAGGTCAGCCTTCGGCACCAGGCCACAGCCGGGGAGTGGAGTGGAGAAAAGGGAGGGATCGGAAAGGCCAGAGGGGGAAGGGGGAGGAGGTGGGAGATTGGAGGCCAGAAGGGAGATTGGAGGCAGGGATAAGGGGAAGATTGGTGTCAAAGAAAACTGTCGCAGGACAGGAGAGTGGAGAGCTCCAGTTCCAACTGTCACAGGACAGAGAGTGGAGAGCTCCAGTTCCAACTGTCACAGGACAGAGAGTGGAGAGCACCAGTTCAAACTGTCACAGGACGGGAGAGTGGAGAGCACCAGTTCCAACTGTCACAGGACGGGAGTGGAGAGCACCAGTTCCAACTGTCACAGGACGGAGAGTGGAGAACACCAGTTCCAACTGTCACAGGACAGAGAGTGGAGAGCACCAGTTCCAACTGTCACAAGACAGAGAGTGGAGAGCTCCAGTTCCAACTGTCACAGGACGGAGAGTGGAGAGCACCAGTTCCAACTGTCACAGGACAGAGAGTGGAGAGCTCCAGTTCCAACTGTCACAGGACGGAGAGTGGAGAGCACCAGTTCCAACTGTCACAGGACAGAGAGTGGAGAGCACCAGTTCCAACTGTCACAGGACAGAGAGTGGAGAGCACCAGTTCCAACTGTCACAGGACAGAGAGTGGAGAGCTCCAGTTCCAACTGTCACAGGACAGGAGAGTGGAGAGCACCAGTTCCAACTGTCACAGGACAGAGAGTGGAGAGCACCAGTTCCAACTGTCACAGGACGGGAGAGTGGAGAGCACCAGTTCCAACTGTCACAGGACGGGAGAGTGGAGAGCTCCAGTTCCAACTGTCACAGGACGGGAGAGTGGAGAGCACCAGTTCCAACTGTCACAGGACAGAGAGTGGAGAGCACCAGTTCCAACTGTCACAGGACAGGAGAGTGGAGAGCTCCAGTTCCAACTGTCACAGGACAGGAGAGTGGAGAGCACCAGTTCCAACTGTCACAGGACAGGAGAGTGGAGAGCACCAGTTCAAACTGTCACAGGACAGAGAGTGGAGAGCTCCAGTTCCAACTGTCACAGGACAGGAGAGTGGAGAGCACCAGTTCCAACTGTCACAGGACAGGAGAGTGGAGAGCACCAGTTCAAACTGTCACAGGACAGAGAGTGGAGAGCACCAGTTCCAACTGTCACAGGACGGGAGAGTGGAGAGCACCAGTTCCAACTGTCACAGGACGGAGAGTGGAGAGCACCAGTTCCAACTGTCACAGGACGGAGAGTGGAGAGCACCAGTTCCAACTGTCACAAGACAGAGAGTGGAGAGCACCAGTTCAAACTGTCGCAGGACAGAGAGTGGAGAGCTCCAGTTCCAACTGTCACAGGATGGGAGAGTGGAGAGCTCCAGTTCAAACTGTCACAGGACAGAGAGTGGAGAGCTCCAGTTCCAACTGTCACAGGACGGGAGAGTGGAGAGCACCAGTTCCAACTGTCACAGGATGGGAGAGTGGAGAGCTCCAGTTCCAACTGTCACAGGACAGAGAGTGGAGAGCACCAGTTCCAACTGTCACAGGAGAGAGAGTGGAGAGCACCAGTTCCAACTGTCACAGGACGGGAGAGTGGAGAGCACCAGTTCCAACTGTCACAGGACGGGAGAGTGGAGAGCACCAGTTCCAACTGTCACAGGACAGAGAGTGGAGAGCACCAGTTCCAACTATCACAGGAGAGAGAGTGGAGAGCACCAGTTCCAACTGTCACAAGACAGAGTGGAGAGCACCAGTTACAACTATCACAGGAGAGAGTGGAGAGCACCAGTTCCAACTGTCACAGGATGGGAGAGTGGAGAGCTCCAGTTCCAACTGTCACAGGACAGGAGAGTGGAGAGCACCAGTTCCAACTGTCACAGGACAGAGAGTGGAGAGCACCAGTTCCAACTGTCACAGGACAGGAGAGTGGAGAGCACCAGTTCCAACTATCACAGGAGAGAGAGTGGAGAGCACCAGTTCCAACTGTCACAAGACAGAGAGTGGAGAGCACCAGTTCCAACTGTCACAAGACAGAGAGTGGAGAGCACCAGTTCAAACTGTCACAGGACAGAGAGTGGAGAGCACCAGTTCAAACTGTCACAGGACAGAGAGTGGAGAGCACCAGTTCCAACTGTCACAGGACAGAGAGTGGAGAGCACCAGTTCAAACTATCACAGGAGAGAGAGTGGAGAGCACCAGTTCCAACTGTCACAGGACGGGAGAGTGGAGAGCACCAGTTCCAACTGTCACAGGACAGGAGAGTGGAGAGCACCAGTTCAAACTGTCACAGGACAGAGAGTGGAGAGCACTAGTTCCAACTGTCACAGGACGGGAGAGTGGAGAGCACCAGTTCCAACTGTCACAGGACGGGAGAGTGGAGAGCACCAGTTCCAACTGTCACAGGACGGAGAGTGGAGAGCTCCAGTTCCAACTGTCACAGGACGGAGAGTGGAGAGCACCAGTTCCAACTGTCACAGGACGGGAGAGTGGAGAGCACCAGTTCCAACTGTCACAGGACGGGAGTGGAGAGCACCAGTTCCAACTGTCACAGGACGGAGAGTGGAGAGCACCAGTTCCAACTGTCACAAGACAGAGAGTGGAGAGCACCAGTTCAAACTGTCGCAGGACAGAGAGTGGAGAGCTCCAGTTCCAACTGTCACAGGACGGGAGAGTGGAGAGCACCAGTTCCAACTGTCACAGGATGGGAGAGTGGAGAGCTCCAGTTCAAACTGTCGCAGGACAGAGAGTGGAGAGCTCCAGTTCCAACTGTTACAGGACGGGAGAGTGGAGAGCACCAGTTCCAACTGTCACAGGACGGGAGAGTGGAGAGCTCCAGTTCAAACTGTCGCAGGACAGAGAGTGGAGAGCACCAGTTCCAACTGTTACAGGACGGGAGAGTGGAGAGCACCAGTTCCAACTGTCACAGGACGGGAGAGTGGAGAGCACCAGTTCCAACTGTCACAGGATGGGAGAGTGGAGAGCACCAGTTCCAACTGTCACAGGAGAGAGAGTGGAGAGCACCAGTTCCAACTGTCACAGGACAGAGAGTGGAGAGCACCAGTTCCAACTGTCACAGGACAGAGAGTGGAGAGCACCAGTTCCAACTGTCACAGGACAGAGAGTGGAGAGCACCAGTTCCAACTGTCACAGGACAGAGAGTGGAGAGCACCAGTTCCAACTGTCACAGGACGGAAGAGTGGAGAGCACCAGTTCAAACTGTCACAGGACGGGAGAGTGGAGAGCACCAGTTCCAACTGTCACAGGACGGGAGAGTGGAGAGCACCAGTTCCAACTGTCACAGGATGGGAGAGTGGAGAGCACCAGTTCCAACTGTCACAGGAGAGAGAGTGGAGAGCACCAGTTCCAACTGTCACAGGACAGAGAGTGGAGAGTACCAGTTCCAACTGTCACAGGACGGGAGAGTGGAGAGCACCAGTTCCCACTGTCACAGGATGGGAGAGTGGAGAGCACCAGTTCCAACTGTCACAGGAGAGAGAGTGGAGAGCACCAGTTCCAACTGTCACAGGACGGGAGAGTGGAGAGCACCAGTTCCAACTGTCACAGGATGGGAGAGTGGAGAGCACCAGTTCCAACTGTCACAGGACAGAGAGTGGAGTGCACCAGTTCCAACTGTCACAGGACAGAGAGTGGAGAGCACCAGTTCCAACTGTCACAGGACAGAGAGTGGAGAGCACCAGTTCCAACTGTCACAGGATGGGAGAGTGGAGAGCACCAGTTCCAACTGTCACAGGACAGAGAGTGGAGAGCACCAGTTACAACTGTCACAGGACAGAGAGTGGAGTGCACCAGTTCCAACTGTCACAGGACAGAGAGTGGAGAGCACCAGTTCCAACTGTCACAGGACAGAGAGTGGAGAGCACCAGTTCCAACTGTCACAGGACAGGAGAGTGGAGAGCTCCAGTTCCAACTGTCACAGGATGGGAGAGTGGAGAGCACCAGTTCCAACTGTCACAGGACGGGAGAGAGGAGAGCACCAGTTCCAACTGTCACAGGACGGGAGAGTGGAGAGCACCAGTTCCAACTGTCACAGGATGGGAGAGAGGAGAGCACCAGTTCCAACTGTCACAGGACGGGAGAGAGGAGAGCACCAGTTCCAACTGTTACAGGACGGGAGAGTGGAGAGCACCAGTTCCAACTGTCACAGGACGGGAGAGAGGAGAGCACCAGTTCCAACTGTCACAGGACGGGAGAGTGGAGAGCTCCAGTTCCAACTGTCACAGGATGGGAGAGTGGAGAGCACCAGTTCCAACTGTCACAGGACAGAGAGTGGAGAGCACCAGTTACAACTGTCACAGGACAGAGAGTGGAGTGCACCAGTTCCAACTGTCACAGGACAGAGAGTGGAGAGCACCAGTTCCAACTGTCACAGGACAGAGAGTGGAGAGCACCAGTTACAACTGTCACAGGACAGAGAGTGGAGAGCACCAGTTCCAACTGTCACAGGACGGGAGAGTGGAGAGCACCAGTTCCAACTGTCACAGGACAGATAGTGGAGAGCACCAGTTCAAACAGTCACAGGAGCATCCAGTCATGCCCCGGTAACTGCCCCCAAAAAGGAAGTGGAGTGTGGGAAATTGCACTCCGCTTCCATTGAGGGGTGGTAAGGCCAATTCTGCGGCGGGAGCAGGACTTCCACGCTGGGGGCTAAAATTCCCTCAAGATGGGAGCCTGTGCGGGGAGGCAGAGGGAAGATGAGGGGAGACGGGCGGGAGATGGAGGGGAGAGTGGTGGAGGTGGGGGGCGGAGAAACCCAGGGCGGGGGACAGGAGGGGCCACATTGCAGCGAAGGTCTGGGGGGGGGGGCGAAGTGTGTTGGAGGGGCGGGCCTGGGGGCTCTGTGCCTCGGTGCGGGGAGTGTTCAGAGTGGGGCGGACGGGTTGACTGCGCAGATGGCGGTTGGTGGATGTGGTGTGGTTGGCGTCGCGGGGTGTGGCTCCGGGGTGGCCGGAGCTGGGGGCTCGACATCCGGGGGTGTTCGGCATTTGGGAAGGATTCTGACGGGTTGGGTGCAGGGAGGGTGTTCCCGGTGTTGGGTGGGTCCGAAGCCGGTGGGGGGGGAGGGGGGGCACGCTCTTGGGATGGGGGGGTGGGCTGTTTGGGACTGGGATTGGGAGAGACTTCTTCACTCGGGGAGTTGTTGGCCTGTGGGGTTCCCTGCCGCGGAGAGTTGTTGATGCCAGTTCATTGGATGTGTTCGGGAGGGAGATGGATGTGGTCCTTGCGGCTGGGGGGGTCGGGTGGGTGTAGGGGGGGAGATGCTGGGGTGGGTAATCAGCCATGATCTTGTTGAATGGCGGTGCAGGCTCGAAGGTCCGAATGGCCTACTCCTGCACCTATTTTCTATGTTTCTATGTCCAGAGAGATCAGAAGGGTGGGGTGGGGGGGGCGGCAGGGCAGGCAGGCAGGCAGGCAGGCACTGTTCCCTTTAAGAATTATGCTCCCGTGCAACTGATGAGCTGGCTTTTAAATGATCAAAAACCGTGCACATGTGGGATTTTGAATGGGCCACGCCACCCGTTAAAGGGGCCATGTGGCCCAAGACATTTGGTCGGGAAGATTGTCAGGGGTGTCTGATCATGGGGGTTGGATGAAGCAGGTAAACTGGATCCAACAGTGGAGTGGAAAGGCACTTACCTCCTGGATCCAGCAGTCCTCGCCTCCCATGTACAGAAAACGAAATAGAGTGGGAAGGAAAGATGCGATTGAGAGAGAGAGATAAATAGGCAAAGAAGAAAACATTATTTTTTAATATTTTTATTTTTTATAAATCTCCAACAATAATTAACATCTGATGGAATCAGATGCCAGGTAGGTTGTTTGGCAGTAATTAAGACGTATCACGCTGTTAAAAAATCACTTACTCCTGAATCCATCAGCCCCTAATTTTTCCTGGCATGCTTAGTGGGTATCTAGTGGCTCCACTTCATAGCCTTCATGTGTTTGAATGCCGAGTCTCTGGGCGAAATACACGTTATAGCGAAGGTTCTGGAGCAGCAGGGTAACTCGGGCAGCAACTTCCGGATTTCCATGTTTAACTGTACATGTGCGGATGCCGAATGTTGCTGTCTTATTTATGCCTTAATAACTGAGCATTGGTGGCTTCACTGTTATTATCGCAAAATCCAGGTCATTGTGCTAGGACTGCTGCTCATGTGGAGAAAAGACATGGACTGAACAGCCTGTTTCCGTGTTATAGTTTCTATTTATTCAACTAAAAATCCACTCTCGGCACCTGAACACTGCTCTTATTTTATTAATGCCTCTCCTCCCATAGCACAGCAACATTTGCTTGAAGGGATTTCCTTCCGCTATTTCCCTTGTTGTACCACCATCTGCCAGCCAAATAGAGGAGCTAACTCCTTCTGTTACCACACCACCTCATTGTGTAACTCCATGGCCAGCTCCTGTCGGTGAACAGCAACAACTTGCATTTAGGTAGCTCCATGAATGGAGAAAACAAAAGTCCCGAGGCACTTCGCAGAGCTGTACGGAAAACCAGACAGCGGGCCAAAGAATGTCGGGTCAAATCGCAGCTGGTGGCGTCGGGAATGGGGGTTATAAAGTGGGCAGTTCTCGGCAAAGAGGGTGCTCAACAGTGTAATGAGCGATTCACGTACAATGGTGAGGATTTGTACTTCCAAAGATCAGAATGCAAGGGCAGGTTTAACACGCTCGCTACTCAGCGACAGGCCTTGTCTGCAAAAGCAATGGGGCGGAGCAGAAAGCTCCACACGAGCAACAGTCAAACAAAACGTTAACGTTGCATATATTCTGCTGCACTTCATCAACTGAGATGATGGGGTCTCCTTGACAACGATTGATGGGGCGCTTTTGAACAGTAGATTGTGCTGTGCAATCCCTCCTACTTAAACTCAACCAACAAGGCCCCTACTCGCTTTTGAAGAATAAAAGGCCTTGTGACCCTGATAACTGTCATCCGCTACCTATGCTAATGCGATCCTCCCCCTTTCCCGCCCCAATGAGGTAATGGTTGTGCTGTCGACTCAGCAATGAATCATTTTGACCTGTAGGCTAAGTCTTCATTTCTTTTCTGACTCAGCTTCTAAGGATAGGAGCCCTTCCACAACCCCCACCCTCATAACAAAAATCTGTGACAAAATTCCTCCGACTCAAGCCCAGAATTAAATTGGGAGTGGCAGGAAATTGTAAAATCTCGACAGCAACAAAAAATAATCCCAATGTATGAAATGGGATTAACCTCCTGGTATGCTGCTGAGACTGTTTTGTAGGCCCTCAAATCGACCTTTTATCCCTTCTGCCTATTCAAACATTTTCCACTCCAATTAGTCCTTTGTTGTTTTCCCCTGTACGGTTCTGAAGTGCGTAAGTAAGTGCTTTGCATCACTAGTACGCTATGCTAGTCAGAGCTGAAATTAAAATTGGTGGCATTAAGCTGTCAGAAAATGTCATCTGTCTGTCGCTGGGAACCAACTGGGCTGTCTCTGGGGGTGTCGGCCTATCTAGAACATGTTTTTTTTTTCCTTCTTGTCCAATCTTTCTCCTCTCCTGGAAACACTGACTTTTCCCAGGGACAGCTCCACAGGCAGTCCCATCCCGGTCCCCTCCCCCCCCCATATAAACCTCACACAATTAGCCATTCTTCATGTGCAAAGCTAGATAGTGAATATTGCCAAGCTATTGGGCCATGGGGGGAACATCACAGTCGAGCCCAATCCTGTCCTCATTCAATATACACACTTTTCAGCAGCTGACATTATTGAATAGTGATTAAGAGGAGAACCATGGATAACTTTTCCCCTCCCTAACTCAGGGGTTTTGGGACCTATTGTATCACCACAACTGTTGCCTTGGCGAGGATGAGCTGACTCCGTACTGACCGGTAATCAAACCAGTGTCGGCTGTGGCACATCTTGGAGAAGAGCAGGGGAGTTCTCCCTGATCCTGGCCAATTTTTAGTCCATCAACCAACATCATCAAAGCAGACAATCTGTTCACTATTTAGTTGGTGTTTGTGGGACCTTGCACAAGCTAACTGCCACATTTTCCTGCATTACAACAGTAACCACTCTTCTTCCTTACCCATCTCGGTGGATGGAACCAATCCAACTTGGGCCCAAAGGTGATGGTTTTTTTCCCTCCCCTTCGCTCCTGACCCCTTGGTGTGGTGTCATTCCACTGGGACAGGTCCCATTCCAGTGCCTCGCCTATCCATCTTTAAGTTTTGATAGTGAGTGTCAGAAGGTCATTTGATAATGGGGGCATCACAGTCCTGCCCTCTCTTGAAGTCGTGTGCGTGCACTTCCAGCAGGTGACAGTGGATAGACATCAGATGTAGGAATTCTGGCTGATTTTCCCCTCCCAAAGCCAGGTGCACTGAGACCAATTGTTACACATGCTGCGACTGAGATCGACCATCTCAAGACGGGCTGGAGAGAGAATAACAACAACTTGCATTTATATAGTGCCTTTAAAATAGCAACACGTCCCATGGCACTTCACAGAAGCAAACAAAATTTGACACCGAGCCACATAATGAGATATTAAAACAGATGTCCAAAAGCTTGGTCAAAGAGATAGGTTTTAAGGAGGAGAGAGTTAGAGAGGCAGAGAGATTTAGAGAGGAAATTACAGCGCTTAGGCCCTGGGCAGCTGAAAGCATGAGTGCCAATGGTGGAACGATGAAATTCAGGGATGCTCAAGAGGCCAGAATTGGAGAAATGCAGAGATCTCGAAAGGTTGTAAGGCTGGAGGACGTTACAGAGATGGGGCGGGGCGGGGCGAGGCCATGGAGGAATTTGAAAACAAGGATGAGAATTTTTAAGTTGAGCCTTTGCTGGACTGGGTAAATCATAGAAATTTACAGCACGGAAGGAGGCCATTTTGGCTCATCGTGTCTGTGCCAGCCGAGAAAGAGCTATCCAGCCTAATCCCACTTTCCAGCTCTTGGTCCGTAGCCCTGTAGGTTATGGCACATCAAGTGCATATCAATGCATTTTTTAAATGTGGTGAGGGTTTCTGCTTCTACCACCCTGTCAGGCACTGCGTT